>NC_136496.1:76287298-76724798 GCF_053919585.1 Euprymna scolopes
ATCTTCTTGGTATTCCACAACTCAACTTAAATGTTCGTATATTTCCGCCATCCTATCTTCATTAAAATTCTGTGTAATGGTCTTTTACAATCAATCAAGCCGTCCACGACATCTGGTGGGCACAGCTATAACAACAAAGGGAGCTTACTTATTAAAGGATATGTTTTTAAATAAATCTCGTCTCTGAGGTAGTGTATATTATCTGAACAATATTAAGACCAAACTATGTACTACTAGCAGGCGTTGACAGGTCGTAAAATACGCATAAATATTTATAATTTTAATTAATGCAAACTTATTATTATAAGCAGAAATACTATAAGTATTAAAACGTAACGTAAAATTTCTTTTAAAAAATGAAGTAAAAAAACGGAAAGAAACTGAAAAATGCGCTTGCAAGTATTGTTTTTCTAAACAGTTCACTTTTTGTAAGTAAAAAAGAAAATACTCGAGCTGAAATCGAAACCAAACCCTAAAGACAATGAGCCAAGTATGATAACCATTAGACCAGCTTGACACGCTCCTTAAAAAGTGTTTTCAAACCTATTTATTCTTAACATAAGGAATCTGTCATGACCCCCTACGTACTAATTTTTCAATTTTGACATCCACATGTCTGACTATCCTATATATCAAATTCTACGTCTGTAGATCAAAAATTCGTGGAGTGTATAGGTTGAGAAGTGTCCTCGCATATAGGCAAACATTCTCACTTTTATAGGTGAATAGATTTGGATTTCTTGGACTACTGTTCTCATTATTTTTTTTTTATTTAATTTTGCACTAATGATTGCATAAGCGTGAATCGCTAATGTCTGTAAATATTGCTAATATTTATTTTAAAATATTATAGTTATAAAGCATCTTTCATAAAATTAAAGTTGATCCTTATTAAGGTAATTAAGAAAAAGCGGTCAACTTTGGTGAAAACGCATCATTTCCATTCCCCGTTGTTTTTAATACTCTACCTAACTGTCAACTGTGAAAGCCCGTCGAAAGTAGCATTCATAAATACTTAATTTCCTTCCATTTACGTGTTAATTGCCGGTGGCCTGGAAGAAAAGCGGCAAGACTAGGTTCGAATCTCCCGATCAGAAGTAATTATCACTTCCTATACTCATGATTGTGTACGTCTGAAGCACTAGTTTCTGTAAGTATAAAATTGTTAATATTTATTTTAAAGAGAGAGAGACAGAAACAGAGACAGAGAGAGGGGGAGGGTTGGAGAGAGAGAGATGGCTGTGTATGTGTGTGCGTGTAAATCTATACATAATTATCGACGGACATGTGGCTCGTCAACATAGTTGAATCTAGCGAAATTCGAAACCGCCTTAGTACTTGAGAAATGATTCCTCGTCACAAGGATATTCGAATCCGTTCAATATGGCAAAAGCAACCACAAAACTGACATTCATTAATGCGATATGTCTACCATTTGTTACTAGCAAGCTTCCGTTGCTCCACTAGTAAGGGTATCGAACTTCACTCACCGGAGTCGCGGTTTAAACCACACTGATGAACCGTAAAACGGCGAAACATAATTATATTTAATAAATAAAACAATATTTAATAAATAATAAATAGACTTAAATAAATGGGGGCATCAGACTGGTGAAAGGGAATTCATTCAAGTATCACCATCATAAAAACAACAAAGATGACAATTCATTTAGCTACAACAACTACCATCAATTCCCATTACGCTTTATCTGTATCTAAAACTAAAACAAATTTCCATGAGTAAAGCTTCTTTCTAAAAACTGCCCGTCTGTGGAACACAATAACACGGGGTTACTTCCCAACTCACTGAAACACAGTCATTTTCAAGTCCAACGTAAACAAATTCTTGTTAAACTGTCCTCGTAAATAATCTATTTCTACCTAATTTATACCATTACTGACTATCACGCTGTTTACTCGTTAATACTTATCTCGGAGTGACTTCTGGATCTTGATAAGCAGTGATTCCCTTGTGATATATATCGATATGTTAGTGACCTGGCAGATCAAACCGAAGCAGCAAAACTGAAGCTGTCTGCCAGAACACTATATATTCAAATGTAGTCAAATTTGGGCATATTTTATTGGTTTGAAAATATAGTTTGTTTTTTACCAATTGTTATAAAATTTTAATCGTAAAATAGTATTATAATTCTCAAAAAGCCTGCAAATTTCCATGTAGTTTCGTTGCATAAACCCACAGATATGAGCATTTCAATATTCAATTTGGAATCTAAGTTGCTCGGAAATCCACACAGAGGATTTGTTTATAGTGGCGAAGGCTTTGTGTAAAACCATTCACACTTTTTGGTATTACTGCTAAGTTTTGTCGGTGCAGACAACTGTCACGGGAGCGAGTAAACAGTAGACCGAAGGTTTTTACATCAGAGTTATCTTCTCCTAGATACATGCATTAACGAAGACTGGGGTTGCATCTCTCCCAGTGAATTAATGCGCCCCAATATACCAACCTGGAAATTTCCATTAGGAGGAGGGAAAACTCTGATGTATAAAACCTGCGGCTTACTATATATATATATATATATATATATATATATATATATATATAAGAAATAAAAAGAAATAAAAATTACAATAAGTTTACCAAGGTAATCAGAATGGTAAACTTAAAATATATTATAAATATTAAAGAGTTAATATTTACAAGTAAAGTAATCTCAACCAGATGTAAAAGCTCAATAAAACCGAAAAGGAAATAGAGCTTATGATATGAACAAATGATTAATAAAACATGTTAAAAAACATCTTGAAAAAGAGTTAAAAACATATTTAATTTTAAAAAGGAAGCACAAGATAAGTGGATAGTCCTATCCACTTATCTTGCGCTTCCTTTTTATGTTTTTAATTCTTTTTCAAGATGTTTTCTAACATGTTTTATTAATCATTTGTTCATATATATATATATATATATATATATATATATATATATATATATATATATATATATATATATATATATATATATACCACCTTTTTGGCAATTTAATAAATTCCAAATCTCAATGACTATTGATCAGAATTTAACAAATGAAGGCTCGTTGGAAAGCTAATGACCTGAATTATGTAGTGAGCTATTTGACATTTGCCATTAAGGGTGCACATTAAGAAGATCGTTCAACATCCTGAGCCTATTTTTGGCACATTATTGCGGCCTTAAAATGTTTCAATCATAGTCATTTGTTTTCCTAGTTTTGCATATGAATTACGAAATATGTCATATTTCTCCAAAACCTCTAGGCTTAATGGAGGGGATACTAAAATTTGCTGTTATAGTTTCAAATGATCCGAAATAACAGCAAAGGGGAAACTTGATTCCAAATATTTATCATATGCTATACCTCCCCCTTTTTTTCTTTTTTTTTTTCAAATAAAGTAAAATAAAGTAAGTTTCACAATGTATAAGGATTATTTGATACTGAAAATATTCATAATCGAACCCTATTTTACAAAAGAGGGAAAATATAACATATGAGAAATATTTGGAATGAAGTCTCTTTTTGCAGTTATTTCAGATTTGAAATTTGATTTGAAATCATAGTAGCAAGTTTTAGTCTCCCTTCCATCAAGATCATAGGTTTGGGGGAAAACACACACACACACACACACACACACACATACATATATATATATATATATATATATATATATATATATATATATATATATATATATACATGATTTTACCATTCTTGGATTTTTTACCCTTCACCGGACTATCCATTCATGTGAAATCTTTTTATCATTTTTCTTTTATCTCCTATTCCCCTTATCTCACACTTTTTTTTAACCAAGTAAGATCTCTGACTTACTTGTAGTTTCATTAAATACTTTTACATGCAAAATCCGATCCCACATTTTGCTAATTCCTGCCCTCTGATGAGAAGGAGAGTATTTGTTCGAAACTCCGCGGATTAAGGACTATCCACTTATCTTGTGCTTCCTTTTTAAAATGAAATATGTTTTTAACTCTTTTTCAAGATGTCTTTTAACATGTTTTATTAATCATTTGTTCATATATATATATATATATATATATATATATATATATATATATAATGTTAAAAGTCCACGTATGCTTCTAGAATAGTGATTTAAAGATTATAAGGGTGTTTGAAGCATGAAAATATGTTACTTTTTGTATTTAATATTTTATTTTGATATTTCAAGCGGTCCTCCACTTTTGGTGACAAAAAAAGTATTGAAATTCATTATATATATATATATATGGGTGTGGGTGGGGGGTGTAGGTGTGTGGGTGTAGGTGTGTGTATGTGGAGAGTGTATGGGGAGTGTTTTACTTTGAGGTAGATCAAATTGAAGATTCGAATTTACCCAAGTTGTGAGTTCTCACTCTTTATGTAAATAGTAAGACTAAATAGATCGTTTTACTTGTGTTTACAGATAAAAAAAAAGAAATACTAGACATCTCTTTCACATTTGACTCATCCGCTATTCCACAAACTAATATTCCATTCACAGAAATGTTAGAACGTGCAGAATTCGATTTTTTTTTTTTCCTCACTAAAGCAGTTTCAGCAAATGTGTTATGTGATAAATAGTATGGCGTGGTGAACCATGAAATAAAAAATATCATAAAATGAATATTTCGTTCTACAAATTCGTATTATTTGGATTCTTGGGACTATTATTCTCAACTTGAGCGCTCTTTTCACAGAGTTTCAGTCGCTGTAACCTTCGGCCTTCTTCAGGTGTATCTTGTCAAACTCGGAAATCTTTCTGTCGAACTCGGTCATCTTCAGTGTATTTCGGACGGAACTCATCATTGAATCCACGAAGGCAATATACTCTCGTTCCATCAGCAATAACTGGGTAGAAGTCCTGGATAATTCGCAATGTATTCTTAGTGTCGTTTGCACTGATTAAACCTTCAACCAACAGAAAACTGTGACCTACAACCGAATTTTACCAAGTACTTTATCCACTATCCCATGTGGGGCTCGAATTCGACGAGATACACATGAAGAAGGTCGAAGGGGGCATCGACTGAAACGTTGCGGAAAATAACACTCAAGGTGAGAACAGTAGTCCGAAGAACACAAACGATACGAATTATCAATCCTCGTTTAGTAAATTCAAGAAAAGTTCTTTGAAATAACTTAATTGCAAGCAACAAGGAAATAAACTAAGTAATCCAAACTACTTTGTGATTTGCTTAGCAATTAGATTGTAATTTATTGTTGGTAGTTTAAACTTACAAGAAGATTTCGTGTGTGTGTGTGTGTGTGTGTGTGTGTGTGTGTGTGTGTGTGTGTGTGTGTGTGTGTGTGTGTGTGTGTGTGTGTGTGTCTGTGTGTGTGTGCGCGTGCGTGTGTTTGTGTGATTTGCCTCGTTGAAAACATTTGAAAGTTTTCAAATGCTTTCAACGAGGCAAATCACATGACATGAAAACGCGCGTCAGCGTCTCTCCACGGATTTACATTAAAAAAAAAGCAGAAGTTCTCATTATATCTGAGACTCGTGACCGTCAAAACAACACCAAGACACGGCGATGAAGAAGAAGAAGAAGAAGAAGAAGAAGAAGAAGAGGAAAAACACTTTAATATATTTCTATCTGAATAAGGTTTCTTTGCAAACCGAAAATTTGTATTTAAATAGACATTACGCTTATTTACTAAAAAATAAAAATCGCATTTTGTGTGTTTTCTTAACATTTTCAAATATCTTTTATCTATTATATATATAAAAGTGAACGTGTCTATCTGTGTGTCTGTGTGTGTGTCTGTGTACATTTCCCTACGCAATAACTCTGTCAATTTTAAGTCTACAGACTCGAAATTTGATATACAGGGTACTGAGATTTGGGAATATCTTTGTAATCTGTTTTCGACCAGAAATTTGGCTGTTAATAGGTCAAAGTTCAACGATTTGACCTTAGAGAACTCTACCAAACTACTCCACCAATTTTTAGTCTAAACACTTGAAACACTTGAAAGATATAGGTTCCTTGGACATGGATCTAACTTAATAACTTGATTTGAGCCCAAAACAATAAATGTTAAGGAGTCATAATAGGGGTCATTTTTTTTAAAAATTGACCTTTTTTTTTTGTTGCTTTGTTTGTTTGTTTTTTTTCTGCTCAACATACACCTCCAAACACCCGGGCAACGCCGGAATGAAATGCTAGTATATCTCTCCATATATAAAAGTGAAATTGTCTGTCTGTGTGTGTCTGTGTGTGTCAATTTCCCTACCAAACTACTCAGTCTACAGACTCGAGATTTGAAATAAGGAATATTGAGATTTGGGAAAATTTGTAAATCGGTTTTCAGCCAAAAATTTGGCTGTCAAGGGGTCAAAGTTCAACGATTTGACCTTTAACAACTCTACCAAATTTCTCCGCCAATTTTGGATCTTAAAACTGTAAAATTTAGATGTAGGTTACTTGGACATGGATCGAACTTTTTAATTTGGTTTGAGCCCAAAACAATAAATGTTAAGGGATCAAAATTGGGGGTCCAATTTTTAAAAGATTGACCTCTGCCGTCTCTTCAGCCAATTTTGGGTCTAAACATTTGAAATTTTACATAAAGGGTATTCAGACATGCAGCAAGCTTTTTAATCAGATTTGGCTGGCAAGAGGTCAAAGTTGAAAGAGTTGATCTTTGCAGGTTCTACTAAATTTCACCGCCAATTTTGGGACTAAACACTTGAAATTTTAGATGTAGGTTACTTGACCATTAGTCGAACTTTCTAATATATATATATATACATGTGCATATACACTTATGAACTTTATAGGGCCCGAGTAAAACCAGGCTGAACTGCTAGTATATATATATATATGTGGGGGGGTATATAAAAACTAAGTGACCTTTATTTACTAATCCGCAGAAAAAGGTATACATGAAGGCTATTCAACATTAGCCCAAAGCTAATCACTTTTGATTAATACATAATTTATATTTTTGCCAATAAGAGCAATAATAAATTCATCTTAGTTATTTAAACTATCGTGAAAACACTTAGGTCCTTAATTTTCACTAAATTTCACAAATAATTTTCTTCGCAACAGCTGTAAAGTGACGAAAATGAAGTTGAGTAGGAAAAAATATAAACAGTTACCATAGTAACAGTGTTCAAGATATTTGATTAATACATAATTTATAATATTTTCTCCAATAAAAATATGATAAATTTATTCATCGTAGTTACCTACTCTCTCATGAAAATACAAAGGAGCATATTTTTAACGAAATTTCACAAATAATACTTTTCGCAATAGTTATAAAATGGCAGATATCTGGTAGCGACGGAAAAAAATATAAACAGGTACTCTAGCAACAGAGTTCAAGATGCCGGTATAAACTGGTGTTTATTTATTGAGTAGATATAAAGTAATTTATTCTTTGTATTATTTGGGTTGCTCAGAATTGAGGCGTAACGGATAAAGTACTAAGATAAATTCAGTTCTAAGTAACACTTTTCTGGATGTTCAAGGTTCAATCCTCAGTGAAAGCGATACCAAAAATAGAATTACGAATTGCTTAAGACGGTTATGGCTGAAGGAACAAGGACATGCTACCTCCGTGGGTTAAATGAAGAGTCCCGTTCGAAATCCCGTATAGATTGCCTTGTTCGACAGAAAGTTTCCTGTGTTCGGTAAGATATACATGAAGAAGATCGAAGGTTATATCGACCGACACGTTGTGAAAAATAGCACTCAAGGTGAGAATAATATTTTTTTAAATTCCATTTTCACCCCTAACAAAACACAGAGCCACTTTGATGTAGGGGCTACTATCGGGGATATATGTTGCATGGATAATATGTAAGGAGTTAAGCAGCAAGATGTCTATTCATATTACACTTGAACTTCTGCATGTCAGTACAGTTGGGAAAGCAGAATCCCGGAAGGAAGTTCCAAAGTCTAGCAGTTCTGGGGAAGAAACTATTGGAGTAGAAGGCTTTCTTACATCTAGGGATCTCTACTGTGTAGAGGTGGGATCTTGCTTGTCGGGTTTGCTGGGGGTATTGACGTCGAGAGGGTACAAGTGCTTGTATTCGTCGGGGCATTCATCATTAAAATACTTGTAGAACAGGCAGAGAGATGCAACATTTCGCCGATGGGACAGAGGTTCAAGTTTAGATGATAGTTCCGAACCTATCAGGTTGGCGACTCTTTTGAACCTTGTCCAGGAGTGAGAAACTAGTAGTAGATGCACCAGCCCAAATGTGACCACAATACTCCATATATGGGCGAATTGTAGCCTTATAGAAGTACAGGATACTTTCAGGCATAAGTAGATTTCTAGCACGATAGAGCCTACCTTCCTCGCAGCGGCCCTGGCAATGCTCTCAATGTATCTGTTCCAACTCGTTCCATACCCAATCAAAAGCCTTAGATATATCTAGGACTACCGCTCTACTATCCACTGCTTTGTCCAGTTTATGGTATATACGTTCAGAGATTACAGTAAGGATATGTGCTGTAAAACGGGCTTGCCTCAATCCATATTGTTGATCAGTCAGAAGTTTAGCAGCTGTAAGGTGATGAACTAAAGCTCGGTTAATTAAAGACTCAAATATTTTGCAGAAAAGCGGGAGGAGACTAATGAGGCGATAATTTAATGGGTCAGTTCTTTCGCCAGAATTCTTGAAAACAGATTCCACAGAAGCAGTTTTCCAGAAGTCAGGAAAGGAAGATTCGTTAAAGCATTTATCGTAAAGTTTAGAGAGAACTGGAGTAACCTCGGTGGCGCATTTTTTTAATAGCACAGCCGAGATGAGATCGTGTCCACATGCTTTTGAAGTGTCAAGTTGTTTTATGATATTATGTACCTTAGAAGGGGTGATTTTCAAATCATCTAGAGTGACGTCTGTCCGCAAGGGAAAGTCAGGGAGGGAGTGGTTTGCTGGGTCCAATGTGAAGTTAGAAGAAACCGACTGGCAAGCATGTTAGCATTCTCAGTTGCCGTGCAAACAACCTCATGGTTGTTGGATAATGGGGAAATTGTTGATTACCCATTATTTACTACACTGTTGTAGATTTTCCAGAAATCTCGGGTTCCTAATTTCTGTGCTTCGATGCGTTTTCTGGTGTTTTCGGTATATTCTCTCTTAGCTGTCGCTATTTCTTTCTTACAATTACTTCGAGCTTCTACAAATAATATGAAGTATCAATCCTTATCTAAAAATATATATAAACATAGTTCTACAAAAGTGAAATAAACTGCAAGCAACAAGAAAATAGGTATACATTCATGCTAAATTGAGGAATATTTTATGCTGCGTGTACTTTATGCGTGAGCAATATTTTATTGCTGCGTACAAGTAAAGTACTTACTAAATTACTTTGTGGTGTGTTTAGCAAGTAACTTCTAACTCATAGCTGGTAGTTTAATCCACAAGATTTTGTAGAACGGTTGGCAACCAGAATGGTGACAGCATTCCTCACGTTTACCTACGAGAGGCACCAAAAATTAAATATATTATCATTTGAGCAGCGAAGGATGCGAGGAGACTTGATTTGTGGTGTACTATATCATTAACTGAAATGTAGATCTACTCCTCGAAAAGGTTGTTACTCCAGTAGTCGTAGTCTCTGCGGCCACCAGCAAAATACATACCACTATTGATTTCGGCTTAATGTGTCTGCTTCATGTAACAACATACAAGGGTGTAACGTTGTACAGGCGTAAACCCAATACGTTGTGGCGGAATACGTCGCAAGGAACATATGACAAGTAATAACTCGACTCCTTCTTTGTAACAACAAAATTTATTTCCTCATTCTCCCGCTATGCATGACTTCTCGTTGCGACTATGACGTCACCTACGTCTCTAGCATGATCGTATTCTCTCATGTGATCGTGCTCCTCTCAAACGTCGTCCACATCCCCAACATACCCTCAAATGTGCTCTCGAGCGAGTTGCAGAATGAGTTCTTGGACGTGCTCCTCTGTCTGTATCACCCGTTCTTTTTTTTATAGTATTTTTCTTTATCCTTTCGGTGACATAATTTCGGAGTTCGTATGCATTTGCATACGCGTGTCCGCGCTCTATTACAAGAGAAGGTCGTGATGGTGACGACCATATCCAGGTTCAAAGCGACCTTGGAGAAACATTCAGACTGTATGTGGTTTTAAATAATCCCACCTGTCTCTTCCCGTGGCTTGTTGCATTATTTTGTATTTTATTTGTAAACCTACTCTCTGAAGAAGTCCGTCGGTGACTGCCACATTAACCACCTCCAGTGGTCTGCTCTTGCTACGGACCATGTTTTCTGGCGACGTTCTGTCCATCAGGCTGTCGCCTCCTTTGAGATCTCCTACACAGAATCTGCGGGAGAAGCGCTGCAAGAGGAAAATTTGGGAAGCCTCAGCAGACACACCTGATGTGACTTTTGACTACAGCCGCTGTGGCCAAACCTGTTTGTCCCGCATCGGGCTCGTCAGCCATAAGCGTGCCTGCAGTCGACGTAGAAAACCCCTTCATAGAATCTTCGTTAGCGAAGTACTGCCAAAAGAAGAGAGAAGACTTCTGAGCTTCTGTTACATACATTTTTGTCTTCTTGTCTGGACACTACTAAACGACACCCATTTACGACACCCATTTACGACACCCATTTGCATTCAAATTAGTCTACGGCATTCTACATATGTAAAAACGTATATTTTGCTTATAATGTATTCTTTTCCTTGTGTGTCTAGTAAGTGGATCTAAATTCACATGTGTTAAATGTGTAATCTCGTATTTACATTGTTGCGTTGTGTTGTGGGACGTAAATTTTGTATATATTCATGAGTTCTATGACCGTCTAGTGTATGATTGTATGTGAGTGTATATACTTGCGTATATACGTGTATCTATGACCGTCTAATGTTTTGATCGTCTAATCTAGAGTTCATTGTGCGTATATACATTTAAATACAGTACATGACAATAATATACATAAACACCTTTACAACACAAAGGACGAATACACTTATTTGGGATTTCAACATCTGACCAATCGGGAAACATATTGGATCTGTCTTTGATAGTGTTTGTACGGAAAGCTGCAAAAACGATTCATCCTAAGAACGCCAGAGCCTCGGGTTTTATTTTCGGCAACATTTTATTCTATAATGTTTTTCACCCTTTTTGAAAAATTACGACGCTGATCCTAGATTGTTACATTTGATATTTGTTGCCCCCCCCTCGCTCCCTCGGATTCTTTGAGCCATTCGACCGGTCGGCTCCTCAACTCTCTGTCTGTCTCCTTAATACTCTGAACACCAATTTTCACGTATCTCAAAAAGGCCATCTTTCCTTCTAAATGACGTCATTAGTATACGTTTACTAAGATAATCACCTGATGTTTAACAGATAATTTTTCTAAGTTGTTAATCAAATTATTATGATAAAATTTTTAAGTTACATTTCTAAATTGATATAAATATTTATTCTAAATATTTTGATTATTTTAAAACATGTTTGAGCTGACAAAAATGTTGGCTTTAATAATCATTATAATCCTCGACCAGCACACGTTTGGCGTTGCCCGATCAATATCTAACAGTTGTGACTGAAATCTACCTTAAGAAGAATTCGGGAATACAAACGAAGAAAGATATATTAAAATAGTAATTTAAAACTCTGCATTCTACTCGCTTGGTTCCCTTTCTAAAGTCATACGTTCTTATTAAGGTGACCACGAGGAAGAGCGTCCTACAATACGAACGTATGTATTGTGTCTCTCGCCAACTGCTTCAGTCTAACTTATACGCTATTTAAAAACATCTCTTTATGGTAGACTATAACACACTGCTTTGTCACTTAGTAGTTTTAAATTTGTTCAGGGTTTATTCTATTATTATATTATTCGCACATGTCGGCCAAAGCAAATGGCTACTTGTACGTTTAGACAAACAAAAATGAATGCTGCTTGATTATTGTTGCATATATATTGCTCAAATGTTAGACAAATTGGGAAAATTTGAAGTTTTGTGGCGATTGAATCGAAAAGTGGTTCCTACGAACGATAAAAACCAAATGGCTATAATTGCTTGCACTCTTTCCTTCTCTGCTTCTTCCTTTCCCTCTAATTAAATGTTTCCTGTTATTACGCTATACTTATATATCACATTTGAAATGAAGCAATAGCCAAACTAGCGCCATCACACACCATCAAACTATTACAAGAAACAAATAGCTCAAATGGATTTAATTGTTGCTGCAGAGGCAGTGGTGTTATGAAGTGCATTCCATTATATAGCAAAACGATTTGTACTTTAAAGGGTCATCTAAATATGCTTTTTTTTATATGTTTTTAACCCAAAATAAGATATATTGTATACTGAAGCGTAAAAGCTATTGTGGTAGAGTCCAGATTTATAAGGAGCAACAGAGTAGAGGAATTGGTGAGCAAGATATTTGTTCACATTACATTTAAATTTCTGCGTTTTAGTAGGTTCGTGGAAGCATGAAGCAGGGAGGGAATTCAAAATGCAAGTAATACAACTAAAAGAAAAACTTCCGACATGTAGAGATCGTCACAGTTAACGGTAAGATTTTGCTACTAGTCTGGGAAATTTATGCTGAGGCTGGTATAAGTGCAGTAAGTTTGTCGGAGCTTATTTCATAGAAGCACTTGTAATGCAAAACTGAGGTGATGCGGTAGAGGCTAGAGCTATGTAGACCTATTAGATTAGAAATTCTTTATTTTTTACATTCTATTCAAAATAGAGAGAAGCTAGTGATTGGCGTACTAGCCAAGATGTGAATCACCGTTATTCATACTTAAGTACTATTTGCATTAGTTTGGTGCTATTTACCAACGTAGTATATAATATCTACCCTTTATTAATTTCTATGTGAGCATTCAGTAAAAGATACGTTGAAAATAAAACTTTCATTGTGCATAAAATGTGCATAAAAACATCTCTCCATTCCTAATGTCTGCTACAGACATGCTTCTTTTCTGGTCTTTTATTATCAATGTCTGCCTTTCTCCAACCGTGCGTTCCGTCGACCATGGCAACAAGAAACGCGAACTTTTTTTCAGCGTCCGGTCGACCACTTGAACAAGCCGAGCAATTAGAAAGTTCTCGTCGCGAGATCTCGTTCGGATAACGTCTTGCCATTTCATCTCGCTTCGATTATTGTCAGAAGTGATTTGTTTGATAGCATGGACGCCATCTGCCGATCGCAGATAGAACAATAGATCGAAATGGACGTTCGAATCCACAATTATCGGAAAACATCAATCTGCCTGTTCAGGTTCTATGTGTGTGTGTGTGTGTGTGTGTGTGTGTGTGTGTGTGTGTGTGTGTGTGTGTGTGTGTGAAATAGAGAGGGGAAGAAAAGAAAGAAAGAAAGAAAGAGGGAAAATAAAAGGTGAAATTAAGAATAGTAAAAAGTACTTCTATAGGAAAAGGCCCATATCAGCCGGAATATATTAACAGAACATACCGAAAATGGCAGAACACTCAATTAGTACTGGAATTAAATGAAGCAGTTCTTTAATATTTTCTCTGACTTAAGGTTAGGATCAATTAACTCTCCCAGCTCTATATTTAGAATGGGTTTAGTGATTTTCGAGTAATTGTGTATTCAGCCTCGAAAATGCTAAACTTCTTTCTGAGAACAGTATAGTTTTAGGAAATCCCGTTCTATTGCGGATATGCTAACGATTATACAGGGTGGTCGCTAGAAAAGCGGGAAATTTGTCAAACAACGATTTATTTTTAACAAAGAATAATTTTTACAAAGTTTTTCAAAAACAAATGTTAAATTATACTCATAGATACTCAAAATCTCGTCCGTGCACTTCACTGCAGCATCTTAACCTAGAAATTCAAGCTCGTGTGGCGTTTTGAAGGGTAACTTATGGGATATCATTCCAAGCTCTTGCCAAACAAGTTTTCAAGTCATCAATAGTGTATGTCACGTCGACAATTCTGCGTTTCAAAGTTGCAACAACATTATCAAACTGATGGTTTTTAATCGTTGAAAAAAAAATTCGGTAACACGGGCAGACATTTTGTCCGTCCCCAAATCGGATTTTCACTTTTGAAAATTTGAAAGTTGTTTACTGCTGCTCCCGTCTTTGATGTGGGTATCAAAATCTAAATCGAAGAAATAAATAAGCAATATATAATGAAGTCAATATGCAGATTGCACGCCCATTCGACAACAATAGAACCAATCAAAAAATAGCAATCACGCATTTTATTCATGATCTAAGCTGACCTTCAAATGTCCCGCTTTTCTAGCGACCACCCTGATAAACGCATATAAGTATGTCGTTTTCGAATGAAAAAAGGGAAGAACAAAGAAAATATGTAAGAGCTGTTCGAATGAAAAGAAAAAAAAGAAAAAATATGTAGTAGCCGTCCTCCTATTATAATATATACAATGCCTGGTATTCCCAAATCAGTACTCAGGTAGCGGCCAGGCTTACGTTTCTTAACTTCGGTGATCAAACAACGACCACTGTGTCAACGTGGTTATGCCGTATAGAGGGGTTTCGGAATGCAAAAAGAAATAGCTCAGAAGCAACGGTGCCAGTTGACTTGCGATTCAGAGCCTGATATGTCTTTGCTTTTCACATACAGAAACAAAGATAAGCAAAGGATTGCAGATCCTGATGTCAATTCCTCTTATATTTTTACCGGAGTCCTATTAGCTAGATTGCAGCCCTAATACCGCTTAGTGCCAAATATGTCCGCCATGAATGACCCTGTCAGGAACCGGATTTCCCGACCCTATATCTCAGACTCCTTCATGCTTCAACTACTCCTATGGTAAGGAAGGTTGAACTTTGAAGGGGCTGTTGCTGCTGTTGCAGTTTTTTTTAAGCAAACTGAACCTGAATGCATCGTCGAACATGTAATATCAGTTTCGTCTACTGTGATCGAACTGCTTCTCATAGATTTGTAACACTTCATATTTTTTTAAATATCTCAACGTACACCCGACACCAAGTACCAGTGGTGACGTTGCCGCGGGCTGTCTCAAAGTCAATACAGTTTAGCCCTTTCTTGTAGTTACCTTCTGCCTGTTAACTTCGGTTTATTGCTGTCCCTGTGCAGTTCTAGAAGGTCTACCCTTCTTGGCTTTGACTTTTCTTATTGAGAAGGGTTTAACTTATTGAAGCGCCCCTACTGGGGAATGATGAGGGGACTGCCAAGGTATTTTTTGTAGGTCAAAATGCTGTACTTTGTAATCTCATTTTCCGACCCATATGTAACATTTCTCGATATGGGAGAGAAATATATATATATATATATATATATATATATATATATATATATATATATATATATATATATATATATACCAGTGGTTGCTACAAGTAGTCGAAAACGGTCATTAATTGTACCTATTTACTATGCCTCCCTACGGGACAGAGTTAGACACCAGGGTCGTTTTTTAACGTGGAGAAAAGGTACAAAAATAAAAATTGTCTCAGTCGTGAAGGATTTCTCCTCCACCGAAAGAGAACAAGAAATAGAAGGGCAGCATCTGAAGAACAGATGGTATTTATTTGCTCCCCCACCGAGTAAATTAGGCACAAGGCCGATTTTTAATGTGAGGAGTGAAGGGAGGGGGAAGGGAAAAAGGGGACCAGCTCTCAAGAGGTGGGGAATGGGAGCTGGTTAAAGGTCAAGCATGTGGGGTTGCCTCCACATCTGGTCTTTGCTAGTCATAGCTTGCAGCATCTGCCGGAACAGATGGTATTTATTTGCTCCCCCACCGAGCAAATTAGGCACAAGGCCGATTTTTAATGTGAGGAGTGAAGGGAGGGGGAAGGGAAAAAGGGGACCAGCTCCCGAGAGGTGGGAAATGGGAGCTGGTTAAAGGTCAGGCATGTGGGGTTGCCCCCACATCTGGTCTTTGCTAGTCATAGCTGGTCTTTGCTAGTCATAGCTTGCAGCATCTGCCGGAACAGATGGTATTTATTTGCTCCCCCACTGAGCAAATTAGGCACAAGGCCGTTTTTAATGTGAGGTAAAACCCAGCTCCCCTAAAAGGGGTCACTCTGGTTACCAAAAATAATAATTGTCCCAGTATAGAGGGTTTCCCCTCCATTGACTGGTACAAATTATCTTAAGTGCAGTATCTGCCGGAACAGATGGTATTTATTTGCTCCCCCACTGAGCAAATTAGGCACAAGGCCGTTTTTAATGTGAGGTAAAAACCAGCTCCCCTAAAAGTAGTCAAAAAGGGGACACTCTGGTTACCAAAAATAATAATTGTCCCAGTATAGAGGGTTTCCCCTCCATTGACTGGTACAAATTATCTTAAGTGCAGCATCTGCCGGAACAGATGGTATTTATTTGCTCCCCCACCGAGCAAATTAGGCACAAGGCCAATTTTTAATGTGAGGAGTGAAGGGAGGGGGAAGGGAAAAGGGGACCAGCTCCCGAGAGGTGGGAAATTGGAGCTGGTTAAAGGTCAGGCATGTGAGGTTGCCCCCACATCTGGTCTTTGCTAGTCATAGCTTGCAGTATCTGCCGGAACAGATACTACACTTTGATCTTGGCCCGAAGGCCAAGAATTGAATGTTCATTAATTGTAGCAAAGAATGTCGGTTTCCATGCGTCAACACAGAGCTATTATCCTTAGTCGACATTGTGTAGACAACTTAGCGTCCTTGCTTCCCGTAGATGTGTTTAAGAACGCATTAAAAAGAACGATAGGAGACGGCTGGATTCCGATGCAGACACCTTTGTATGTCACTATAGTCACTAGAGCCGGGTACCGCCCGTTGCCACACAACTGCAGTGTTGAGGATGCCAGACAGCGGCATTCACCGTAGGCGGGTTGAACTGGCTTTATCACAAGGAGGAAGTGCCAAGAGAATATTAAATAGTTGTCCCCAGCTGCATATATTGTTATATCCCGGTCCGGAGAGATAACGTCGTTAGAATTTTGAAGTTCTTGCAGGGAGGTGACAACGTCCCTCTGCATACAGCGCTTGGTATTCCGAGATGGTTACCCATCTGATACAAATCAACGTTGCTTAAATGCGATGACCTAACGTGATTGTGCGTTGAGGATGAGTTGAGATGGACTGCTGCTACTGCTTCCAGTGATGGCGGTGATTGTATTAAGCACACGGTTGTCATAGGTTGGGTTGGCTGCTGGGTGATCTAGACTGACTCATTAGTTAGGTTTGGTATTACTTTCTTTATCTTCGGGACTTCAGGGTTCATGCACATGGTTTGATGGTTATTAGTTCGTATAGTTTGTACCCTGTGAAGGCAGGAAAAGGGTGCTCCGAGCAGCCCCTCGACAGATGTGGCAGATATTTGCGTAAACTAAAAAGTATGGGTGTATACTTGCCGTATTATTAAGAAGGATTGGGAAACTATTCGAGATAAAAAAAAAAATTATGAAATAAACTCAGGGGCGCTTTGTGCAAAAAAGATAAACAAATGAAAACTACACACAATGTGCAAACAAGCAAGCAAGAGAGTTTTACCATGAAATAAATACGTCATGAAGAGAATTCTAAAGTGATAAAAGCATTCACAGGCAAAAGTTGTCAATTTTGTTTAATCCGATGTGTTTGACTGAAACGATGCAGTGTGCATATCAGCATCACATCCGGATCAGGATTCGCTTATGTTGGCATATTATCAACCGGATGTAGGCACGATCAATACGGGAATTTTACTTTTGAAATGCTATTACAACTAACAACATTAAGCACCATTCAACATCATTTGAATCTACTTTCCTTACGTTCACGAGAAACTGCCATAATGGATAAATGCGGTATTAAATTAGATAAATAAACAGGAAATCATAAATACTATTAGATTAAATAAGTATCTCAAAAAACAAAATTAAAAAAAAAATACCGTGTTAACTTCCACATAACGAATAAATATTCCGAATGTGTGCCCGGATGTAAGCTCTTCCGAATATGTGTCAGTCAACGTAGATAGTCGTCGGCTTATGTGGATGCTTTTAGATAAATGTCCATATGTTTATGTATTTCTCTAAAAGGGGGAGATCTAAAGCTCAACGTTTCGCCCAAACGTTGCATGGGCTTTTTTAAGAGTAAATCTTTAGACACACACTCTCTCTCTCTCTCTCTCTCTCTCTCTCTCTCTCTCTCTCTCTCTCTCTCTCTCTCTCTCTCTGCTCCCATCTCAAAAAAGAATAAGAAAAAGATGTTAACTTTGATTCTACATAACGAATAAATATTCCTAATGTGTGCCCGGATGTAAGCTCTTCCGAATATGTGTCAGTCCATGTAGAAAATTATCGGCATATGTGTATGCTTTTAGATGAATGTCCATATGTTTATATAGTTTTCTAAATTAGAATTGAAAAGAGGAAAGATCTGAAGTTCAACGTTTCGCCCAAATGTTGCGGAGACTTTTCCAAAGATAAATTATTTTACTTTCTCTCTTTTTTGCTCCTATCTTTATTTCTCTTACTTTTTTCTGTATGTATTTTGTATAGTTACTTCAAGTATGTATGTATGTATGTATGTATGTATGTATGTATGTATGTATGTATTTATGTATGTATGTATGTATGTATTTATGTATGTATGTATGTATGTATGTATGTATTTATGTATGTATGTATGTATGTATGTATTTATGTATGTATGTATGTATGTATGTATGTATTTATGTATGTATGTATGTATTTATGTATGTATGTATGTATTTATGTATGTATGTATTTATGTATTTATGTATGTATGTATGTATGTATGTATTTATGTATGTATGTATGTATGTATGTATGTATGTATGTATGTATGTATGTATGTATGTATGTATGTATGGTCGGGTCACCGGCGACTAAACTGGTTCCCCTACCAGACTTGTTTGGTAAGGGGGGTGGCTAGTCTCTCTGAAGGATTAAAAACAAGACCTTCCAAAGGGAGAATGAACCCTTTTTCGGGGTCAACGGCCAACTAGCATCGTTGTGTTTGTGTGTATGTATGTGTGTGTTGAGGTGGAGAGGGCTCCCGTAAACCGTGGTGAAGGCAACCTTTATAGGAGAAGCAAATCTCTGATTTAAAAAAAAACAGAAAGCGGGAGACCAGTACCCGTATTAAGCTGGTCTGCAGTTTAACTTGTTGCTGGCTATCTTGCTCTTGCTTGTTGCTGGATCTCAACATTTTGAACCGGGAGAGAGACCTAGCTGTCGTACAAAGCTAAGACTGTAACATCATCTGTGTATAGATACTTCCTTGGGCATGTCTATTAAAATGGTCCTGTGGCGATGGAAGTCATTTTTGGGCTCATGGACTTTAAGTGTCTGAGGGAGTGGCACTCGTCTAACAAGATGTTGCAATCATCATGTATGTATGTATTAGTGAGGGGACGATTTCAATATCTTTTCCAGTTCAGATACAATTACCAATTCTGTATTAAATTCACGATTCCGATACAATTACCGATTTCGATTCTTCGTAAATCTCCAAATATTTAACTATAAAAGCGTTATATTGTCCAATTACTGTAAAAACCCATCTTAAATGTGCCTATATTTTCTCAAACATAAAAAAACACATTTTTTAGGGGGTGATCTGGAGATTTTAGTCTTACCGGAAGTTTAAATCAATAAATATTTATAATTTTATTGTTACTACAAGCAGTGGAAGATGTTTCTTAAACCAAAATCAAATAAAAAAGATAATTAAAGGAATCGGTTTTGGCATCGGAAAATAGGCGCAAATTTCTTCGGTTCCGATACTGATTCCGATGCCCCAAAAACCTCTGATTTTTCCGATTCCCGATTCCAATTCCGATTAATCATCCCAACACTAGTATGTATGTATGTATGTATGTATGTATGTATGTATGTATGTATGTATGTATGTGTGTGTGTTGACCGTTACTCCTGATCTTAAATGAAACGCGTACATCAAATCTGTTGCCAAAGCCGCTGGAAAAATGGTGGGATCTTTCTATCGATCCAGTAGATATCTCACTCCTGATGCAATTCTCTATCTATATAAGAGCCAGGTACGTCCAAGGATGGAATAATGTTGCCACATATGGGCAGGTGCTGCTAGAAAGCTTATTTTATTCTTTACCAGTAGATGTTCTCGACGTTGCCCGTATTAAATGTAATCTTTTTAAAAAATGAAGTAAAAAACTAACGGAAAGCTGTCTTGATAGAGTTCAGAATAGACTTCGTAGCCTCGTAGGAGATGTCCTTTTCTCTTCACTGCAACCTCTATCTCACAGAAGAGATGTTGCGAGTTTGTCTCTGATGTATCCTTATTTTCATGGAAAGTGTTCGACTGAGCTCCAATCTATGGTCCCCCTCGCCAAACTTTCACAAGAAACACTCGTCTAGCTGAAAACACTATCAATAATTCCCCCCACTCTTTATCTGTACCTAAACCTAAACGTAGATTCCATAAACAAAGATTCTTTCTTAAAACTGCACGCCTGTGGAATTGTCTTTCGTTTTCCTGCTTTCCGGCTGACTACAATATGGTTGTCTTCAAGTCTAACGTAAACAAGTTCTTGATGATCCGTTCCATATAAGTTAACAAATTTACCGAATTTCCATTACTAATGATTACTATATTGTCCAATTTCTACTGTACACTCTTTAACCCTAATCCTCGAGTGGCCTCTTGGCCTTGATAATGTGGTGATGCCTATGTTAAAAAATGTATGTATTTATGTATGTAGGTGCATATACGCATACAATTATCTATGTGTACGTACTTGATTACGTTATCTGCAAACACACGCTTAAATGTATTATACATTCATTACTAAATATATTCACCCTAAATTAAAGATCTTCTATTTTTGTTACTACTCTTGAAAAAGCCCACACTATATTTGGACGAAACGTTGAATTTAAAGTCTTCCCTCTGTCCATGCTAATTTATACTGTTGAATTTATTTTATTCTTTACCAGTAGATGTTCTCGACGTTGCCCCGTAGTAAATGTAATCTTTTTAAAAAATGAAGTAAAAAACTAACGGAAAGCAACTGAGATATATGTATGCGAGTATTGTTTTTGTTTCTCTTTCTAAACCGTTTACTTCTTGTAACTAAATAAAAATGAGAAATAACCGAGCTGAGATCGAAACCAAAACCTAAAGACAGGCATTTAAGTACGATAACCATTACACCAGCTTGCCCGCATCTTTAAAAAGTATTTTCAAACCTCGTGAAGCAGTTGACAAACAGATAAAAATCTACCGCTTATCAGCCCATTTTTCGGATAAAACCGATTAAATGGTTTTCCATATGTCTTAATATCCTATATACCAAATTTCAAGTATGTAGATCAAAAATTTGTTGAATATATAGGTTGAGAAGTGTCCTCAAATACACACACATATCTCCACTTTTAAAGATATCTAGATAGATTTATGATTTTTATCTTTGGAAGTGTGTATTGTATTGTATTTTATGTACAGGTAAATGTTAATTACTTGTTTATACCGATGTATATTTGAGGTAAATGTGTATATATTTCTATGTATAGGATTCACGTGTCAACTAATTAACTAATCATTATGAATTTCGTAACCCAGCTGCTAAGCGTTAATTTGTAAAAGACGTAATTTTGTATAAACTGGCATGGTACAACTTTTGAGTGGCTCGATATTTTTTGGTAGCATTTGGTTTCTCATTTCGTTCAAGAGATAGGTTCTTACAGGTAGAACCACGTAAAGGTTGCCAACATCCATAAATGAAACTGAAAATTGTTGGGTTGTTTTGTTTTACGGAATATCAACCCTTTTCCGATTATTTAATGCCGACTTCAATAATTTTCGAAAATCAAAAGAACTCAATGCTTCAAGTTTTTTATATTTTCAAATATTTACCGATTATGTTTAATTTGATTATTTTGGCTTTTTGGGATCAGTTATTTAGGAAAAAAATACGTTTCATGTTGTTTAGATTTTTAGATACTTATTCATGGCGTTTAGTTTTGTTGTTTTGTAGAGAAAATTCTTGTTCTTGTTTTGGACTGTGCAGAACACGATTAAGTTTTGCGAATAGAAAGAAAAAAAAACAATAATATCAACGTTTAATGCATTTTAGGATGGGAAACCGATATCTCCAGACAGCCTGATCTGGTAAAAGCAGAACAATGTTAAAAAGTATCAAAACACTGGAATCTAAGAATGATGGGCTTATGATGCGTGTAACGATCGATACACATAGAACTATGGTGTATAATTGTAACATTTTACATTCAACAAAATGGTCGCACTTGGTCGTTTTTGTTAACGTGCATTTTTTGCACATGTATGTTCTGTCTCGTGAGTGATCAAGAAAGCAGCAGAATAATATATTAAATACAGACGTGCGCGGATGGTAGTATTTTTTACTTCCACGTCGTCGCTTTTCCATGTTAGGGCTGTGATCTCCCTGTGAATGTCGACAGCCTTGTTTGTTTAGCTAGACCAAACAAAAAAAAAACTCCTCGTGCAACAAAACAAAATGGAGACTCTTGCTAAGTTCTTGTTGTAGACCTTTGCTAGGGGTTACAAATGAAAGAAACCACAAGTAGCGTAAAGTGTATAAAATATAATATTTATTTATCATAAAGAATACAGGAGCCACTAAAATGGTTCGAGAGGAACGTGTTCGTAGCATGCGGTTAAAGATGGTATGAATGTCTCCCTTTAGTCTCTGAAATCAGTGTTATTCATAGGACTGGTTGATTCCACTTAGTACTCAAATAGGGGTGATTTGTACCCCACAGCAGTTTTCAGGGGTTTTATTTAGAAAGAGAGTTTACTCATTGTGGGAGAGACCACGTAACTAATTAATTATGCATTTCTTAACTTATTTTCCTTACTTGGGAATCAGGAGACGCAGATGGGCAAATATCGAGATGACATTTGATTAGTCATTCTCAATCTTTCTTACATCATTGACCCCCACAGGTTTATGTATTTCTCCATTTACCCCCTACTTCCATTAAAAATTTTATAGCCATCATAAAGTGAAAAAAAAACAAGGTAAAAAAAGAACTTTTTTTTTGTTTAGGACTTTAGGTTTTGTATGAAAATAGTATTACACATTTGTATCATAAAACTAAAATCAGCGTTTACGAAATAGAAAAGTATGAATTTGTATTACAAAACATCGAACTGAAATGGAACACATACATCAAATCCGTTGCCAAGGTCGCTGGAAAAATAGTGAGATCATTTTACTGCTCTAGTAGATATCTCACCGCTGATACAATTCTCTACCTATATAAAAGTCAGGTACGTTCAATGATGGAGTACTGTTGCCACATCTGGGCAGGAGCTGCTAGAAGCAGCTTATCCTGCCTTGACAGAGTTCAAAATAGACTTCGTAACCTAGTGAGGGATGCCCTTTTCCTTTCCCTGCAACCTCTTTTCCACAGAAGAGACGTTGCGAGCCTCTCTCTGCTTTATCGTTATTTTCATGTCAAGTGCTCGACTGAGCTCCAATCTATGTCTCCCTCGCCAAACTTTCACGAGAAACACTTATCTAGCTGAAACAACTATCAATAATTTTCCCCACTCTTTATCTGTGCTTAAACCTGAACGTAGATTCCATGAACAAAGCTACTTTCTTAGAACTGCACGTCTGTGGAACTCTCTTCCATTCGCCTGCTTCCCAGCTGACTGCAATATGGTCGTCTCCAAGTCTCACGTGAACAAGTTCTTGATGAGTCGTCTCCTTAAGTAATCGAATTTACAAAATTTCCACTACCAACGATTATTACGATATTATCCCATTGACTACTATACATCCATTAACCTTTATCCTCGAGTGGTCTCCGGGGCTTGATAAGTTTTGACTCCTAAAAGAAAAATATAACGAATAGAAACACCAGGAGTATTATCAGTAAGAACACTGCTGATTAATTGAGTCAATAGTTTGTTTATGTAAGGAGCTGTTTCTGACAAGGCTATTCTAATATCATCGACTTTAAATCGGTTTCTGGCCTTTGTCTTTATTACTAGTATCCTGATTCACACAAGACACTGAGGCTTCTATACACAATCCAAAACAAAGACGTCAAAGCCATAGTTTACATATAAAACTAGGTTCGTTTGTTTCTTAGATAGGACACAATCTGAAAATAAATAATTAATTTTAAATTATCAGGTACTTCAATTATTTTACCCCTTACTGCATAATTTTTACCCTCTAGGGGTAAATTTACTCCTACTTGAGAACCTTTGGATTAGATTATTTCTACATTATTGGGTGCATCTCGTTTGTATCGCTTCCTGACTGACTAGAGACTCTACGTTCTCTCACCTGAACACTTATCGTTCGACACTTACATTTCTAGCGCGTTTTCTTTTAGAGAGTTGACATTTGGCGTCTGCTTAATCATGTCACCTGTCGTTAGGTACATTTTCTGTTCGTCGCCAGGTAATCCTGACATGTATTAATGTGACCCTCGCCAAAATTCACATTAGTTAACTCAATCCGTGGGAAAGGTAGTTTATTAAGAATTATGCAAATCCCTGCATTTTGAATGCGCTGATAAATAATATAGTAACAGAACGGATCCAATATTGGAAAATTAAATTCATAAAAAATTAGCGACATTTATCCAAGCAAGGAAACCTGACTTGTTAATAATCAACAAGAAGGAAATCTTAGATATCGCTGTCCCTGCTATTCAAAATGTGATTATCAATGAGACAGAAAAACTAAGCGAAGATTAAACTTGCCAGAGAGCTAAAAGTTATATATAACATGAAGAAAATTAATATCAACAATACCAGTAATTGTAGGAGCACAAGGAATAGTTCTGAAGAATCTGAACCAAAGACTATGAGAAATTGGAATAAAAAGTAAGATGAACACTATGCGAAGCACGGTACTGATGATAACAGTTGAACTATTAAGGAATATTCTTGAGTGTGGAAACCACCCTAAGTAATCAGATAATGGTGACCAACCAGAGGTAACTCGAAAGAAGGAATGGAACAATAGATATAAAATAATATTGCGTGGATCCAAAATAATCGAAATTGGTACAATTCCCATAATCTTACATCCTTCAACACTAAAAAAAATATTTGAAGCACCCTCTGATGTCATCGCACACTGTAGTCCTTAAGGATGAAGAGATTGGAAATACATACAAAGAAGAGAGCGACCCAAACCGCCACTAGAAGAGCAGGAACAATACTGGAATCTTAAGAAGAATTATTTCCATTCAAATTTGAGGGAAGGCCAACGATTGTTGTCAGTGAGAAATCAATGGTAAACTACTGTTGTGATAAGGTAAAATGAATTGCAACGTCTATCGAAAGAAGCTGAACATGTTGGAAATATGGAAAGACGGCGCCACACAAATTAAAAGGAACATCACTTGTTGCTGCCAGTGAGCAATCACTAATAATGGAGACTGTGACCGGCTGTGCTTAATTCAACCCTACCGTGTCTATAGTGCTGAATTATGCTCCCATTCTTTGCCTCAAAATATCATCAAAAATGATAATTTGTGTTACATTATTCGTTTACCATCACTGAAACTCCAGTGTTTATCAAAAAGTGCTCGATGACAAGCAGAGCGTAATAATAGTATGTTTATTTATACAAATATTATTGGCTACATATGTGCGTACATGTTTCTTCTGAAATTCTGAGAAACGGCATCTTGAGGTCAGATTTTTTTTTTACTATGATTTAAAATCTAGTTTTATAGTGAAAAAATATCTGGTTTTCATCTCTAAAGGAGTTACAGCAGAAACATGTATGCACATATGTAGTCAATAATATTTGTTTTAATAAACATGCCGTAATTGCGTTCTTCTTGTATAAATAAATATGCTATATCTATCTATATATATATGTGTGTGTGTGTGTGTGTGTGTGTTAATTCCAAATTTGTATTCATACTATTGCTCTATCTCGTATATTGTGTTTTTTCATCAGGTTGGGATTGTCTTATAAATACTCGTACTATTTATATGGACTTTAATTTTACAGTATTATACAATCTGTAATTTGGAATTATTTTTTAAAAATTCTTGAATTTATATATATATGTGTGTGTGTGTGTGTGTGTGTGTGTGTGTGTGTGTGTGTGTGTGTGTGTGTGTGTGTGTGTGTTTTGTTTGTTTGTTTTTCAGCATAAATGATCATAGTAGGTAGATATGCCGTAGAAGATAACGAGAAAATCAAACGAGTAAATCATTGAGGGTAAATAGGTTTATATAGTTTCCACGGTTTTGTGTAGGGGTGCGGAGTTAGAAGACAAGTATTTCTACTACAGCAGTGACTCATTCTATACTTCACAGATTGTATGTTGATTGTTTGTCTGTTTATCGTCATTCATCCTAAGGAGGAAGTCTCAAGGGAATATTAAATTCTCAAGCGATCCCCAGTTGCCTGTCTATGTGTTGATTTTGACTCGTAGCATTCTTATAAATCTGACTACAACTTTCGACTCCCTTTATCTGATTTCGCTGCACTAGTGCCACCAGATTAGGCTGTTGAGGGACACTGGGTTCCTGGTCTAAAATGCACCAAACATCGAAGTTGTTTTTATTTCTTTTCTCTTATTTTTACAAAACACAATTTTTCATTTTCTGTAAAGCCAAAAACAAAACAAGATATTTTCCTCTAAAAGCAACCAAATGATAGACGATAAAACCAAACAAGCAAGCAAGTTAAACACCATGAATTTGAAAACTAATCCATCTATCTGGCATTAATAAGTTTCGGTCTTTTATTTCTATCTGTTTAATGATGCTACCAGATCAGACTGTATGAAGACACAGGCTTCCTGGCCTAAAATAAACCAAACATCATTATTATATTTATTATTGTTTTTTCCTCCATTCCTTCGCAAAACTCAATTTCCTCCGCAAAACTACTAAACCAAGCTAAACACCATGAACAAATATTTGAAAATACAAACAACTTGATACATAAAAACTTATACCAAAATAACGGAATTCAGCATTAAATTACGTGAAAAGGATTGAGATGCCGTAAAACAAAACAAGAAAACAAATAAAACCAACACTGTCACTTTGGATTTAAGTACAAGGTGAAATTCTTCATAAGCTAAAATCGCCTAAAGCAATACCCTCGTTAAATGACAGATGAAATTATCCTTAAAGTCATGGGTAATATTATACCGGAAGTCAACCGATCATCAACATCCGTTCAGAGTCTGTTTGACGGAGATCCATTTTATTTTAATCTTAGAATTAATTTTGACACTTCGATTAACGTTATTTGTTTTGTTTTATTTTCTTCCTCCCCCCCCCTCTCCCCCCCCCCAAAAAAAAAGAATGTCTATTTTGTAATTCGGAAATTGCGACGTCTCAATTTACAACAAAAGATCTGACCTTTTCGATTCTGATTTAAGCAGATCAAACATTTTTTATTTGTAATTAATAATAATGTTTTAAAACTATTTCCGTGAAAAGCATCATCCTTTTTCTTTTCACTTCGATATTGCATTATTTTGCAAGCAAATTCTCAACGCAAAACTGGCACCAGTTTTCTTTGGAAATGCTCATCTGTCCACAAAACTGATGTTACGACACCATTGGCATTGCTTCCGATTGACAATAGATCGTACACACACAAAAAAAATGAATAAACATAAAATTATGTAAATTATGGACGAAACAATTCGGTGTCATCATATATTTACCGATCCAAGCGACTTACTGTTTTGAAAATCGTCCGCATTAAACGGTGTAACTTGATCCGAAGACTCTGGTATATTGTACACCAGACAGTCACCGATACAGCACGTTCCTTCGAATTTATGTAGTTTAATTATGTTTTTAAACAGCTGCACATTTTCTTTTGGTTACGTTTATTTTGTTTTATTTCATTTTATGTGAAAAAGTCATATATTAATTATAGTAAGTAAACATTAATTCATAATCTTTTCTAATTTTTTATTGACGTTTCACCCCAAACAAAGCACAGGGCCACTTAGCCGTTATGGGCTACTATTTGGGATCAGATTTGCAGGGATACTATTTAGGGAGTTGGGCAGCGAGATGTCTGTTAACATTACACTTGAACTTCTGCATGTCAGTACAGTCATGGAAGCAGGGGCTGGGAGGGAATTCCATAGTGCAGCAGTCCGAGAGAAAAAGCTTTGCGGCATCTGGAGTCTCTACAGTGTAGGGGTGGAATTTTGCTGCTTTTCGGGTTTGCCGAGGATGTTATTGTCGAGTGGGTACTAGTGATTGAGGTGTGTCAGAGCATTTGCTATTGAAGTATGCCACGTTTCGGCGATGAGATAAAGGTTACAGTTTAGTTGATATTTCAGGACTTATTAGGTTGGCAACTCTTTTTTAAAACTTTTAGGAGCGAGAGACAAGTTGTAGATGCATCAGCCGAAATGTAGCAACAATACTCCATGCATGGGCGAACCATGGCCTTGTAGAGATACAGTGTACTCTCAGGTGTAAGTAGCCTTCTAGCACGATAGAGAGATCCCACCTTCCTCGCAGCAGCCTTGACAAGTGTCTCAATGTATTTGCTCCAATTCATGTTGTCTGTGAATGTTAAACCTAGGAGCTTGACGAAAGTACTTTCAGGCAGTATATCATTTGCTATGGCAATTAGTGATTAAGAAGATCTCTTAATTATATTTATAAATAATATATTAAGGAATTTTACTTTTAGTATTATTTCTGTGAATAATCGTATTTAATTTATTTTAAAGATGTATTTATTTTTAAATAATTCTGTAAATAAACACATTTCAATAAAAGTAATCAGTTTTCAGATATTTTTGTATATTGACCTATATTTTCGCTAAAATCTTCGAAGCATAGTACACCGGAACAGGAAGTAGTTTGGATCGGTAAATATGCGTTTATACACACAATTCTATTATTAGCTTAAACGTCTACGCAGAGAAATAGATTATGAGTCTGATCCATATAATTACCAAATCAAATATAATCGAGCTCGTTTAGTTCGGTGCATCATGCCTATTTTACTAAGTACATTCGTAACCGTTGCGTTGTCGTGTGTGTATAATACTTATCATACACTCGCATTATTAGAGATATTGATTGAGTTCAAGATAGTGTCCTTTAAATAGTTTTCTATTCGTATGAGAAAGATATGTAGCGCACTGTTTATTGGTCGATGTTGAACGTCCGTTGCATCCTTTTTCCTTTTCTCTTTTATGCTGAAAGTATTTTACGTAGTTCTTCATTATTTGTTCAACATTTGTGTAGTTATCGTGTCCATGTCTTCATTCTTTATTGCTTGAATTCGCGTCGTCTATTTCTTCGTTCGCCACGTATTTTCTCATTGCCGTTTCTATTTTTCTCGATGTCACGTGTGGCTAGGACCCGCGTTTGTCGTCGATGGCCATATAAAATCTTTATTTATATAGAAAGGAGAATTGAAATGAGACAGATGTTCAAAATGGAGGTTTATTTAGAGAAAAATATAAAGTAACACAAGCACACTTTACACTTTTTAATATAAGATAGAAACAGTTATATTCCTAACTTAGCTGTAGATAGATATACAACTGTATAGACTAAAAGATAGACAGATAGACGCTTATCATCGCATCCGATTCTCCGTTTTGTTGTCGTATATACATTTTTATAAGGACTGTTTTAATTTATATAATAAAGTTATGTCGATTTTCCCCTTTAACTACTATGGACTGCAAATCAACAGCACCATCTACTAATCTAATCACTGAACCAATTACAGCAATTCTTAACACGTGTTTCTAGAAAAATGTGTCTCCATGTTATCATCTTACTGAACTTATTGCATTAATTCCAATTTAACTGCTTTTCCGAAATACATCTTCCACAAAGAGAATAACAAGCATTTTCACTCTCGTACAATTATCTACTCCCATATCATGCACATTGATCGGGTATTTCCTTAAAAAAGCGAATTATTATCAAGCCATCGTTTTTATATCATTTTGTAAACTATTATTATTGTGTTTATACAACACTCAATTCTGCTTAAATTCAATACATATCAGATTGCTTTTATTTGAGCAGTTCCATCCAACTATGTAGAATATATCCCGTTACTTTTCAGAATGAAGGAGTACATTAACGAGTAGCACATATAGTAATCACAATGGCGTCTACAGATCGAATGATCCTCCTGTTCAAGCCCGGGTGTATCTCACTATTTTATTTTTGTTTTTTCTTATTAATGAGTTCAATTTACGATAAAAGAAGAGATACTATTTAAAATTGCCGCAAATTATTTATTCGTTTTCATATTTTAAAACTAAACATTAATCAGAAGTGAATTTTCCAGGACATTCATTATCAAACCCAAATATAAGCTGACGTGATATTGTAAACAAACACAGACGGAATTTGATGAACGACATTATTATTTTTTTTATTTTATTTATTTATTTATTTATTTTTTTATTTATTTATTTTTTTTTTTTTTTTGCGAATTTGCCCACCGGGCAGATTATTCCTCGTAATATATAATATTCAATAGAGAATTGATCCTGTAATAATACATTCGCAATCTGCATAAATTAAAATATCATGTTTAAGCGTATTGTAGGACGGGGCAATGCCGAGCGCCTAGCTAGTATAGAATAGTACATAAATGTCATAAACACAGCCCCTCAAGCATTTTTTTTAACTTCAACATCCCTCAATGTCATTTCATATCCTCGTAATATGATACATAAATGTCATAAATACAACCTATCGCAAGCAACATTTGTTTTCACCTTAAGTATCATCCTATATCCTCTAAATTTAGCTCGCAAATGTCATAAACAGAAGCTTTTCATATCACTATTGTTACTAACATAGAACTGAATTATTGCCATCTTCAATCAAAATCCGAAGTGAAACCTTATGAACGCAGTTCATTGTTTGTTATTCTGTCAGTAATATTTCAATGTCAGCCGTCTTTCCATGCTAAAGTTATTTTCCTTAGAAATAGATGAGACAAATACATCATCAAAAATTTAGCCAGTCAACCAGTAGCATTTTCCGAATCGTATAAACTTAGGAAGAATAGCACCGAAAAAACTTTAGGTTTGGGAGAAAATAAAATAAATCTGTAGGTTGACCCATCATTCCCTACGGAACCATTATGCGTATCCCACCCTATAAATGGAGAGGGAAACTCAACAAACAGAATATGCGAAACGATTATACAGGTAATACTAGTTTTCTTTTGTTGGGGGGGGGGCGTACATATATAACTATGTTTATGTTGTCTCGTTCGGGGTTGAGCATAGAATTTATTAAGGGTATCTCCTTTATTGGGAAACGCCGGGATACGGGTCAACTATTAATTAAATACTTATATCCACAGATAAGCGCTTGTGTCGTCGTTTCAGACTGATCACAACAGATAGATTACGTATCTACATGCAGCATGGATCAAATTTAAGGCATTGGGGCTGAGACCCCAACCCCAATATCTATTCGTCCAATAGACCAGCCGTAAATGTGAAAAAATGAATACTTTTATTAAAACTATTAAATTGTTTGCAGTAAGGGTTCAATCAAGGAAGGGCACCTTTGTGCTATTGCGAAACAGTTATTCCGATATAGAGTGGCTGTAACCTCTTTAAGTGAATCTATAATTGAAACACACCGCAGACACGCGAATGTCAGCTCTATGCAAATGATCAAGTTGTGTGCGAGATGACGTCAAGGCAAGGAAAAAGATTATAAAAAAGAACGTGTGTACAGACCGGAGATCACGTTAGAGACACGTGGGTGACATCACATTCGAGACAAGAATCACACGTGGCCGGAGATGGTAGAATAAAGGTATTTTGTTAAAGCCTAAAACAACGAGTTGAATGTTTTTTCCTCTTTCGTTCTTGTGTTCCCTGCGACGAAGTCTACAATGTGTTGGGTCCATACATGTTAACACGTGTGTAAACTTGTGTAACGTTATATAATTATAAATTTGATAATTAAATACTTATATTCACTGTCAATCGCTTCTTTCACCATATATCTATGTCTCCACATCTCTATCTCACTCGCTCTCATGTACACATAATCGACCATTTATGTAAAGTCTCCTTCCTTTCTCTCATATAATCTTCTATTCCTTTGCTTACTGCGTTCTCTAATGCCAAGGCAGACATACTACATGTACCCCAATTCCACAAACCTGCCATTCTTATATTCAATGTATTCCTTTTTTGTATAATTGTCATAAAGTATAGGTGTAATAGCAAATCGATAGGTTAGAGAAAAGGAATTTTGAAGAAGCGGGTAATTTAAGTAGTCGATCTGTGTGATCGTGTGAATCTCGCTGTCTCGTGGTCACATAGAAAGGGAAATTAGCAGCAAAAAGTATAAAGCAAAAAACCTTTGTCTGGTATCATAATTAATACCAGAATTATCATCCGTTGTTTTTAGTCATCGATTCATCCCTATACAAATACTAAAGACATGGATGAAATTCAAAATGGCGTAATGGTTAACATGCGTGTGAATCCAAAATAAAGTCATCAAGATGCCCAAGGAAATGAATCTGCAGCATAATTTTTGGTCTCTGGAAGATGATATTAAATATTAAAGAAGATGGAGCAAAAGAAGAAGAAACGTGAACAAGAACAATAAGAAGAAAAAGAACAACAACAAGATAAAGGAAGAGAGGGAGGTGTAGGAGTAGGTGGAGGAGGGGGTGGAATAAAAAGTAAAAGAAGAAAAAGAAGAAAAGAACAACAACAAGGAAGAGTGAGAGTAAAACTAAGAAACAATTACAAAATATAAAAAGCATTAAGCAAAATCAAAATGAATAAAAGAACTGAAAGAAGACTTCAAAAGCACCATATATGGTGAAAGAAAATAATAATAAAAATGTACAAGAAAAAGAAGAAGAATGCAAAAAAAAGAAAAAAGGAAAGAAAACGATTGATAGAAAAAGAAGAGAAAAAAGAGAAGGAGTTGAGGCGACACAAGGAAGCAAACAACGAACGAAAAACTCGAAAAGCCGATTTCGCCAAAGTCGAAATCCTAGAATGGATAACCGGAAATGTACCGTGGCTATCGACTAGTGGCTTCATCTTTCGGTAGTGTCTGTAACAACGACCGACAACTCTTCTAGTAGAATCAACAGAGACTGGCCGGAAATTATATTTTGAAATATGACAACGAAGAAATAATCCGCCATTTTGAGCGATCCGCAAACGGACTCAAAGCACAATTATGGAAAATAGAAGACAAATTGGGTGGAGAGGGGGGAGGTCTAATGAAACGCTGGATGAAAATCAAGAGTAGTGGATGGGGTGATACAAAATCAAATCAATGAAACACGCAGTTGCTATAATAACTGAAAATAATCTACATACATATACACACACATATATACACACACACACACACACACACACACACATATATATATATATATATATATATATATATATATATATATCTTAAAAAATCTCTGATCGAGCACTTAATTATTTTTCAACAGTTATGATACATGCAAAGAATTGAAGAGCTGTGATACAGCGATACAGTCTGACTGTAAATGACTATATAAGCCTCCTCTACGTTGGTAAAGCACTTTTGTTAAATTAAATCCCTTACTACTTTCTTTGCATAATCCAAATCTCTTTGTAGACAAAAAAAAATGGATACTTAAAATATGGCTTTCAATGTTTATATAAAAACATTGAAGATATGATTTATGAGCGCCGATCTCATGACTACAAGGTTGAACTGCCGATTATCAACTCGATGGTTGTAGATTCGATTCCCGGCTTGGAATGGATGCTAGTCTAGCCGCACTAGAGAGCTGTGAAATAGCGAAACAATCTTCTTTGGATGACTATATATATGTGTGCATGTGTGTGTATACGAGGTCTGTTCAATAAGTAATTCCTCTAAATCATTTCTCATAACAATAGAGCAACGAAACTTGGCACTGTTATTTGTCTTTCTCTACATAGGAACCATCTAGAGTTACGAATTTCTCCCATCGTTTAATGTAGCTATGGAAGCCGTTTTTGTAGAACACTCCAGGTTGGTTCTCCAATGAGGGTGTAACTTCAGAAATCAGGGCTGCATATTCTGAAAACGTTTTCGTTAAAAAAAAAAAATTTTTTTAATAAAACTTCATGGCTGGAAAGAAATGAATGTCAAAGGATGTAAGGTCAGGAGTGTGAAGAAGGGTTTCATAGCCACACACCCATGCTTCTAATCTGACGTGTACTTTGTGGACCGGGGCGTTGTTTTGAAGGAGTAAGTGCCTTTTCTTCTTGATTTTGATAGCTTCTCTTAATTTCCTAAATTGTTGTGCTCTATGCCAAGAAATCGGTCATCAATACTCAGTTCTGTTCTCGGAAGTCTTTGTGTGTAACCGTGGTTTCATTGGAAATGGTGGATCAGCATGCTTCCATTGCCTTAACTGAGCTTTGGTATCTGAATCATAGAGATAGGCCCATGTTTCATCCTATGTAATCAGTCTTTTGAAAAACTTCGGCTCATCTTGGCATATATCCCAATTCATCCACTAGCACTCGACGCGTTCTCGCTCCTGAAAAACGTGTCAGCAACTTTAGAATCCGTCTGACAAACACCTTATATATATGCGAACGGCCATGAATGATAGTTTCCACAGACCCTGTACTAATTTGAACTTCTTTGATTATTTAACGAATTGCCATGCGTCGATCTTCCAAAATGGCGGCCTGAACTTGGCTGATAAATACCTCATCAATGGCAAAAGGAGCGACCAGGGATAGAAGCTGTTTGCACAGATTTCCGACCTTGTTTGAATTCACGATGCCAGTGTATTAAATAGTTATATAACAGGGAATTATTACCATGCATTTCTTTCTCTTTATCAAGAGTTTCATGCGGCGTGCATCCTTTTAAATACAAAAACCGGATTACTTCGCTACACTCAACGGACTCCATTTCACACTTAACTTAGTTCAAACACCTGTAAACTAGAAACTACAATTAATTCAGAGCTGTAATTGGTCACATAATCCATAGAGATATAAATCATTGCACATGTAAAAGTTCAGCTAGATCAGATAATTAGATCAGAGAAATACCTTATTAAACGCAACTTATGTATAATGCAAAATTATATTCCAGTGACCATGTCCTTAATCATTTTTAAATATATTCATTTCTTTATTTCTATTTTAATATATCCATTTCTTGATGAATCGGTTCATCATTTAGACACCCAAAATATACATAATACGAGATAGTCACCCAGCATTGCCCGGTTGTAAAATACACTTAAATATGATATTTTTATTAATACAGATTTCGTATTTATCATTATATATTGGACTCAATATATAGTAATGATTTAAAAAGTTTTTTTTAAATGACTCATGCGCCACCACTGAGAATCGAAACCAAAACGTAGCTAACGATTTAGTTTTTCCTTTGACATTAATGCCTGAACTATGAATCTTGCCGTTACATCATGAGATATTCCCATCTTTCTCATTATGCAATGCTTGATTTTTCATAGAAGCTTTACGTTAATCAACTTTTAAAAAAAAAAACTATTTAAGGCTGATTCATTTTTTAATGGAAGTCGATTCAGACAAGACATAAAACCATTTGATATAAGGAATAAACAAAAATGAGACACTGACAAGAGATGCCTATTAAACATAATTTTGCAACGGTCAAGGTTATAGGTAGAGGAAAACAATCAATAGAAAAGAAATTCTACTAGCTGGAATAGGATCCGTATTACAATAATGTAATAAAACAGCGATCTGACAGGGAACACTAAAACAACAAGTCAAACAAGCTGGGACAAAAGAAGTATGGCTATGAAAGAGATAATTCTGAAGAATACATGCCATGATAGCATTGATAAAAAGGATTGAAATTAAGAATATTATCAGTGAGAGAGAAAGGGTGCGGTGAACAAGAAAAGGGTGTAGCCAGTCAAATTACAGATATGTTTCTGCAACTTATAAAAAGCACTCAAATCGGATAGAGATTCACCAACTGAAATATGGTGACAACATTTCATACGTTGTCTGATTTGTAGCGATAGACAAGGTGTTTGAAGTAAGAGAACCAACTTTACGAGAAGCAGAAAAATCAATGGATATGAACTCCAAGAAATATTTGATTCGAAACACAAAGAAGTTTCGAAATCGGTTTCTTTTCAAGAGTAAAACCACCCACGAGAATCACAGAAAGAAAAGAAGTATCCATACGATTTTCAAATAAATAAATAATACACATAAGTCACTTCTCGAAAATCAAAAATATACGGAAAATGTCATGCAGTCGGGTAAGGTTTACATGGTGCAAACACTGGTCGTTTAGACCAATACATTTAAGGCATGAGACGATTGTTTTGAAAAGATAATATAATAAAAAAAAATCCCCAAGATCGAAGATAAATCTATAGGAAATGCATGGATTTTTTTTTTCGAGTAGTGTTCACGTGATAAATTTTTCTACTAATGAGTTAAGTCTTACGAAAGCTAAAGCTGTCTCAAGGATATAAATTCATGGGACTGTTCGTCGGAAAATGATTATTATTGTGATAGGATTTAAAACAATGGTTGGAGTGGACAGGATTTAGTTAATTAAGAGGACGACTGAAGAAATATTTTTATGGAAATTGCTACAGAGTTGGCATGAAGACACTTGGTATAAGGAGCTAAAATACCATTTCAAGATCAAGAACTAACCAAGATTATAGGTAGAGGAAAACAATCAATAGAAAAGAAATTCTACTAGCTTGCAGTTCTTGGAACGAATTTAGTGGAATAGGATCTTTATTACAATGAGGTAACAAAACGGCGAACTGATGAGGAACACATAAAGAAAAGAGGCATGCATACGATTTTCTAAAAAAAAAATAATACCTCCAAGTCACTTCTCGAAAATAAGAAATATATACAGAGACAATCTAAAAGTCTGAGACTAAGAATACTTTTAAACAACTCAAAGTCTCCAAGAATACGCGTGTCACGGGCTATGGTTCGCGGGCACTGGATTGGCCATCCTTCTCTTCATGCTTGCTGTCTCCTGAAATAAATAAACCGCAATTGGTATCATTCGTTAGTGAGTTAGTCATGAATTTTGTACACAACAATAATTGACTTCAGTCGTAAATCTTAGATGGATGTGCTCCGAACAGAAAAGGGCAATACATCGCTCGTAGGGTGTGAGGACTGATTGACAACATGAGAAAAGCGAGAATTACGAGAAATGCTGAAATTAAAACCAAGATCCATTTTCTACTCTACTTATCTTTAGTTAACATTGAAATTGAAAATGACCGTAGGTATAGTCAGCTATGAAACAGTCTACCGGTGTTACGTTATTAGTTATCCTGAAAATCCCGAGTAACCTGGTCATAGTTTAGTTAGTAGGAATATTCCGATAACAAAAGGGAATATTTTAATAACGGAAATAATGTTATCGAAGCAGATTGGATATTTAAAGATAAAATTTTATGTTAAAATATGTGCCAAGAATGTAACTTGGTGAAAAAGAAATGTTAGTTTTCATAACTAACATAAGCAAAATTACGTGACAAGATGGGGTGATTGTTATTTTTGTGCTACGTAGATTTATTATTAGTCACGTGATCAGAGAGTAAAGAACATATAGTTTAGAGATACAGGCAGAGAAGGTTTATTTCGGTATTCAACACGCTTGCGAACAGACGGCGGTTTTGTGTTTCAGGGTTTGGACTTGGCATCCGTGGAAGTATTAAGGGGCGAAATAATAAAATTCAGCCTTGTCCGAAGTTTGCCCAACTCCGATAAAGGGACACAGGAAGGAAATAAATGATTACATTCAAATATAATTCACATCTTAGTATGTTCCTTTTCTATAGAAAACCGTCTTTAATTGCAGAAAGCACGAAAGGAACTTTGTAAAGGTATGTGTCTTTTGCTAGTGTCTTCATTGACAATGTTATCTGTCGCTTTGGTAAAGTATTACATGGTGAAGACCGTTGTGGTTACCGGTACATAAGTGTAGTCCCAAGCGGTTCCGATTTCGGAACACCCAAGAAAGTTCGATAGTGTGATCTTGATCGCTTTTACGATGACGAGGTTGATGTGCGATTCCTGCATTCCCTGCCTCAACAGTGGCAAGAAAAGGAACAGAAATAAAAGAGAAAAAAAAATAAAAAATAATTTATTAAAAAGTGAACAGCTCAAAGTCTCCAGGAATACGCGTGTCACAGGCTGTGGTTCACGGGGCTGGGTTGGGCACCCTTCTCTTCCTGATTGCTGTCTCTTGAAAGCAATAAACTTCAATTGGTATCATTCATTTGTGAGTTAGTCATGGATTCCGTACGGTACAATTATTGACTCTAGACGTAAATCTTTAGTTTTTCTGTTATAGAGATTGATTATTAAATAAATTCTGGATACAAAAATGTTATATATATATATATATATATATATATATATATATATATATATATATATATATATATATATATATATATATATATATATGAAAAAGGAAAACAATATAAATACAATTAAGAAACTAGACGATCACAAAATATTTAAAAAAAAACGTACATTGAAACATTGCAACCTTAAAGAGACACTCGTTAAATAGATCGTGTTTATATACACTCCCGATTATACTACAGTGGCATTTTGTTCCACAAGTAGGAAGCTCTATTCACGGAAGTTCTGTTTGGTTGCAGGTAAACACCGAGGAAGAAAGCTAGACTAATTTTTGCGATGAATGCTTTACAGTGAAAACTCGTCTGCCTACAACCACTGCTAAGAATATTCCTGCAAAGAGTGGTCGCCGATTTTGAGATTATTTAATGCAAGCCTATTCCTAACAAAAAATATATAGTAACCAATTTTTGCCCGACAAAAAATATATAGTAACCAATTTTTGCCCAACAAAAAATATATAGTAACCAATTTTTGCCCAACAAAAAATATATAGTAACCAATTTTTGCCCAACAAAAACTCCAGAAAATGTCATAAATTTTGTCGATTTTGTCGATGTAAAGTGACATCAATAAAGGATTACTTTGGAAAGCTTCGGGTGTATCCATGTGAATCTGACTTTTCTGACAGTGAAATCATGGCTACTTTTAAGAAATTCTGAGTCGATTCAGATCTTTTTTTAATTGTTCATTGCTGTTATTCACGTGATATTTATATGCTGACCTTTTTAACTTATCGTGTTAATCACGCCTGTTGGTGCGGTGAAATTGTTTATAGTTCTGCTAAAGGTCACTTGAGTGCACATCAACATGCTATATATATATATATATATATATATATATATATATATATATATATTCATAATTACTATATATGTTTTAATTCCTATATATATGCATATAAGTGATAATCACTATATATATATATATATATATATATATATATATATATATTATGAAAATATATGTGGCAATTAAGCTACTCTGAATCTTCGTCGTTAAATTCCTGTAGGAACTCGTAGGGCTAAAATTCATGGAAATCATATCATCTGGTATTTTTATATATACATCTTCTATTTAGTTTAGCTATCTAACCAATCAGATTCATTATTATTCCCGTCCACTGGTTAATATTTTTCATTAGTAAATGGCAAGACTTCTCTTGGAAAAAGGTTGAGTTGATATTACTTCCTCCTCCTTTGTTCTGCTTTGAAAAAGCATTATTCCGGGGGGGGGAGGTTGTGAATGTGTTGAATTGATAGGTGATCCTGTTTTAATACGTGCGAGCTTGGAATTCTTTTTTCTTATTTTTATTTTAGGTGTTGAATTTGTTTAAATTTTTATTTCATAATTATTTTAATTAATTTATTTTTTCGTGTATTGTTGTTGTTCTAAAGTAAAATGTATTCTGCGTGTACAGTTGTTTGCTATTTTACTTCTGCAGTTTTATAATTTGGGTTGTCTAAAGTTCATATTTCTAAATATCTTTTGCAGGCAGAATCTACACTGGTTATTTAAATTTCTATATGTACTGGCCAGCCGTACTATTGTACACACAGCTGTTGAGGAACGTCGGTTATCTTTGATCTCATAGTAATGGACCAGCAGTGTTCTTTGTATTCGATGTTTTGTTGGGTTTTTTTTCTTTGGCTGTTATTGAATGTATTTTATTGTCATAATAACGAGTTTTAAAGTATAAGGAAGTCATACCCACGTGGTACTTCTTATTCGAACTTTCTTTTACAAATAGTGTAGTTGGTAAACCATGCTTTTAGTTAGGCATTTATTTTGTAATGAACAAAGTGTACGAGTTCTACAGTTGCAATTTTTCTCCTCGTTATTAACTTAGATATTTTTATTTGGGTGATTGCTATTAGATTTTGGGTTATTACTGTTTTTAATTGCTATATTTCTGCCATTATTAAATGTTTTATTGTTGATATATTGGCCAATTTATGCATTGTATTATTTTTCTCATCTGTTTTCGTTAATATTTTATTATGTACTTTATTTATAATTTCTAAGTAACTACGACGTTGCGAGCCTGTCTTTGTTTTCTCATTACTTCCATGGCAAGTGCTCGTCTGAACTCCAATCCCTGGTCCCCCCCTCGCCAATTGTTCATGATAAATACCCGTCTAGCTGAAACCACTGTCAAAAATTTTCCCCACTCTTTAACTGTGCCAAAACCAAAACGTAGATTCCATGAATAAAGCTTCTTTCTTAGAACTGCACGCCAGTGGAACTCTCTTCTGTCTGCCTGGTTCCCACTTGACTATAACTTGGATGTCTTCAAGTCCAACATAAACAAGTTCCTGATGAACTGCCCCCTTAAGTAAGACACTTTATCAAATCTCCAATACTAACGATTACTACGATACTATCCCATTGATTACTGTACACGCAATAACCCTTATCCCCGAGTGGCTTCCGGACCTTAATAAGTGGTGACTTCCATGTAAAAAAAACTTAGGACTGTTTTGAAGCAAGTGTATGACAGCTTTAACCTATTTTTATTCAATATGTTGTGTAAGGAATTGGTTACGGGCATGTTTTTTTTTATAAGATTCAGGACTTTTAAGCATGTGATTATAGATGGGTGTACGAGCTGCCTTCAATAAGTTTCAAAATTTTTTCGTATGGACACTTTTATTGATTCACATGAAACCCTAGTCCCCGTTCAAAGTAAACTCCTCCGGCTGCAATGCACTTGTTGTACCGTTCCAACCCCAAGGAAGTCCTCTTGTGTGAGCGTGTCAATGATCCTCTTTTATCTGCTGAATTGTTTCATAACGACAGACTCTAAGAACACACGACAGAGCTTATCCATGAAATTCTTTATTTGGCTAATCAACTCTGGTATTTTGATATCCTGACTCCTTTCAAATTCTTCTTATTTTTAGATTAGATATTTGTACCGTATTAATTAATTATATATTTATCTAATTTTATTTTTTATTTTATATAATTAGTTTATTATTTCAATTTTTATTTTTTTATTGGTTATATTGGTTATTTAAATTTTAATATTTAAAAACCTTTCAATATGAATAATTCTATACTTGTATGAGTTTTTATCTATTAATATATTGAGTTACATTATAATTTTTAAATCAACTATTACGTGATATGTCTATTAGTTTTTCTTCTATAATTATATTTTCATCAAATCTAATTTATTGAATTCAAATAGACCTAATTTTTAAAAAATTTTATTGTATCCTTAATATATTAAAATTAGGTCTCATACTTTATTTAATTAAAATTTTTCCAGAAAGGCAACAGTAACAATTATGTATTCAATATCCTTTACATACATTTCATGTCAACCTTTCATATATTCATTCATTCATTTGTGTATTTATTTATATTTACTAATACGGTTAAAAATAAATTCATCCAATAATAAGATTGTATAAAGGGAACTAATTCTTTTAAGAAAATAGAGTATAACTTTTTAACGGATAATAAGCACATGACGTAAAGAAAATATTTAAAAACGAAAATCTTATATTAATGTTGAGAATGATTAATTAAACGGCAATAAGAGAATTCTAGTTAAGGTTCACATCCCGCTAAGAATTCCTCACCTCCTTTACGTCAACTTGTTTGATTTTTTTTTTTTATCCCACGCGGTTACTTTTTTTTCCGAACGATTCTGGATAAAAATCTACGTGGTCCAATTGCTCATGAGGAAACTCTGAGATTTGGTTAATTCTGTCTTTTTTCTTACATCTTTAGAGATGTCCACATTTTCTGTTAGCCGTTGCTAATAAGCCAACTTAGAAAAAAAAAAAAAAAAAAGATACCATTCATTCGTGTTGACAATTTATTAAAAAAAAATGCTTTCGCCAATAAGGATGGTTAGACATTCTTCTTTTCAGAACGTCGGGCCGGTTTCATTAACACCCATTCGTTTGTTTCCTTCAAACATAAAATGTAGAATAAATTAGCATTGAACATTGAAATCCACGACTCCTAGTTCCTAAGAAGCGATGTTTTTTATTTCTTCTCCTCCTTTTAGCTAAATAAACTTAATAAAAATATGAATAAAATGAAATGTAATAGGTCTAGAAAATGCAGGTTTGATCAACAAATGCTATTACCGGAAATAAAAGTCAACATATTAAGCAATTAGTTTAGTATAAAAAAATTAAATAAATATATGTTGTAGATTTTATAGTTATTTAGCTTTTTGATTGTTGTGTCTTTATTATTAATATTTTAACTTTTTTTAATTTTATATGTTTTTTATTTTATTTGTATTTTTAATTACTCTTTTAATAATGGACTTGATATAGCCTGTTTTTATTTTTCTCTACATTTTTAATACTTTTCATATCTCTTATATGGTTTCAAATTTTTTATATCCCCTTAAATATTTTACTTTCCTATATATGTAAGCTTCACTCTTTCCATCTACTTATGATTTAAGTTTTTTATCATTGTTGATTTTCTTCTCAAATATATCTAAAATTATATACTTAATTTCTAATCTAAATGTTTTAACCAGTTTGTATCTATATTTTATATTTTGTATAATGCTGTTTTCTCTTCTCCTGACGAGAAGCATTCAGTTTTGAAATGCTATTGCCTAAAGAGTTTCACAGAAGTTGCCAGAACAATACTGTATAATTATACCTATGATTGCCTTACTTCTCTACTGCCCCGCTATGTAGACCTCTCTGTCCCCTTTTCTTTACACCTTCTGTCTTTTCTCCCTTTCACTGTCCTCTTTCTACTTTCGCATCGTCTTTGTTTGTTTTATCTGTCACTTTATGCATCCCGACATATTTAAACCACCTCGAGAAACAATAGATAATTTCTGTGACGAATAAAATGTTGTACAATTTCTAACTGCACTTTTCTTGAACCAGCATTGTTTGAGAAGGAGAAGTTCAAGACGATTGAAAACTATACTGGCGTGAGCAGAACCTCCCCCCCCCCAGATTATTTGGAAGTCCTTTCTTCTCCTGGATTAGTTGCATAATCGTGGTTGGAGATTCCAGTCTATCCTACTATTTTATCCATAGTTGGGGAATGGTATAGAGGATATATGGATTTATATATTTCTCAAAAGTATTATTGAAAGTGATGCACTACCCTTGGAAGAACTCGAACCCAACATACCGAGTTCACAGTCTGTGCGTGGAACCACGACAGATCATCATCTCCATAACACAATGGCAAACATATGATCATCGCCATCTTTCTTTTATTCATAATTTTAACTTTTATAATTTTTTAACTGTGCTTATATAATTTGTTGGGTTTTTTTTTTTTGTAGTTTACCTCATGCTTATCCTTTCTTTCTTTTTTTTTTGTCGTCCTCTCGCTTTTCAACAATTTCTAACTTTCCAATAATTTATTCTGTTCCTTTAAAATAACGTTTGCCTTCTTATCGATTTGTTAAGTGGGCAGTTCCTGACCGCTCCTCTCGCTGGATGACCAACGAAAATGCACGAACAATCAAGGGTAAGGTTAAAAATATTTAAAAAAAAAAAAAAAAAATTAGAAAATTAAGGAAAGAAAAACGCTAGAAAGTTCCTTCGTTAAAAACAGCTATAGACGCAGGCGTCAGATGAGCAGAATAATGTAGAGAAAAATAAAATAAATAAATAAAAAACAGAAAGCAAAAAAAAAAAACGACTAGAAAAAGATGAAGAGTCAAAGTGTACGCCAGGTTTTGTGGCTGCGATCGGCGACAGACGAAGACGACACCGGCTATTATCAACGTTGACTGCCATCTTCATTCCAGTGTGACACGTTACAATATATGGAGTCTGCGTGATTTCGATGAGTACAACTTATCGACAGGAAGAAACGACAACAATCCTAAAGGAATAAAGGAACAAAACAAGGGGAAAAAACGAATTGAAAGCACAATATTATACAAGCTACAACAAAAGAAAAACGGAGGCGAGAGAGAATACACCTTTGAAAAGAGAGAGAACGACAGCACAAAACAAAATGGCGAAATTTTACAAAAAAAAATCGAGCGGGGAAAAACATCTGTAATGTCAGAAAGAAGAGCTTCTCATCGAGTACAGGTCTCTACAGGACGGAAGTTTTATTGTAATGCCAGTACGCATGCGCTGACGGTGAACGCTTTTTTATGCTCGCATACAAAAAGAAGAAAAGATGTACGCTTCAGTTCAAATCATTTTTTTGTATACATCACTTTGTATACATGCGTAGTCATCTATAATAATCTCTAGGCGTGTGTATAAATATGTATGCATTAGTGTACTGTGTAAAAGAGTGTTGAACTCACGAAGAAAGGACAGTTTATACATGTGAAAGAACTTTTGATTGACACTTTATTCCTAAATAGAACTCACAGTATTGTACTTTTGGCTGAAACTGGTGACCCATACTTGAATAATAACTTCGTTGTTGACAGTTTCTGTGGTTAGATATACATATTATTAATATTAATATTATTATATATTAAGTTCACTGATATATCTATATTAAATCATATTATATATATTATATATATACATATATATATATACACACACACATATTTATATATATATATATGTGTGTGTGTGTGTGTGTGTGTGTGTGTGTGTGTGTGTGTGTAGGAATTTTTTTGTTGCAGGAGGTGCGCAATCTCCAACCTTCTGAGTCTCTGAGTCGGCATTGTTAAATACCAATGGCAAGTGGAGTGTATGTTCAGGACAACTGGAAACAAATGTCGAGATAAGCGGAGAGCACATACAGTGCCTAGAATTCCCAAATGGTCACCCATCTGGTACTAACCAGGCTCAACATTGCTTAACTTCGGTGATCTGACCAAAACCAGTGTATCAACGCGATTATGCCGCCGGGAAGTGATATACAAACTGCCATTAGGGTATTTCGATCCTAACTTGAGGCGGTTGCCCGTCTCGCCGCACTGATGAGCTGTGAAACAGCGAAACAGTACTGTATGTGGATGACTATAATGCTCCCTATCTTGGGTTTAGCATATCGGGAAGTGATATACAAACTGCCATCAGCGTATTAAGCGACGCTATTTGTGTAAACAAATCGAGCGGAGGCATTTGGAGGGTGTAAAAAAAACATCGTTAATTCATTACCTACACAGCAGCAGCCGTATAGCACAATGGTGAGAAGCCTTGACTGTCATTTGGGCGGTCGGGTTTCGATCCTTGCTTGAGGCAGTTGTCTTTCTAGCCATTGATGAGCTGTGAAACAGCGAAACAATACTATATGTGAATTACTATATATAAAAATATATGTGTGTGTGTGTGTGTGTGTGTAAACAAATTGTGCCAATCGCTTTATTGCAAATTAGTAAAATATCAATATTTCACTAAATATACGTCACAAAAAAATGAAAATTGTATCATCAAATGGCTGTTTCAAGGTTAGTTATTTCCCAAAATTTTATTCAAATCCATGCGATAGTCACGAAGTTATAACATTTTATTATTAATAATTTATACTGTCTATCGCTTTATTGCAGGTCTTTGAAAATTTCAAAAAATGGTGATTAACGGTTATCGAAAAGGAAGGGATTGTTGCTGGACTCGCAGAAGGATTGTTCGTCAAAGATTTAGTTATGGAGCTGGAAAGGGATTCAAGAATTTTGGCTTCATTCGTGAACAACTCCAATACCAAATCTAGAAAGGATAAGGGCACCAGGAAAAAACTTTGATATTCGGAAAAATTCATAGGGAAGTCTACCGAAACCAAAACAGCACCAGTGCTTACATTTTTGCAAGAGCTGGACTCTCTCCAAGATCCAGACGGGCCCGGTGTAATGTGTTGAATAAGATGGCAAGGAACATCAAAACTATTCCAAGGCCTCCATTGAGCAAACAACATAGGGAAAAACGAATGGCTTGGGCACAGAATTACATGAAAATGGATTTCCAACGTGTCCTATTTACAGATGAGACTCGTGCTACTCTTGACGGTCCGGATGGATGGGCCAAAGTTTGGAATTCGAACAGAACTCAAGCCCCTTACAGAGTTAATCGCCAAGGAGGAAGTGGAGTCATCATGTTTTGGGCGGGAATCATTAGGGATAAGTTGGTTGGACCATTCCGAGTTCAAGAGGGTGTAAAACTTATCAGCAATGCGTACACGGCTTTTTTAAATAAGCATTTGTCACTATGGCTATATGACCTACCATTGTCAGTTCGATTTCAGATGATTTTTATGCATGACAATGCACCATCCAATTCTGCTAGAGCGACTGCAGCCTTCCTTGAATCCGTGTACTTCTTTGGAGAAACTCTCATGACCTGACCATCGTGTTCTCCAGACCTTAACCTCATTTAATATCTCTTGTCAATATTAAAAAGGGTTTATAAGGGAGGAGAGCAATTTACTTCAAAGATGCCTTGTGGAGAACATAGTTGATATTGTTAGACCCATAACTCCTTTTTGAGATCAAACAATTGACTTCTCTAGGGGACAAAAGATTGTTTCAAGTTATTTAAAAAATGGTAGATATGTCGATAAATAATTGATTTATTTAAGGCTTATCATTTTTAAGGCTTTTTCTCATTATTCTTTGACAGAAAAATATAATGAAGAATAAAGTTCACATGATAAGACATTGTATTTTTGCCCTAAAACAACATTTTAAGAGACCTGCAATAAAGCGATGGACAGTGGAAATTCCTCGAAAAAGATAAAATGTCATAACTTCGTGAATATCACATGAATTTGAATAAAATTTTTCGAAATAACTAACCTTAAAGCAGCCGTTTGATGATATAATTTTCATTTTATTGTGACGTATGTTGATTGAAATATTGATATTTTACTAATCTGCAATAAAGCGATTGGCACAGTTTATATATATATATATATATATATATATATATATAGAGAGAGAGAGAGAGAGAGAGATGTATATATATATATATATTTCATTTAATCATATAAATTAATATACGAAGATATAATTTTATGTCTCAATTTTCAATATTTATTTCAACAGTGCTCAACCATAGCCGTTCCATATAAGTTAACAAATTTAGCGAATCTCCATTAATAACGGTTACTATATTGTCCAATTTCTACTGTACACTCTTTAACCCTTATCCTCGAGTGGCCTCTTGGCCTTGATAAGTGGTGATGCCTATGTAAAAAAAGAGCCAGTTAGTAAGTTATGAAAATATACACGGCAATTAAACTACACAGAATATTTCATGTTTATATATATGTGTGTGTGTGTGTGTGTGTGTGTGTGTGTGTGTGTGTGTGTGTGTGTGTGTGTGTGTGCGTGTGTGTGTGTGTGTTAAATCATATAATGAATCCGCAAAAAGTTCAGTTCGACGTGCGACAATCAGGAGGAAGATTTTATTGGCCTCTTTGCACATTTATTTCTTGTCAGGACGAAACTTCCTGCGCACGTCAACTTAACATTTAAACATTAAACTTTAATGGAAATTTCTTTTTAACTTAATTACATTTTCAGTGTGTATTAAAATAATGTTTAAAAGTTACCCTTCTATTTTGAAGATTTTGAATAGACACCTACACACAAATATTATATTGTCTTCCATTTTGCATATTTAATTTACCATCATTTTTAGAAAAAAATATAATTATTTTTTTACTTCTGTATTTTAAATATTTATTACTTATGGAGATTTGATATATGTCTCTCTGGAGCCGAAACTTTACTATTCATGTTGTATTTCTATTTGTGTTTCTGTTTGTCCGTTCTTTTTTTTTTTTTTTCGAACTTTTCGATGAACTTCTGTTATGACAAGTTTTAGTGAAGTAAATACTATGTTAAAGTTTGTGACACAGATAGATTTGAATAGGAATTAACAAGTCTATGGGATTAATAGGAATTAATAAGTATTAAGGATTAATAAAGATTAATAAGTGTTACGGATTAATAGGAATTAATAAGTATCAGGGATTAATAAGAATTAATAAGCATTAGTGATTAATAAGAATTAGTAAGTATTAAGGATTAAAAAGAATAATTAAGTATTAGGGATTAATAAGAATTAATAAGTATCAGGGATTAATAGGAATTAGTATATATTAGCGATAAATAGGAATTAATAGTATTAGGGATTAATAGGAATTAATAAGTATTAAGGATTAATAGGAAATTTTTAGTATTAGGGATTAATAGGAATAATTAAGTATAAGGGATTAATAGGAATTAATAAGTATTATGGATTAATAAAATTTAATAAGTATTAGGGATTAATAGGCATTTATAAGTATTAGGGATTAATAAGAATTAATAAGTATTAAGGATTAATAGGAAATTTTTAGTATTAGGGATTAATAGGAATAATTAAGTATAAGGGATTAATAGGAATTAATAAGTATTATGGATTAATAAAATTTAATAAGTATTAGGGATTAATAGGAATTTTTAAGTATTAGGGATTAATAAGAATAAATAAGTATTAGAGATTTATAAGAAGTAATAATTATTAGGGATTAATAGGAATTAATAAATATTAGGTATTAATAAGAATTAAGAAGTATAAAGAATTAATAGGAATTAATAATTCTTAGGTATTAATAGGAATTAATAAGTATTAGACATTAATTTGAAATGTTTAGTATTAGGGGTTCATAGGAATTAATAAGTATTAGGGATTAATAGGAATTAATACGTATTAGGGATTAATAAGAATTAATAAGTATTCGGGATTAATTAGAATTAATAAGTACTAGGTATTAATAGGAATTAATAATTATTATGGATTAATAGGAATTAATAAGTCTTAATGATTAATCGAAATTAATAAGTATTGGGGATTAATAGGATAATTAAGTATTAGGGATTAATAGGAATTAATAAGTATTATGGATTAATAAAATTTAATAAGTATTAGGGATTTATAGTAATTTCTAAGTATTAGGGATTATCAGAATTAATAAGTCTTAGAGATTAATAAGAATTAATAAGTATTAGGGATTAATAGGAATTAATACGTATTAGAGATTACTAAGAATTAAAAACTATAAGAAATTCATAGTGATCAATAATTCTTATGTATTAGTAGGAATTAATAAGTATTAGGAATTAATGGGAATTAATAAGTATTAAGGATTAATAGGAATTAATAAGTGTAATAGATTAATAGGAAATGTTTAGTATTAGGGATTAATAGGAATTAATAAGTATTAGGAATTAATAGGAATTAATAAGTATTATGGATTAATAAGATTTAATAAGTATTATGGATTAATAAGATTTAATAAGTATTAGCGATTAATAAGAATTAATAAGTATTAGGAATTAATAGGAATTAATAATTCTAAGGTATTAATAGGAATTAATCAGTATTAGGGATTAATTGGAAATTTTTAGTATTAGGGATTAATAGGAATTAATAAGTATTAGGGATTAATTAGAATTAAGGTGTATTAGGGATTAATTAGAATTAATAAGTATTAGGGATTAATAGGAATTAATAAGTATTAGAGATTAATATGAAATGTGTAGTATTAGTGATTAATAGGAATTAATAAGTATTAGGGATTAATAGGAATTAGTATATATTATGGATAAATAGGAATTAATAAGTAATAGGGATTTATATGTATTAATTAGTATTAGGGATTAATAGGAATTAATAAGTCTTAAGGATTAATAGGAATTAATTAGTAGTGAGGATTAATAAGATTTAATAGTATATGGGATTACTAGGAATTTATAAGTATTCTGTCCCACCGCGACAGAATAGGACACAAGGTTGGAAGGTGGGAAAATGAGTCAGTGCTCCAAGAGAAGGAGCACTTCTGCACTGCAAAAATAGGCCTGAGTAGTCCTGTCAGAATTCCCTGGAGAGGGCGCCTCAGGCAACAAACGATAAACTTGCTCCTTCCGGAAGCCGGGAAGCAAGACGTAGAAGGGTAGACCTCCTAGGGATGCACAGAACATTCTGCATCGGTTCGACAGCAAAAAGGCCGTCGAAATAGCCTAGTTTCTGTCGGACTGATTGTCGAGGATAGGAATCTCGACTAATGTTAACTGTGAAATATACAGGTTGATATTTAGCTCTTTCACACCACGAGAGGATGTGACACAAGATCAGAAGGTGGGAAAATGAATCAATGCTCTTAAAGAAGGGGCACTTCGGCCCTGCAAATATATGTCTGAGTAGCCCCGTCGGCATTCCTCAATGAGTACGCCTCAAGCTACAAGCGATAAACTTGCTCCTCCCGAAAGCCAGAAGGCAAGGCATGGGAGGGTTTACCTCCTAGGGCTACACAGAAGATTTGATATCATTCCGACAGCAAAAAGGCCATCAAAATGCCCCAATTTCTGTCGGACTGGTTGTCGAGGTAGGGATCTAGACTCACGTTTACTGCGAAGGTAACAGACGACTCGGATAGTCGTACCCCTCGGTCGATTTTTACAGTTAGGAAGAGTTCATTTTTCTTCATAGATAAGTCTCCACAACAAAGATCTTGTATATATATATATTTTTGTGGTATTATTCAAACAAACTGTGACTCATGAAAGTTTCACAAATAATTTTGATGATGGCAGAATTTTATTTATGAAATTATTTTCTATTTTGAAATAATTTCCTTTTTTTTTTCTATTTCTTTTTTTTTTTTGAAATTGGTAAAATCTCAAATTTGAGCCATCAGTCATGCTAAATAATCCCTAATTATTATTATTAGTTTTTTTGTTTGTTCTGTTTTGTTTTGCATTTCATCTTTGATCATCAGATGAATTCATTGTTTAAAACATGGGCACAAAGTGATAATGTAGGTACATGTATGAATAAGCATATTATTATGATACACTAGCAAAAATAAGTTTCACCCGTTTTTATTTTTGCTAGCCTGGAAGGACAGAATGACGAACGTACATACACTACATTGTTATTTTTACATCGGAATCACTACTTATCAAGGCCCAAATTCCACTCGAGGATAAGAGTTAATGATTGTACGAGAGCGTCTGGAATAACAGCGTATTAATAGTTAGTGCTGGAAATGGGGTATAAATGGATTATTGGGTTGAGGGGGCTCAAAAGAAATTGTTTGCATTGAATTTGAAGATGTCCATATTATAATCAGCTGGAAAGCAGGCCAGCGGAACAGAGTTATACAGGCGGGAAATTCTAGGAAATTAGCTGTGTTCATCGAATTTGTTTATTTTAGATTTAGGCACAGATAAAGAGTGGGGGAAATTGTTGTTGGTTGTTCCTATTTACAATGCCTCCCCACGGGCCAGAGTTAGACACCAGGGTCATTTTTTAATGTGGAGAAAAGGAGAAAAGGAACAAAAATAAAAATTGTCTCACTCGTGAAGGATTTCTCCTTCACTGACAGCGAACAAGAAATTGAAGTGTAGATCTGAAGAACAGATACTACACCTTGATCTTGACCCGAAGGCCAATTGTTGTTGGTTGTTGTGGCTAGATGCGTTGTTCTGTAAAAGTTTGGTAACAGGGGGCCATAGATCGAAGCTCAAGAGTAGGTAATGCTTGAGAAGATGGTATAATGACGAACGAACATATGCTATACTGCCTCTCAAAGGAAAAGGTAATGCCTGCGAGTTTGTCTTTTGATAACAGAACAGCTGCTACACTACCAGCTCTACAAAATGAGAAGGCAATTCCCAGGAGGGTATAGTATCATGACAACCGAACAGATACTACGCTAGCATTAAAAGATGATACATTGGAAATTTAAAGAAGTTAAAAGTAATTGTAAGACAGAAATAACAGCAGATAACGGAGAATATATCGAAACCACGAGAAAATGCATTAAAGTAAAGAAATTAGGAACTCGTGATTTCTAGAAATTTTATAACAGTGCTGTAAATAATGGGCAATCAACAACTCCCCCACTACCCAACAATATTGAGGTTATTGCCACGTCAACCAAGAAGGCTAACCTGCTTGCCAGTCGGTTTGCCTTCAAATGTACTTTGGATCCAGCAAACTATTCTCTCCGTCCTAGATTTTACTTTTTGGACAGAAATTGTACTAGATGATCTGTTCTCAAGTACATAATATAATTAAAAAAAAACCTAGACACCTCAAAAGCATTTGGACCTGATCCCATCCCGGCTATACTATTAAAAAAATGTTCCGCTAAGGTTGCTCCAGTTCTTTTCAAACTTTTCAACAAATGCCTTAACGAAGCTTGCTCTTCTGACTGCTGCAAAACTGCTTCTGAGTTACCAGTTTACAAAAATTCTGGTGAGAGAACTGACCCATTAAATTATCGCCCCATTAGCCTCCTTCCTCTTTTTGCAAAAAATCTTTGAGTCCTGAATTAATCAAGCTCTAGTCCACCACCTAAAAGCAGCTAAACTTTTGTCCGACAAACATTATGTTATATAAATTTGGATGTGCCTCAGGGGTCAATCCGTGGCCTTTATTATTCCTGATATTCATAAATGACCTCTCTAAATTTTCTCTGAGGTGAGTATTTTTGCTGACGACACCACACTCTATGACAGACACATGGGGAAAACGAATGAATACATACCCAAGGCAACAGAAACCCTAACGTCTGTAGTAGAATGGGAATAAAAATGAATAGTAGCATACAATGATGCTAAGACTGAGCTTCTTTCGTTTAATAATTACAAGAAACCTTCTCAACAATTGATAGCCATGGGTATCATATCATAGGATTCCCTGAAGCATTACATAGCATGGCTATCATATCATGTATTACATAGCATGGCTATCATATCATGTATTACATAACATGGCTATCATATCATGTATTACATAGCATGGCTATCATAACATGTATTACATAGCATCGCTATCATATCATGTATTACATAGCATGGCTATCATAGCATGTATTACATAGCATGGCTATCATATCATGTATTACATAGCATGGCTATCATATCATGTATTACATAGCATCGCTATCATATCATGTATTACATAGCATGGCTATCATATCATGTATTACATAGCATCGCTATCATATCATGTATTACATAGCATGGCTATCATATCATTATTACATAGCATGGCTATCATAGCATGTATTACATAGCATGGCTATCATATCATGTATTACATAGCATGGCTATCATAAATTGTATTACATAGCATGGCTATCATATTATGTATTACATAGCATGGCTATCATATCATGTATTACATAGCATGGCTATCATATCATGTATTACATAGCATCGATATCATATCATGTATTATATAGCATGGCTATCATATCATGTATTACATAGCATGGCTATCATAACATGTATTACATAGCATGGCTATTATATCATGTATTACATAGCATGGCTATTATATCATGTATTACATAGCATGGCTATCATATCATGTATTACATAGCATGGCTATCATAACATGTATTACATAGCATGGCTATCATATCATGTATTACATAGCATGGCTATCATATCATGTATTACATAGCATGGCTATCATATCATGTATTACATAGCATGGCTATCATAACATGTATTACATAGCATGGCTATCATATCATGTATTACGTAGCATGGCTATCATATCATGTATTACATAGCATCGCTATCATATCATGTATTACATAGCATAGCTATCATAGCATAGCATTGCCTGATAGTACTTCATTCAAACTTCTTGGCTTAACGTTCACAGGGAAATTGAATTTGAGCAGACACATAGAAGGCATTGTCAAGGCTACCGTGCTGGACAGTGTTCTGTACATGTACAAGGCCACCATTTACTCATGTATGGAGTATCGTTGCCATATTTGTGCTGGTGCATCTGCTTCTAGTCTCTCATACTTAGTATTTGGACATGCAGACATTCAAGTGTAATGGGAACAGACATCTCGCTGCTCAACTCCCTACATAGTATCCCTGTAAGTTTGAATCTAAATAGTAGTCCCTTACATTCAAATGGCACTGTGCCTTGTTTAGAATTAAATAGCAGTAACAAAAATATAGAAGACTCCTTCCAACAAGAAGAAAGACAAGACTAAGATGAATAGAGATTGAACAAATTTGAGGGAATCGAAGAAATTTCAGGGGGACAACGTTTAAGAACGACAAAAGAAATTTATCAGAAAGATCTTTAACAGCCATCTTTGAGATGATAGTTGCAGAATCAAGAAACTGCTCAAGTTCTCACAGGAAAATCAGGAAGAACAGCACCGTAATCATAAAGAGAACTGTCAGCAGAAAGACGAGCAAAAGAGATCAGCCTTATCCTTAGAGAATGAAACAACCTAAAGAATATTAAAAAGAGGAGAAATAGCAGACTTGCCACTATTAACAACACTGATTGAGATTGTCGGACTGACTTCCTCATCTTGGTTGTTATCGTCACAACGTTTCGGCCGTCTTGCCCTCCGGCCTTCATCAGGTGTTTTGTATCGAACTGGGGAACCGTTTGTTAGGAGTCTCGAAATTAAAACATGAGTACAAAGTGCAACCAAGATGAGGAAGTCAGCCCGACAATCTCAATCAATGAAAAAACCTCATCTCAAAAATACAGACAATTAATTAACAACACTATTGTATATTCTCCAAAAATCATGAAAGCCAACCTTTTGAGATGAGATAGAGTAACGAATCCTTTAATAATAGCTGAATTTAATCTAAGAGTTTGCTTTCTCGTAGTCTTTTCTTGCTGAGAATGATAATTTTGATATTCTTATCGGTCGTTTCAATCCACATGTCTTGCTACATTTTTTTTATTATTTCACTCGTGGTTTTCGCTTAGATTTCATTGCGTTTCGTAACGTATGTTCAATGTATTACTCCGAGTCTTTCGATAAAAAGTCTAATTTTCAAATAGTTCTCCTGGACGTTGTGAAAAAAAAATACCCTATATTATTACAATTATCTCAACCATAGAATGGCACGACTAATAATACGCTACCGGAATACTCTTCGTGCAAACTCCTCGGCTAAACATTCACAAACAACATAAATTGGAACAAATAGATTGAAGATGCTGCCAAGGTTGGTGCAAAAAGGTTGGACTCTTCTACCGTACTATACAATTACTCACACCAGAGAGTATATTTACAAAGCAACAATTCGTCCATGCATGGAGTTTTGTTGCCATATTTGGACTGGTGCATCTACCACTCTTAGGCAGAGTTCAAAAAAGTGTTTAAAATCTAATAGGTCTCGTACTGTCAGCCAAGTTCCAGCCACTGGCCCATCGCCACAAAATTTCATCCCTGTGTCTGTTTTGCAAGTACTTTAATGGAATGTTCTCTGGTGAATTTATAGCACTTGTTCCCCTCGGCGTACATACACCTGACTAACCCGGTAACCAGCAAAATGCATACCTTTTAACTGATGACGTCTTCAGATTCTGGGAAGTCCTCTACTCTAATAGTTTATTCTTTCAGATTGTTAAATTTTGTAATTCCCTCCTTTGTTACACTCCCCTGGTTGTCCTACCTACAGACATTTAAATGTAAAGTGAACAGACATGTTTAACTCTCCATAATCCCCTGTTAGACACGATCTCAGATAGTAGCCACTTACGTTCCAAGAGGCAATATACCTTGTTTGTGGTGAAAAGGAATGAATAAAAAAGAAAACAAAAGAAGAAATTCATAAAACCATATTTTAAATTGTTTATTTTATTAGATGTGTTACTGATTTTTTTTTTATGGATTCCTCTGAAGATGCACTAGTTTTATCATTTTTTTTTAAATAAATTGATCTTCATTGTAAGTAAGGATTCTCATTTGATTTATATTCTTAATCGTCTTTGTTTGTATATGATTTTTAAATTCTCAGTAACAAGAATTGAATTTTATCTTGATTCCGCTTGTAACATAGTGCATATAAGCCCCTGGGAAAATATCAACAGCAGTGAAGGATGGCTGGCTCCTGAAGATATTAGCAGCAGCAGCGGTAGCCGAAATAAAGCGCATATGCAAATTAGAAAGTGTGCACGAGAAGAAAAAAGAAAAATAGGAGAAAAAAGGCACCACGTGGACAGAGAAGCAAAGTATGCATCGAAGAAAACAGACGTGTAAAGTTGATAACGAAAATGGGTCGGCTGTGGCCGGCTTGCGGTCGTAGGAAGAAGAAACTCTAACCAGGCTATATGGACATGTGATAGCGGGAGACTTTTAAGTGGTTTCGAGATACGAGAGTAAAAATTTTTGTTAAAAAAAAAAAATGCCGACCCGGATTTTTATTTATTTCTTATCTTTGTTTGTTTGTAAGTGCAACGTTACAAGCTTTTGTTGTGCAGCATTAAAGTACGATAACAAAGAGCAAAAGCCTCATAGCAAAAGAAGGGATGATGTAAAAGGCGAAATGCGAACAGTAAATGAAGTGGAAATCGAGGTCCAAAGATGGAGTACTGCTGCCACATCTGGGCGGGGGCTGCTAAAAACAGCCTATCCTGCCTTGACAGAGTATAAAATAGACTCCGTGGCTTGGTGGGGAATGCCCTTTTCTCTACCCTGCAACTTCTTTCCCACAGAAGAGACGTAGCGAGCTTGTCATTGTTATATCGTTATTTCCATGACAGGTGCTCGTCTGGGCTCAATTTTTTGGTCCCCCCTCGCCAATTTTTCTCAAAAAACACCCGACTAGCTGAAACCACCGTCAATAATTTTCCCCACTCCCTATCTGTGCCTAAATCAAAACGTAGATACCATGAACAAAGCTTCTTTCTTAGAACTGCACGCCTGTGGAACTCTGTTCCGCTTGCCTGTTTCCCTCCCGACTTCAACCTGGATGTCTTCAAGTCAAACACAAACAAATTCCTGATGAACCGCCCCCCCCCCTAAGTAATGACACCTTACCAATTCTCCAATATTATTGCTACACTATCCCTTTGATTACGGTACACACAATAACCCTTATCCCTGAGTGGCCATTGGGCCTTGATGTGGTGAACTCCCTGTAAAAAAAAAAAAAAAAAAAAAGGTCGAGAAATGAATTATGAAGCAAAAATATAACTTGTTGCTTGTGTAGACTGGTGATCAACGCATTCCAGGTGAAAACATTATTACATACTTGACGAAATTATTATAAAGTTCAAACATGAAAATAATCCAGTAGATGTGCTAGATGAATTAAAAAAAAAACCATCCGTAATTATGTTCTGTTTTAAAAAGAAACATTTTTTATAAAAGGCGGGCGCTTCATTTAAGTTAATTTAAGTCAAGGGAAATAACTGCGTTTGTCATACTGAATTTGCTGTAAACCTCTTCCGCCTTAAAACATAAGATGAATGTAAAACTCGATAATTCAATAAATTATATTTTTACATGAGTCATTTTTTGTAATTTTTTTTTTAATTTATACTAATTTCGTAAATATGTAATAACGTTTTCACATGAAATGTGTTGGTTTAAAAATCACATATTTACACAAGCACCAAAAGCGTAAATAAAACAGAAATAAACGCAATGAAAACGGGTGGTAAAAATAACAAAATGGTCCGGAGAAAAGAAAGGAATCGATATGCACCGATAACAAGATGAATCGCACATAGAAAGAATAAAGTGAAATGCAGAATATGTAATATAACAGAGTTGCCGAAAAACGAAATTATGGTTTAAAAAAATATGACAAATTACAATCAAAAACACATATATGAACGAAACGAAGACGAATAGCGAGAATGATAACACGATAACAATAAAAGAAAAACAAAAGAGAATAAATAAATTTAACGAAAGTGAGTGGCTAAAACAACAAAATTATAAAAAAAAAAAGAAGGCAAAAAAATAGAACAGAAAGCGTAAATATATATATATATATATATATATATATATAGATAGATTTATAGAAATAATCGAAATGACGTAAAGTGGTAAACGAAACGAAACGATAAAAAACTAATAAAGTTGGAGTAAAGAAAACTAACGCTGACGTATTTACGCATGAATAAAGGTATATCACTGTCAGAAAAAAGCGGAGGGGACCTATGAGTGATGTCTGGATCATCTGATTGCTCCATTTCTGACAATAACAAGGTCATTATCATATCAAGTAAAAGGACATACAGCCTATCGCATTCTGACCCAGTGGTTGGGGGCCATTTTTTTCTAGTACTATATACAACAATTGTGAGGCTGTCAGTGGTGAATAAAAGGAGAAACTCATCGCATAAACATGTGTTCAATGACTTAATGAGACACCACTTCAAACAGAAGAATTTATTGCTTTTTCTTCCGCATCCTTTTTGTTAGTTCTTCTAATGTAAAGTTTTTCACTTTATATATATATATATATATATATATATATATATATATATATATATATATATATATATATAATGTGAAGTGACTTTACATTATATATATATATATATATATATATATATATATATATATATATATATATATATTAGCATGGGTGCCAGGCGTTGCCCGGGTGTTTGGAGGTGTATGTTGAGCAAAAAAAAAAAAAGCGGTCAATTTTTTTTAACTTTGACCCCTATTACATTAACATTTATTGTTTGGGGCTCAAATAAAGTTATTAAGTTAGATCCATGTCCGAGGAATCTATATCTAAAATTTCAAGTGTTTAGACCCCAAATTGTCGGAGGAGTTTGGTAGAGTTCTATAAGGTCTAATCGTTGAACTTTGACCCGTAACAGCCAAATTTCTGGCCGAAAATCAATCAAAAAGATTTTCCCAAATCTCAGTACCCTGTATATCAAATTACGAGTCTGTAGACTAAAAATTGACAGAGTTATTGCGTGGGTAAATGTACAAAGAAACACACACAGACACACAGACACACAGACACACAGATACACAGACACATTCACTTTTATTGATATACTAGCATAGGTGCCCGGCGTTGCCCGGGTGTTTGGAGGTGTGTGCTGAGCAAAAAAAAAAAGCGGTCAATTTTTAAAAAATTTCCCCCTATTATGACCCCTTAACCTTATTTATTGTTTTGGGCTCAAATAAAGTTATTACGTTAGATCCATGGCCAAGGAACCTATATCTAAAATTTCAAGTGTGTAGACCCAAAATTGTCGGAGGAGTTTGGTAGAGTTCTCAAAGGTCAAATCGTTGAACTTTTACCCCTTAATCGCCAAATTTCTGGCCAAACCCCAATCACATTGATTTTCCCACCTCTCAATACCTAGTATATCAAATTTCGAGTCTGTAGACTAAAAATTGACAGAGTTATTGCGTAGGGAAATGTACACACACAGACACACAGACACACACACACACACACAGACAATTTCACTTTTATATATATATATATATATATATATATATATATATATATATATATATATATATATATGTATATATATATTTGTGTAAGTGCCTGTGTACATTTCCCCACGCAATAACTCTATCAATTTTACGTCAACAGACTCGAAATTTCATATACAGGGTACTGAGATTTGGGAAAATCTTTGTAATCCGTTTTCGGCCAGACATTTGGCTGTTAAGGGGTCAAAGTTCAACGATTTGACCTTTGAGAACTCTACCAAACGCCTCCGCTAATTTTGGATATAAACAATTGAAAATTTAGATATAGGTTCCTTGGACATGGATCTAACTTAATAACTGGATTTGAGCCCCAAACAATAAATGTTAAGGGGTCATAATATGGGTCAATGTTTTTAAAAAGTTGACCTCTGCGGTCTCTACCAAATTACTCAGCCAATTTTTGGTCTAAACATTTGAAATTTTACATAAGTGTGTTCAGACATAGGGCAAGCGTTTTAATCGGTTTTGGGCCGAAAATTTGGCTGCTGAGGGTAAAGGTCAGAACATTTTACGTTTGCGGTCTCAAGCAAACTAATCAGCCAATTTTGGGTCTAGACATTTGAAATTTTTTATATAAAAGGTATTCAGACATGCAGCAAGTTTTTTAATCAATTCAGCTGCCAAGAGGTCAAAGTTGAAGGAGTTGACCGTTGCAGATTCTACTGAATTCCTCCGCCAATTTTGAGTCTAAACACTTGAAATTTTAGATGTAAGTCAAACTTATTAAAATATATATATACATAAGCACATAAAGTTATGAACAGTATATAAGCTGATCTAAATTGCTAGTATAATAATAAATATAAAATCCGCATAAGAAAATAGTCCAAATGGTAACGACTGGAGAACTATTAATATGTTTTGATATAAACAGTTAAAAAATATGTGTATTACTTCAAGGTCAAACACTAGCCAATGATACGTGGATAGATTCTAACCCAGGAAACAGTAATTCTTCCCCTTTTCTCAGAAAGATCGCGGATGGAATGTGAGGACTAAAGGATAAAATAAGGGAAATGAAAGTTTACGAAAGTAAACTTAAGGGCCACTTTCTACTCTCCTTGAATTATATATAGGTTTTTAAATATATAATGTATGGTCACGTATGAGTAACGGACTTAGAATCTTGTAATTTAAGCGTATTTTGCAATCGGGAAATGCATATATATATATATACATATATATATATATATATAGATAGATAGATATAGATATAGATATAGATACATAGATAGATATATAGATATAGATATACGACGTGCATATGTATATATATATATATATGTACATATATATATATATATATATATATATATATATATATATATATATATATATATATACGCCATACATATATACCGGGAAATGCATATATATATATATATATATATATAGATATAGATATAGATATAGATATAGATATATAAATAGATGTATAGATATAGATATACGACGTACATATGTATGTATGTATGTATGTATGTATGTATGTATGCATGTATATATATATATATATATATATATATATATACATACAAAATACTAGCAGGCCACCCGGTCGAAAGATGCACTTAAATGTGATCTTTTAATTTATGCATATTACGTATTTATTATTATAGAATCAAGTCTATATCGATTATTATATTGTACCTAATAAATAGTAGTTATATCAAAAGTAAAAAAATGACTTGAATCATCGTGAATTCTAAAGAAGACATTTTAAACAAAAAGCTTGATGTTATACAAAGCTGTCTTCACAGAAATAAATGTCTCTTATCACGCCTAAGACCTGATTAAAATAATATGTATAAAAATAATTTAGGAATATGTTGTGAATGAAATGTAAGTGTAGCAAGATAATTTTAAAAGTAACACGGAGTTTTAGAACGGTGCAATAAATAATTTAATATGTCGTTAACTTAACATATAGAAACTAAACTAACTATAGCCTAAATAAAAGGAACAGAATTAAATTTCAATTTTATTAGTGTTATTAGCAATAAACTAACACATAAAACATTTCTATAGAACAAAAGAAGAAACATTTAATATTGAATAATTGCAAAATACTGAGATGAACAAATTATAATGGGTTAAAATAGACTAAATCAAAATACGAAATGACAATATAAACGCCAAGTACGTCCAAGGATGGAATACTGTTGCCATATCTGGGCAGGAGCTGCTAAAAAAGCCTATCCTGCCTTGACAGAGTACAAAATAGACTTCGTGGCTTGGTGGGGGATGCCCTTTCCTCTACCCTGCAACTTGTCTCCCACAGAAGAGACGTTGCGAGCCTATCCTTGTTTTATCGTTATTTCCATGGCAGGTGCTCGTCTGAACTCCAATCTCTGGTCCCCCCTCGCCAATCTTTCACGAAAAACACCCGTCTAGCTGAATCCACTGTGAAAAATTTCCCCCACTCTTTATCTGAGCTTAAATCAAAACGTGGATTCCATGAACAAAGCTTCTTTCTTAGAACTGCACGCCTGTGGAACTCTGTTCCGTCTGCCTGCTTCCAACCTGTCTACAACTTGGATGTGTTCAAGTCCAACGTTAACAAATTCCTAATGAACCGCCCCCTTAAGTAAACACTTCATCAAATCTCCACACTAACGTAATGTACTTGCAATAACCCTTATCCCTGAGTGGCTTCCGGGCCTTGATAAGTGGTGACCACTGTGTAAAAAAAAATGAGGTAAACTAAGTGTAAAATTGAACCTAGATTGTTATAAGGAGAGTAGAACGAAACTACAAGTTTAAAATAAATCATAGATGGTTAATAAACTCAAAAATCAAAATATTATGTTAAGAATATAAAGGAATTTCAATAAATAATGATTTAATATTTAAATTAATGACATAACCAGTATGAGGTAGGGATAAATATTAAAATAATTTTAAAAAGAAACTTTTAATTATATTTTCTTTAAAAAAAATAGCATTTACAATGAAAAAACATCAATAAATATATCGTAACCTGTAAATAATAATTTATACGAAACTAAGGCGAATTGAGAAATGAATAGTTGGTCATGTGAATAGAAATTAAATTACGAAGATTTAGATTAAGACATATATAGTAAATCAATAGAGCAAGTAAATCAAAGAGGAAAAAAAATTATAAAATTTTTTTAAATGCTTTAAAATATTAAATAAATATAAAAATAAGAAATTATAGATTTTTCATCTAACAATGAGAAATACGAAAATGGGATACTTACTCAATTCGAAGGTAAACGAAAAAAATTAATCAATAAAAAAAGAGAAATAGTTGGGCCAAAGTTTGGAGTCTCTGTGATTCCCTACCCCTCATCGATTCCGTCGTCAACAGGGAGGTGGAGGTGTCATGTTTTGGGCTGGAATAACCAGCAATGAACTAATTAGACCATTTCCTGTGCCAGAAAGTGTCAAACTGAGAAGCCAGTCTTATATTTTATTTTTTTAAATAAGCATTTGTTACCATGGCTTGATGACCTTCCATGCCGTGTTATCGCAAATTGATTTTTCTGCACGACAATGCGCCATCCCATTCAGTCAAGGCTGCGACCTCCTACCTTAAGTCATTAGACATTAGTGGAGAAAATTTGATGACATGGCCACCTTGTTCTCCAGATATAAATTCAGTTGAGCAGCTAAAGATGAAAGTTTATGAAGGAGGTGTTCAATTTTCGCTGAAGGATGAAATTTGGTAGAAGATTTTGGAAGTTTCCTATAGCATCACATCATCTCAAATCCGTCGAATGACATCATCAGTTGACGAGAGGCCATTCAAAGTGATTTTGAAGCATGGGAGTTATGTCGATAAATATTTCCTTAACAAAATAATGTGCAATTCGTTTTTGTTTTTGGTTAATATTGTTACTGGATATGTTCTTTATTTCATATGAATAGAAATATGAAGTTAGAATATTGTTTTATTACCGAAAATATACATTTTTTAGACACTTGCAATAAAGTCTCGAGGTTTATTTTAGATTTTTTTTTCTATAATCGCTAATTTATAAATATATAAATTTACTCATAAATCACTTTTTAACGAATTTTCGCCTTCTTAAACAATTATTTGTTTCCCAACTCGGCATGACTCCGGATATCTTGTTTAACGCTATTATTAATCTTTGTACCTCAAAAAATCTTTATATATATATATATATATATATATATATATATATATATATATATATATATATATATATATATATATATATATATATGCTGGGTGAAAAAATATATATAAACTTTGTAATGGGTCCTAAAAATTGTTATAATACATAAAAACGTTAATGCAAATTTTTTTTTATGATTGATTTATGTTTGGGGGCCACAACTTTATACGAAACCATGATGGTACATATACTTTAACAATGTACTCGACCATCAAGAGAAGATTTTCAGATGAAACATATAAAGTGTTAGTATTCTGTTTTCCTGTGTTAACCACCTGGTATGGTGCATTTTGCCAGGTTCTGCATGCCGGATAAATTTCAGATCATCATGCCGATTTTAATAATGGCGCTTTAATTTATGGTCGAGAAATCACAATGTGATCGGCATTTACAAGTTGGCTATGGGTATTTGTCATACAATCCTCTGTAAATGTGGTCAGAAAGAGATCTAAAAGTGTGGCTTACTGATCCTGTCGATTTGGGAGACGGGTCGGGGGCGCGACTATCTGTGATAGGGAATGAGATATGGTAAAGCTGTGTGTGATGCTACCAGCTGCGTCTGAGTAAGTAGATAAACGTAGACAATTACTGTGGTGGACATTAAAGTCACCAAATACCTATACACGGGCACTAATATCTAGGAAGATTGTTTATTTCATTTAAATAGAAGTTACAATATTGTTTTATTACTGAAAATATACATTTTTAGACGCTTGCAATAAAGTGATACACACTTAAAATTACCAGAAAATAGAAAAATTAGCATAATTTTCAAAATATTTGTTCAAATTCCACAAAAATCAGGGAAATAAGGCACCTTGTTATGCTCTTCCAGTGTTTTTGGTTGATTAGAGTACAATCATGGATCGAGGAAAAATGATAAAGAAACTATAAGTATGTAACGCTATGTAGTAGATTTAGTTTAAATCACAGGGAGGCCTGATCGTCTGATTCTAGTTTGGATTCTCTAGTCAGGGGGGGGGGTATTTCGAATATAGATAAGTGCGTGCATATGTCTTTACATACAGCAGAGTGGAAGATAACCAGACATGTTAAAGCGGTTAGAGGGGATGGAAGAGTTTAGATTAGTTTCATTTACAGCTAAGGTATCCGGGGAGTTTGCTAGGATAAATGATTCTACATCATTTAAGTTAGTTCTAGTTGTGAATGCAAACCTCAAGGGAGGAGGTGATTTTGTTTTGTTTGAATTTGCGCCTGGTTTGATCATAGTTTTTGTTTTAGCTGTCATTTTATTTAATAGTTTCAGAAAAAATAAATTGAATTTGGGCATTCGCAGAAATTAGTAAAAATATGTCGACAACTTGAAATGAACAGTTTGCATATTAACTTGCCAATATATGTTTGTACGCGTTATTCATCCATAAAAACAAGGCTTTTGCTCGTTATAAACCATCCTCGCTGTATAAGTGCTATTTCCTGTTCATTTCAGTGTTATGTGAATAGTAGTTTAGGAGTTTATCGTTTAAATATTTTCATACAGACAGACACGCACAACTACATCTACAGTGTTATTTATATAGATGATATTCTTTCTTGGCTCAATGCGTAATGACGTTAACACATCGGTTATCGTTATAACACCGAAGTTAAGCAACGATGAGCATCACCAGTACAAGATGGATGACCATTTGGGAATACTAGGCGCTGTATTAGGTGTATCAAAATTTGGGGGGGGATTTTGACACCCCTAACACGAAACTGCGAATAAAATATAAAAAAATTCGTAATGTCTCTTTTAAAAGTGGGTTGTTTATTTTCTTTATGGAATATACTTCCAAAATAAACTATTAAAGTTGTTTAAAAAATGATAGAAATATTATTTTTTATTTTTTAAAAAACAGTGTTTACAAAGTGCCGGCGCGCCTTCATGCAGCCATTTTTTTACATAATGAAATCAATTGAATTTTACGAGTTAAATTTTTTTCAATTTTTAAACTTTAAAAATCTATCAAAATTTTTCTATTGGTTAATTTTTTTACGATATTTTCAGGGTCAATGTGAAATTTTATGCTCTTTCCAATAAACTGAATATAATATTTTAGACAAACGTTTCTTTGTGAATTCACCCTCCCCCATTTTGAAATGTCTATTAAAATTTTAATAATTAATTTATGTACTAAAGTTTTATATATCACAAATGGAAGATAAAAGATCAATAAATAATATATTGTAAATTAGAATAAAAAAGGAAGTGTTTTTTTGAAAATTTACCTATAAAGTCCAAAGTGTAAAACCTTTTTTTTAACCACGTTGATTTTTTTTTAATTGGAAGCCTATGTTCTGTTTATATTGTCCAGTAAGTAATGGACGATGACGACATTTTTTCTATTTCATTCAATGTTTTCTTTTTTTAGATATTTAAAAGTAATTTAACTCGACAAAAAAGAATGAAAATATAATAAATCAAAACTTTATGTATTTCTTTGAGAAAAGAAAAAAATTCCATGAGTATCTTTTTTTTACAGGCAAAATCTTATAAGTAAAATTTGACCATTTTTAACCTATAGGAACACATATTCTTCACGGACAAGGCTAGGCGACTAACGCGAAGTGTGGTTTTTACTTCCCTCATGTCCATCCGAAGTTCAAAACAATAAAAAAAAAACTACTTCCGGTTTTGGATAAAAACGTAAAATACTTTCGTCATTACGCGTTTTTCAAATAGGCGTTTAAAAAATTATTTTATTTAAAAAATAAATGGATTTTAAAATATAAATATGGATAAATTCTTAATGAAGAATGGAACTACACATTGATTAGTAATTTTATAGGTAAGTGCTTTTTGGAATTTATATCAGTTTTTTTATAATCGACGTAAGTTAAATTTCGTTTATTTTCTTCAAATCTTTTTAAAGAAAACCGATTTAAAAAAAAAACAAATATTGCATAATTCGCTATTAAACCTGTTATTCCCTTAAAATCTGGTCTTTGCTCCTTTAACTGAAAAAAAAATAGGCTTTTAATTACATTTTTCAATTAGTTATAATCTTGGAAAGATAGGAAGTCAAATTATTCAATATTTTTTCACGCATTCGTAAGGTCGGTTTCTGACACACCTAGCGCTGTATGTACTGCAGTAGGACGCAGAAATTTCTAGGTTTGTGTCTCAGTCCGCGATTAAAATCATTGAGAGCGATGCATCCTCAGTCTTCGTAAAAACATACATCTAAGAGAAGAAAACCTCTGGCATAAAACCCGAGGTTTACTTCTGCTGTGCCCGTAGCAAGCAATTGCATTAATGAGATTTAGCAGTTGTTCCAAAAGGCTGGATGGTTCTATACAAAACCATCACCACTATAAACAAATCATCTGCGTGGATTTCGAACAGCTCGGTTATTGTGCGGACCTCATACATCGAAATCGACGAGAGAATCAATTTATCCATTATATATATATATATATATATATATATATATATATATATATATATATATATATATATAATTGCAGTAGATAATATATAATTACAGTAGATAATATATAATTATAGAGTATTAGTTTTGCATGGATTTATGGGCTAATTCAATTGAAAGCTGAAATAGGTCAGTGTTTGGAGAATGGGCAAATCACTTAATGCATCTAATCAAGCTTTACGTGCAGACTTAATATTTCGACCATATTTCCTGGGTTTTTTAGATAGATCAGCCTCACATTGTTTGGGGTTGGGAAGAACACTGAGAGATTGCTTAATCGTTACCGGCGTGATCAACTCTACGTGTAATTGTATAGCCAACATTATTAAGCTGACTGCCAACCGTGCCGCCATATCCGGTCATGCGCAATTGATTGCTTCCGAATGGTAGCCATATTGATAAATTTAGTTTTCAAAGGGAACAAGACTCGTATTAACGATATTAGCACTTCATCAATAGCCAATATGTGTAATGCTTGAAGAGGAAGTTCAGTAGCTTCCTCTTTAAGATGTTGACAATGAATATTCTGTTCAAGTTCCCGTTGTGCGTAAGATTGTGTTATTGCGGACGTTTGAAATAAATTGATATTGGCAAATGTTTTGTTTCTAAATTGTGACGATGGATTATTGGTATTATTTGGATTTTTCGGACTAATGTTCTCATCTTGAGTGTTATTTACACAACGATTCTGTCAGTACTAAAAACATAATTGCGAATTACATAGGACTTTTACCCAGTCATGGCTGACGGAACAAGATCATACTATTCTAGTGGATTAAATAAACAACTCCGTTCAAAATTTCATGTAGATTCCCGAGCTCGACAGAAAGATTCCCGAGTTTAAAAACAAAGATTCCCTAATTCAGCAGAAAGATTCTTGAGTTCAACAAGTTACACCTGAAGAAGGTCGGAGTGGACATCGACCAAAACGTTGTGAAAATAACACTCAAGATGAAAACAGTAGTCCAATTAATCCAAATAATACGATAGGCAAATTTGTCCTCCAGAATTATTAAATATCCTTTTAAAAATATGTCTTTTTGTGAAATTGAGCTCTTATTTATTTTTGTCCTCACGAGGATAGAGTTATACACAAGTTCGATTTTATTATGGAAAATTTAGTTTTGCACAAAGGGACACTCTCGATTGCAACAAAAATTTGAAGTATCTCAGTCTAGAAGGATTGTCCTCGCTGACTTAGGACAGAAAAGATAAAAGGTAGATTTCAAATTTTTACAGGAAATGAAATAGACGTACCTGAACCCAACCGGTACTAGTTCCACCAATCGCTAATAGGAAATAATAATAATAATAATAATAATAATAATAATAATAATAATAATAATAATAAAAACAGGACCTTTGAAAACAATGAAGACGATGTTCTATCAAAATATAATGGAAGAAGAACGAGAACAGAACAACCAGACTCGACAGCCACAAAAAGAGCGGTAGGATCACAATAAAAATGCCGAATGGCTGAAACACATGAACGAAGAATCACATCAAATCGAAGAAGGGGTGATAATGAAATCAGCAAGGAACCCCCCAAGATCACTCTACGAAAAATGGCAAACTAAAGAGCACCAAATCACGACGGGAAAATGGCAAACTGGAGAGCAGCAGATCACGACGGAAAGATGTATCCACGGAATGTGCCGGAATGGATGAACAACGTTAAAACAAAAAGACGCAGAAAAAGGAACCATCCCCATCAACCATCCCCATCAACCACCCTTAACAACTACAGGCATATAACTTGTTTACCTGCAATGTGGAAAATACTAACAGCACAACTGAGGGAACAAATTTATCATTCCCTTCACAATCTCGAGAAACATAAACGATGCTGAAAACGAAAAATAAGAACACATGACCAAAAGATCCTAAAAAAGGTAAAAAGTAGAAAAAGGGAACTTAGCCATGGCATGGATCGACTACAAGAAAGTGTATGACATAATCCCGCAAGCATTCATAATAAAATAACTTAAGAATGTAGAAAATGACAGGCAAGATTATCAAATGCAACGAGAATCTGGAAACTTGAACAGCTGATGGACACTACACAACCGAGATTAAGATACAAAGAAGTATCTTCCAAGGTAATTCCTCATCACCACCACTATTCATCAAAGCCATGATGCCCCTTAGCAATATACTAAGAAAATTCAAAACCGGATATAAGTTCACTAATACTGATGAAAGAGTGAACCACCTAATGTGCATGGATGAACTGAAGCTGTTTGCGAAAACCCAGAAGGAATTAGAGACGCTAATAAAGCAACCAGAATCTTCACCCAGCACATCCGAATGGAATTCGGAATGGAAAAGTGTGCACTGCTGATCATGAGAAGGGGAAAACTGAAAGCAACGGAAGATATGAGATGAGAGCACTAAATGAACACGATAGCTACATATATTTGGGAGTTCTGGAAGCGGCACCATCAAAGCAACAAAAATTAAAGAGAAAATCGGAAAAGGATACCTCATAAGAACAAGAAAACTCCTCAAAACTAAACTATATAGTATTCATTTAATTAAAGATATAAACACCTGGGGGTCTCGTCTGTTCTATAATCTTTTTGGTTTTGAAATCAATTAGGCAAAGAAAAGGCTCAGGGAGACAACTCTTTAGTTGTTGCAACAGTGTTCTATCTTTTATCATATTTGGTGCGTCTATAGGTAAATGCTTTGTATCAAACTGACAAGAAAGTTCTTGCGGTTTTTAACTTTAAAATTCAGATCAACATATCTCAGCTCAAACAGAAAAAATTATTGATAGAAGTACGCACCATCAGAATCAGCACATATTTGCCAATGCAAAACAAGTGTATTTATACGTAAAAATCTTGCGTTCTGACTGCAATGAAGTCGCTGACGGCGTTTTTGATATTGCTAAGATTTATGAAGTATTTCTCCTGCAGAAAATTGTCGAGATGCTTGAAATAGTGGTAGTCGATAGGTGAAAGGTATAGATAGTATGATGGATGAAAGAGAGTTTCGTAGCCCAATTCGTTCAACTTGTGCAGGGTCAGTTCAGCAACGTGCGGTCGGGCATTGTCGTGGAGGAGAATTGGGCCTTTTCTGTTGACTGATGCTGGGTGTTGTTGGCGAAGTTTCTGATGCATTTCATTCATGTTTTGACAGTACATCGCCGTAATGGTTTCTCCTGCATTCAAAAAACTCTAATGGATGAGACCGGTTGCAAATTATCAAATAGTCAGGATGACCTTCTTTTAGTGCAACTCTAGCTTCGGGAAGTGTCGTGGAGCTTCGTCGGAATCCAATCAGTAGTCTGGGCGTCGCCGGTTGTTGCAAAGAACCCATATTTTATCGCAAGTCACAACCCGGTCGAGAAAAGGCTCGTTCTTGTTGCGTAAAAGAAGGGAAGATGACACTTCATAATGGCGTTTCTTTTGGGTGTCGTTCAATTCGTGAGATATTTTGTCTTTCCAATCTCTCTTAAGTCGAAATTTCTTAAACCGTCATTGTGCTATGCATTCAGTAATTGTTCCTATGCCAAACGCTTCGTTGATATTAAGAGCTGTTTCAGCAGCTTTTCGGCCTAGCTTGAATTGAAATAAGAAAATTGTGCGAATTTGCTTATTTCATCTTGTATTCAACGTTCTGAAAAAGAATGCATAATTGTTTTAAAACGACTAGATAGAGCGAAAAATTTTCTTTAAAATGATATATAAAGTAAATGTCAAAATGTGGCTGAATCTCAAACAAATTGCTAACAAATGTTTTTAACTTGCATATTGGTTATGAATAATCTCTCTTTCAGATAAAAAAAAAGGGTTTACCACAACTAACTTTGCTGAAAGGGATCAACGGTCGCCATCTTTAAAGATTACTGTAAATTCATCTTCAAAAATAACAAATGTAGACCTGTGAAATTGGATAAAATCAACAGTTTTCATAAAGTTGAATATAATTATAACTTCTTATGCCTTATTTTTGTCTCTGAGAATGTTATAAGCATCGTCCCCATTAGCATGATAACATAGAAGGACCAATAGCTCAGTGTCATCTGCTATCAAAATGGTGTCTTCTGTCTGTGCCAGTTCTAAAGCAGTTTTCACAACCAATACGTCAGCGTCTCCAGATGCATGGACTACTTTAAAACTTGCTTCCTCCAAACTCTTTCCCAGCAAGTTTATGAACAATTGTTTGTTTTGTTGATTAAGAAGGAAAACACCCTTTTTTTATTTTAGCACCATTAAAGGGGTCAGTGACACATTAACACCAACTGAGCCCCTGCTCGACATCTTTAATGGATGAACCACTTTCATACCCATCAAAGACAATGCATACTTTTCCGTATCTAGTTGTGACATTTCTGAGGTATTGGGTACAGATCTCATCAAATGTGTGACCTTTTTGCCATAAGAGGCGTTAAAGTAGTGCTCCACGATCTAAGAGATACTGTGGATCTGAAGACTGTGGACCTGATCGTACAGGGGAATTCAGTTTCTATATTGCGTTTGCCAAAGCCAGTCTTTTGCTTCTTGCGGTATCCGGAATAATCAAAAAGTACAGGTGGATAACCACAAAGCTCATAGTAGAAATGTTCTTGCTGCTGCTGAGTTCAGTATTCATTGGAAGATAGCACATACAGTCTCTGGAATAGGAGTCATGGATCAGTCTTAATTGCCTCATCTTTGCTGAGCGGAACTTTTGACCCAAGTGTAATTACCTGATCATTTTTTAAACTGTACTCGTGGACATTTTCTCCAACCGTTGAAGCCATAATTGCCTCTCCTATGGAATTTGCTCTGTCCACATTTACCTTTTTGTCTCCAGTTACTCCACTTGAAATGCTCTGAAAAGGTCAAATGTCCGGAGAAACGGAACGAGCTCCCATATAACCCTCAAATCTCGCTCTTTTCTTGCTGAAGTAGCCTCCTGGTGCTGGTCACCAGTGCTATAACGAATGCCTGGTGGTTCTTGCATTGTAAAATTGATTTCTGCGCACCCTGGCAGTGATAGCGTCCAAACCAATCGTTGAATTTCGTCCATTCTTCTGTAATGAGTAACACCTCAAGACGTTCTTCATGCTTCTCATTAGCATCTGCTCAATGACCAGATCTGTCGACAAGCCAGCCTAGTAGCGATCACTCCGTATAATCACATGGAATCCTTCAGAAAATTTCTAGTACATTTCAGGATGTTTTTTTCAGCAGCTCCTCCATTTGCTGCAGATACAAGTACGCGACTTTACATATAGGATGTAAGCGAGTATTGGCAACATTTCTCTTACAGCGTCAAGGTGCAATTACCAGTTTCCGGTGCGCTCTGCCTCGATAAACAATTGCAGGATCTTCATCATATCAAGGTATTAAATCCACAATTTTGCTGTTCGCTGATCAGTTGCTTGCCACTTAGCATATTCTTCACTGTGTTTTCAGCATATACAAGTTCAAAATGTTCTTGCAATTCAGAGCCTGTCATCAAATGATCAACTGACCCCAGCAAGCTCATCTGTGTATGCAGCCCATCAAGTCGCAAGACAAATGATTTCAATGTAACATAATGTTGAGCACACGCAGATTGGGTTATTAGGATTCATATTGATCATTGGCAAAAAAAAACTGTGGTTGATTTCCTATCTGTTAGGATATGTGATTCCACTGACTGCATAAGGCCTTACCATGTGAGTCTGGACGGATGTAAAATTAATGAAATCTCCCAAAGGATGTCAACATTAGCTGAACCAAACTGAAAAGGTGCAAGGAAGAACTGTGTCAAATAGCCTGCATTATCGACAACTTTCTTGGCCTGGAACTCTTTAAATATCACTGATGGTTTGTTGGTGTGTTGTGCATCTCGGTACTTGATGTTGATCCTTCCAACCCTTATTATATCTTCTAAAAGGACCCGAATCTTTGGAACTGGGTTTGCTTTAACTTTTCCAGGCGTAAAAGATGCTATGATGCCCATACTATGGAATGTGTTGAATCTATCAATGCTCCTTATATTATGGTCCACATTATTAACTACGAATTGCACAAATTTAGTTTCAATAGGGGAGAGAGTTTGAACAACAAAAGAACAAAAAATGAACGGAAGCTGCACTTCTTTCGAATTTCTGGACTTCCAAGTAAGATGAAGAGAACCTATGCTTATTCAGAGTATCAGTTAAGAACCTTGATCCATTTCCACTGCTAAACCAAACTGAAAAGGTGCAAGGTAGAACTCTGCATCAAACAGTCTGCATTATCGTCTGGCCTATTGATGCAAGTTTCAAATCATTGTCTTTGCCTGCAAATATTTTCAAAAGAAAGAAAGCTCGACAATGTTTTAGGAACATATTCAAGAATCGCATCATATTCAAGACGTTCTTAGACGGATACTATTCTGAACTCGTCTTGATATATTTAGTGTCATTCTTGATAAGCTTATCTGTTATCTCTCTGATTCTGACTTGTCTGTTGAACGGCTCTGTGCATAGAATTCATGGAGAATATAGTTTGCTGTACTTAAGAATGTAACAATATGAGATTTCCCATTAATTCAGTCACAATAATTTTGTCTTTGAAATGTTCTAGCCATCGAGATTTCATGTATGAGAGCCTGATGGTTCAAAGCCAATGTCCTCGATAATTTCCTCTATTTTTAACAAGATCGACAATGGTGAGTTGCTCCTCGTCATTTTGCTGCAAATAATTAACAGCTTCCAGAAATTCCTGCTTTCTCTCTGAATCCTCTGATCTACCAAGGTTTTGTTTCTTAGACTAATCAGCAGAATGCCCTAAGGATGTTTCTATTGGAATCAAAGTTTGCGAAACATGTTCTGTGATGATGTGTTTCTTGGGAAAGAAGGTCAGCTACATAACATATTCTACCTTTAAGAGTGGATGCCTTTTTTTTCGAACTTTCTCACAAACTTTTAACATTATGTCCTTAAACTTAATAGTTTCTACATGGGAATCATCAACACTTCTTTTCTTTCTATCAGATTTTGCTCCAGAACCACAAAAAATTCGATGTTGCTTAAAGTTAAACACATGTTTTTATGGTCAATTTCTATGCATTTGGGTTTTATCCAATGCTGTCTGCATTTCTTGTGAAGACGTTGACCAATCTGAATTATGATCTTTTCTCCACGTTGTTCAGAAGCTTTGTTAATAGAATCGATTCCTTTCTAACGATGAATGTTTCTTCATGACGGGACAGTTCATTGTTGCAAATAGCACACTTGTCAGCATTCATAATTATCGGTATTTCACTTTGGCCACCCTGAAATTAGAATATCACAGAATATTAAGCTCCTACAGTAATATATCAAAAGAGACAAAAAAATAAGACATAAGAAGTTATAATTATGAAAACTGTTGGGTTTATTCAATTTCACATTGCTGCATTTGTTATTTTTGAAGATAAATTTACATTAACTGAGTTGAGAAAGGCGAGGTCAGAATCGGTGGCAATCTTCAAATATGGCGGCCGTTGGCCCATTTCTGCAAGGTTAGTTGTGTTAATTTTATTTTATCTAGAAATTTTCATTCATGCAAATTAAAAACCTTTGTTAACAATTTATTTGATGCTCAGCTAAAAACATCAGGTCAATTGATTGGACTATATATTTTTTACACAGAAATCACCACTTATCAAGGCCTAGGGGCAACTCGAGGATAAGGATTAATTTATTTAATTAGTCAATGTGATTATAGCGTAGTTAACATGAGTAGTGGAAATTTTGTAAATTGGATTGCTTAGGGGGACGGTTCATCAAGAACTTTTTTACATTGGACTTGAAGACAATCAGATTGTAGACAGCTGGAAAGAAGGCAATTTGAAGAGAGTTTCGCAGACGGGTAGTTCTAAGAAATAAGCTTTATTCATGGAATCCGCATTAAGGTTTAGGCACAGATAAAGAGTGTGGGAAATTATTAATAGTGGTTTTGGCTAGACAAGTGTTCTTCGTGAAAGTTTGGCGAGCGTGAACTTATTTGAAAATACATCATTTGAAGTCAAAATTAAAAATTCCGCAAGAACTTTCTTCTCAACCTAATATAAAATGTCAGGTACTTTCTAAAGTGATAGAATGATCCAAACATTTTTACCTCATTATAATACTACAAATTTTTACTCTTATTTACCTCAAACTAAACATGTTGCCACTTAGACATAAACAGTTACTAGTTGAGACAATGTCTACAGGAATATGGTCAATGGGGGTTAAGAATAAAGATGTCTGATCGCATTACATTACAATATCAACATATTAGTACAGTCAGGGAAGCAGAAAAAATTGAGCCAATTCTAAAGTTTAGCACTTCAAGAGAAGAAGCTATTAGAGTAGAAGGTTTTTCGCCATCTAGAGATCTCTACAGTTAATGGAGTGAGAATTTGCTACATGTTCAGTTAGTCGGGGCTATGTACGTTAGAGAGACGTACGTGCTACGAATTCATTAAAACACATTTAATTAAAGTACTTTTTAAAAAACCACAAGGATGCAGATAGAGGTTGGAGCTTGGTTGATAGTGCAGAAACTGTTAGATTGGAGATTCTTTTTTGTACTCTGTCTAAAAGGTTGGTTGGTTGCTTTTGTTTTACGGCATATCAACCCTTTTTAAGTCATTTAATGCCGAATCCAATGATTTTGAATAAAATGTTTTAATAGAATATATTTTGGTGTTTTGTTTTTTTCAAGTCGGTTTCTATTTAACCCATAGTTGGGACCCTAACAAATACTACCACTCCGGGTCAGAGTGGACCTGGGAGCAACATCAATTAAGGGGTGGCTCTACACTCCCCAAAGCCCGCAAGCTGGGGCCTCACCATCGGATATAGTTTAAGGTCATATCCAGGACCCTGTCTAACAGGGAGAGACTAATGGTAGGATTTAACATGAAACGTACCTACACAGTATTGCCTGATGTCTGCCGTAAAAAGAGTTTTCTTGTAAATTCAGGCATACACGCATGATCATTTGTACTCGAAGGAATGTATTAATTGATAGGAATAAGATTGAAGTAATGTTTCAAAGTCTTTTTAAAAGATCAGCGTTATTTATAAGAATAAACAAATATGTTGAGGAAAACTAGATTCTTTGCTTGAATAATAAATACTAAGTAAAATTAAATTAAAATTAAAGTGAAAAAAAATAGAAATGAAATAGAAAAAAAACTTTGAATAAACACCGGAAGGAAGGTACTATTTAATACTATTAAACTATTTTGAAAATAGAGAATTTGTACAAAAAATACAGGAGTCTCGATGAAAGTGTTGTAAACATCACGCGACATATCTCGCCTAGCAACGATTGTAATTTCATTGGAGAGACGTTAACAAACCAAATCGCTCCCTGGAGGTTAGGAGTAGATGAAGGAATTAATGTTTTGAATATGTTGTCTCCATGACAACCCTAACCTCATCCTGGTACATCCTGATCACAAGTTAATCAAGTACTACTCCCTTTCCCCGCCTTCTTCCGTGTTCACGATGTTTGTGACAGCATTTTAGCTCAACAGGGATGAAACAGCATCGTCGTCAAGTCAAGTCATTCAACTCGGGGACATATTGTGTGGACACGCTGCCTGATTGTGAATGGCAAAAGAGATAATTGCTATGATCGATCTATGATAACCGGTGTCTGCGCAAGAAAGTAGAGCAGAAGTTAATTAGGCCGGCCGATCGGTCCGTAATTCTCTTTTTGTGAATAGATCAAAAACTAATAAATGCAGAAAGCGTAAACAACAGCCGAGGATCTTGGATTTTGATTTGGAAAACTTTTGAGTCTGCGATTCTTCATTTTCTACATATCGACTGGCAGAAGTTGGGGGGGGATGCTGATCATTTATTCTCGATCAATGAGCGCTGGTTTTGATTGTGAAAGAAACGCAAAGCAACCAATTTAAAGATCTTCATCGCATTCAAACACACACACACACACACACACACACACACATATATATATATATATATATATATATATATATATATATATATATGCGCCGAGTCGTAGAAATTTCCAGGTTGGTATCTGGGGGGCACATTAATTCACTGGGAGAGATGCATCCCTCAGTCTTCGTTAAGACATAAATCTAGGAGAAAGAAAACTCTGATTTAAAAACCTGCTGTATACTGTATACTCTGTCCTGTGACAGTTATCTGCCCCAACGAAGGTTAGCAGTAATACCAAAAATGTGGTTGGTTCTACACAAAGTCTTCACCACTATAAACAAATCATCTGTGTGGATTTCCAAGCAACTTAGTTGTTGTGACGGAAGCTCATACGTCGAAATCGACGGGAGAGTCCATCATATATATATATATATATATATATATTGGGAGAGAGGGGGGTCTTGGAAGTTACTTTAAACTTTTTAAACTATTAAAATAAATTGTCAATCGTTCGAAAATTATTTTGTCAATTAGTCAATTACTCTCTTGCATCGCTGAATCTATTTACTTATATGAACAAACAATTATACGAATGTTCTTAAAGCGATCATCAGTGGTTTACTATGAAACACTGTTTCGATGACTTAGGGCTCATCAGTAAGATATATCCGAATTTGGGATTCGAAACTCGAGCCTCTTGCATGCTAGGCGAGTGCACTTCCATCTGTGTAAACCTGCCACTCACACAAGAAAATCGATTAACTAACACAGATCAAGGAAACCGCGGCGAAATCTGACTATGGAACGGACCTACTTCGTCTCGAACAAAAGATGTGGTCATCTAATCAAGCTATAACTCAAGCCGATGTCTCACAAGTAGGAATTTTATACTCGCTAGGACGATGTCATCCAACAAGGTAACCTAGCAAGCAATTAGTAATAGAATTTTCAGAATGTGAGAGATTATATCATTATTTCAACAGCCAAACAACGTCGCAGCTCACAAGAGCCATAACAGCCAAAAAACCGGAAGTCCAAGACTCGAGTTTCACCCTCAGTTGCTTGCTAGGTTAGCTTGTTGGACTTCCATTTGCCACTGAACTCAAGCAGTGCCGATTAAGGAAGGGTGTGGTTGGAGATTGCGCAATCTTTGCCTTGCAATTATACGCGCAACTACCCTTACAGGGAATACCCATTGTCTTTCAAGACTGAACGTAGGCTATTTTTTTTAATCTCGAGAATTGTATATAGATTTCGTAGCGAAAAACTGTATATATCTCCCTATAGGTCCCCTGTTAAAATCGTTCCAAAAAGCAGCCATATACATCCAAATGACAATATGAGTAATAAGAAAATGAATGTGATAGATCCGATTGGATTTGAACTCGGTGCGACTGATTGTTTCGTTTAGGAGCTATCACTTTAATTTAACCAAAACATTCGGTTAAAATTAATCTTTTTGATTAAATAAATCAGCTAGGAAAAATTAGGATTACGTGAAAAAAGATATCCAATGAATAATTTTCTTAAATATCGTCTTTATTTTTTTTTTATTTCATTTTTTTTTCCTTAACCTTTCGTGTTTAGATTTTTCTTCTTCTTCCAAGTGCGAGCACGCGCGTCGGTCGATCATGTTACACGTTTTGAAATCACGTGACAAACGTGTGAAAAGGTGAAGAGGACAGCTAACAAGGATGAAACGGATGATGGGGATGGGGACAAACAAGCGAAATTCCAACCGAAATGGGGAGGAGGACAACAAACAGCGAAGACCTGACAGCACAATAGATGCTAATGTCGTCACATAAAAACCTTCAGATCTAATGGATCCTTATTATTGGGTAACCGGAGACACCACCGGAAGTTCTACTGCAGAGAAGAAGAAAAAAGTTTAGACTTGAGACGGCACGATATATTGTTTACAGTTCTGGTTTTTATAGTAATTTTTCTTCTTTATTTGGACATTATATAGGGCGGCCCATTTAAAGGTAGCCCATAAAAATGTAGTAGAGGAGGAACATTTTTTATTGTTTAAATTACCTGTAGCATTGTTTAAATTACCTGTACCATTGTTTAAATTACCTGTAGAGTTGTTTAAATTACCTGTAGCATTGTTTAAATTACCTGTAGCATTGTTTAAATTATCTGTAGCATTGTTTAAATTACCTGTAGCATTGTTTAAATTACCTTTAGTGTTGTTTAAATTACCTGTAGTATTGTTTAAATTACCTGTAGTATTGTTTAAATTACCTGTAGTGTTGTTTAAATTACCTGTAGCATTGTTTAAATTACCTGTAGCATTGTTTAAATTACCTGTAGCATTGTTTAAATTACCTGTAGCATTGTTTAAATTATCTGTAGAGTTGTTTAAATTACCTGTAGTATTGTTTAAATTACCTGTAGTATTGTTTAAATTACCTGTAGTGTTGTTTAAATTACCTGTAGCATTGTTTAAATTACCTGTAGCATTGTTTAAATTACCTGTAGTATTGTTTAAATTAACTGTAGCATTGTTTAAATTATCTGTAGCATTGTTTAAATTACCTGTAGCGTTGTTTAAATTACCTGTAGTATTGTTTAAATTACCTGTAGTGTTATTTAAATTACCTGTAGCATTGTTTAAATTACCTGTAGTATTGTTTAAATTACCTGTAGTGTTGTTGAAATTACCTGTAGCATTGTTTACATTACCTGTAGCATTGTTTAAATTACCTGTAGCATTGTTTAAATTATCTGTAGTATTGTTTAAATTACATGTAGCATTGTTTAAATTACCTGTAGTATTGTTTAAATTACATGTAGTATTGTTTAAACTACCTGTAGCATTGTTTACATTACCTGAAGTATTGTTTAAATTACCTGTAGTGTTGTTTAAATTACCTGTAGCATTGTTTAAATTACCTGTAGTGTTGTTTAAATTATCTGTAGCATTGTTTAAATTACCTGTAGCATTGTTTAAATTATCTGTAGTATTGTTTAAATTACCTGTAGTGTTGTTTAAATTACCTGTAGCCTTGTTTAAATTTACTGTAGCATTGTTTAAATTACCTGTAGTATTGTTTAAATTACCTGTAGTGTTGTTTAAATTACCTGTAGTATTGTTTAAATTACCTGTAGCATTGTTTAAATTACCTGTAGTATTGTTTAAATTACCTGTAGCCTTGTTTAAATTTACTGTAGCATTGTTTAAATCACCTGTAGCATTGTTTAAATTGCCTGTAGCATTGTTTAAATTACCTGTAGTGTTGTTTAAATTACCTGTAGCATTGTTTAAATTACCTGTAGCATTGTTTAAATTACCTGTAGCATTGTTTAAAATAACTGTAGCATTGTTTAAATTACCTGTACCATTGTTTAAATTACCTGTAGTATTGTTTAAATTACCTGTAGCATTGTTTAAATTACCTATAGTATTGTTTAAATTACATGTAGCATTGTTTAAATTACCTGTAGCATTGTTTAAATTACCTGTAGTGTTGTTTAAATTACCTGTAGTGTTGTTTAAATTACCTGTAGTGTTGTATAAATTGCATGTAGCATTATTTAATTACCTGTAACATTGTTTAAATTACCTGTAGTATTGTTTAAATTACCTGTAGCATTGTTTAAATTACCTGTAGCATTGTTTAAATTACCTGTAGTATTGTTTAAATTATATGTAGCATTGTTTAAATTATATGTAGTGTCGTTTAAATATCCTGTATCATTGTTTAAATTACCTGTAGTATTGTTTAAATTACCTGTAGCATTGTTTAAATTACCTGTAGCATTGTTTAAATTACCTGTAGTATTGTTTAAATTATATGTAGTGTTGTTTAAATTACCTGTAGCAGTGTTGTGTAAATTACCTCTAGCATTGTTTAAATTACCTGTAGTATTGTTTAAATTACCTGTAGTATTGTTTAAATTACCTGTTGCATTGTTTAAAGTACCTGTAGTATTGTTTAAATTATATGTAGTATTGTTTAAATTATATGTAGTGTCGTTTAAATTACCTGTAGTGTTGTTTTAATTATATGTAGTATTGTTTAAATTATATGTAGTATTGTTTAAATTATATGTAGTATTGTTTAAATTATATGTAGTGTTATTAAAGATGCTGGAAGTGCTCCCTGTTGACATGTATGAATTTCTAGGTACGTTTAACAACGTTTGTAGACACTGCCTGTAGATCTTCTCTGGTGATTCTCTTGATAGCGTTGGTAATGTTCTCCTTTAGTTAGTCTAGATTGTGAGGGTTATTTGCATAAACTTTTGGATTTGAAGTCTCCCAAAGATGAAAATCACATGATGACAAATCCGGGGTACGTGGTGGCCATAATTATTTGCTTATTGTTCTATCTTCCGTAAACATGTCATGAACTCGTGTCAGTGATCTGTGAGACATTTGGCATGTTGCGCCATCTTGTTGGAAAAGAATTGCATTTTTTCTTGTGGTGTCAGTTGGTCCTTAAGAAAACGATTAGAGAGCTCAGGCTACTTGTAAGTAGGCCGCTTTATCTGAAAAAAATTATTAGAGAAATATTAGAGAGATCTGGCTACTTATAAGTATGCCATCCTTCGAGGGTTTACGTGTCGTACACAGAGCTCGCTCTAAACACTTACTGGTTATTTTAGATGTCTTGTGTGTTACGATAATTAAACTCTGCTCTGTAGGCATAGAGAGCTCTCCCACAAATTGGAGTTATTTAAATAGCTCTAATATATATATATATATATATATATATATATATATATATATATATATATATATATATATATATATATATATATATACGAGCAAACAGTTAATAAAACATGTTAAAAACACTTTGAAATGAGTTAAAAACATATTTAATCTGAAAAGGAAACACTAGATAAGTGGATAGTCCTTAATCCGCGGAGTTTCGAAGAAATACTTTCCTTCTCATCAGAGGGTAGGAATTAGCAAAATGCGGGATCGGACTTTGCATGCAAAAGTATTTGATGAAACAACAAGTAAGTCAAAGATCTTACTTGAAAACAAAAAAAGTGAAGAAGAGGGGATATGGTGAAGAAAAAGGTGATTACACATGAATGGATAGTTTGGTGGAAGATAAATAATCCAGTGACGGTAAAATCCAAATATATAACTTCAAGGAAGTTAATTGAATTTCCATTTGCACAAGTAAAATCCAAAAATCCGGTAATTGGAAGAAGATGGTCCATAATAATCCAAAGGCAGAAATCCATGGAAAATTTCACAAAAATGTGTACAAGGAAAAAAAGGAAAAAATTCCAATAATATTAATAAAAGAAAAATAAGATATGCTTTTCATTCTACTGCCGAGATATAAATATAAATAAGCTATATATATATATATATGTGTGTGTGTGTGTGTGTGTGTGTGTGTGTGTGTGTGTGTGTGTGTGTGTGTGTGATTCCAAAAATCATGTGCATTTAATTCACACCCATAAATGTTTATTCTTTTTTTAGTAAAAGAAAAAAATTAAAACATACATTCGAAATTCGGTTTTGAAATGATAACGTGCTCTGAGTGTGAACATTCATTTCATTGCGTTTAAATTCGAGGCATTATAGAATGCATACCTCAATAGTATATATTTTTATATCCATGATATATATTTATCTATATATTGAGTTTCGAACTCCTGGAATGCTCAGCGGCAGGAAGGTCTCTTTTTAGATTCTAACAGTTAGCCATCGTAACCTCATCTTAGCGACCCAGATACCTGGTCTCTATCTCTTTCAGGTCCTGATGGATCTCTCCCCCTGCTCCTCACTCATTAAACCCAGGTTGTCAGTAAACCTGTCCATATGTGAAAATAGGTAGTGCATCTGGACGCTCATGTTGCAGCTCGGGTTTCTGAAAGCAGTCGGCGAGTTGCTGGCAATTTCTGCGTAATTTCTGGCTTTATTGTTGCTAAGAAATGTCTTCGCTACCAGAACAAATGCCTTCCACGCTTCCAGTTGTACGTCGTTCATTAATTTTTCGAACTCTGAATTTCTGATGAGCTGTCAGATCTGAGGGCCGTCAAAGATGCCAGCTTTCAACTTCACTATGGTCAATCCTGCAAAAGCCTGCCACAAGCAAGTGGAGCTGTTATCATATTGGTCCAGGGCCTTACTGAGCTGCTTGATTAAGCCGAGATTGATATGAAGCAGCGGGAATAGTATTTTCTCTGTCCACCAACGGATCCTTAATGACGTCTTTTCTTTGCAAGACACCAATTTCTGAAGCAGAGCTCATTCCTTCTGCGTGTATGCCAAGCATCAATTTTTAGAAGATTTCGAGATTTTATGATTTACAAACTGATCACTTTTCGACATAATCACCAAGAATTGCCAGATGTGAATATTTCTTGTCATTAAAATAACCATTTCTAATTAAAACAATTATTCGCCGTGTCATTTTAATCCCACCACAATGATCTACACATGTGTTCATATGAACAAAAACATAAAAAACGATATGTAGCCATAGCTCAAAAACTTAACCTTATTAATAAATAAATATTTCATTAATTATTGCCTTCTATATTTCATTCCTTCTTTTATTGTATTATTTATTCTATCCTTATTCCTATCTTTCATTTTTCATTCATTCAATCTTTAGTTTTATCTTTCATTAATCACTTCTTCTCATCCTGTAACGTAGTCGTTACATGCCCCCTCTCTGAACCCACACGTTGTATGCAGACGGTCGGTATATAAAGCCAATATATTTTTAGTGCAGCGCATCAGACACGTCCTTAATCAACTGGAAAAAAATGCAGACAACAAATTTCTTGTTGACCAATGGAAATAATAATATACATGCTCTAAAATGTATTATTTTGTTCATTGAAATAATATATCTTATCTTGTAATTCGAAGTATTATAGAATGTATACCCCAATATTATATAGTTTTATAATCGTAAATATATATATATATATATATATATATATATATATATATATATATATATATATATATATATATATAAAGATTTTTGTGGGTACAAAATTTTATGAAGGATTTTAATAGCACTGGGGGAAATGCCATTATAGAAATTGAGGACTTTTTTTTGACGTTTAATCGATAAGAAATACTACAAAGTCTGAAAATCTAATCTCCAAAACCAGTATGTAGTTCAAATTATTTGAACCGAATGAAGGGGGGGGACGTATGAAAAAGGGGGGGATAAAAGGAATTAAATTAACGAAGATAAAAAAAGTCCTCAATTTCAATATGGCATTTCCCCCAGTGCTATTAAAATCCTTCATATATATATATATATATATATTTAATTGTATAATATATTATAGTTTCTATCGTGATAAGATATTCGATATTGTAGATGTATCGTTAATATAAGACATATTAAAATAATGAAAAGAAAATTAGAAAAGAAAAGTATTCATGCTAATTTATGCTAACTAGTAATTTGTAATTTCCTTGCTTTGCCTCTGATGAGAATTGCTTATCTTTGAAAAATCATGGATTAAATTTCATTTTTATATTCATTAAAGGGGCACTTAATGATTTAATACATTTTCCTGTTTTATAATTTTAATATTATATATATACGCGCAGATCGTCATATAATGATAAGATCACTCTGACTGACGCTAAAAGTATTTAATAAGAATAAATGTTTAATTTCAACTTTTATCTCTCGCGGTTTGCGGTATCCTAGTGGTTCGGGTCCTTGCTAATGAAGTCAGACATGACTTCTGTTGCCGGGGTTCGAATCTCTCGACTGGCGTTAATCGTGACATCCTGCACTGATGATTCCCGAAAGGATGAAACACTAGTGTCTGTAGTTATTTAATAATTATTATAGTAAATATTAATAATAATAATAATAATAATAATAATAATAATGATAATGATAATTATATATATATATAACTAATACATTTACTCACATAAAATTAATATACGAAAGTATATATTTATGCGTAAACTTTAAGTATTTACTTCAAAAGTGCTCAATACATAGGTAGAGCTAGTTAGTAATTTATAAAATATATATGGCGATTAAGCTACACTGGATATTCGGCGTTTCATCCACTCTAGGATTCCTCAGGCTTATGCGCGAATTCTGTGGTTGTTTATCGTTTTTATATGGTCCTTTTCTATTGAGGATTTTAGTTGGCCAATCAGCTTTCTAGTATCCACCGCGCCCCTTCCAATCAGCCAATAGGCATGCATTTTATCAGATAAAGGATCTGTTTAAAAACTAGGTTAGTGTTTTTTTTTGTTAGTTATATACATGTACATACATATATGCACATATATATACATATATATATATACATACATATATGTGTGATCGTTTATGTATATTCATGTTTATTTAATTTATTTATTTGTTTATTTTCTATTGTTTTTGTTAGTTTTAAAACTATTTTGTATCGCTATCCTAGAGTAAATTTTATTTTGTGAACACAGTTATTTGCTATTTCTCTTCTACAGTTTAATAAATGTTGGGGTTCTTTAAAGTACAGGGTAGCAAATTTTTCATGAAGGCGTAATCTACATGGGTCGTCTAGATGCCTACACGTGGTAGCTTGTCTTATTATTTTCCATTCGACTACGGGCGAATGTCCGCTTTCTTTGAGTTCCCAGTATTTATTCGCTAGTGTTGTTTTTATACGGTGATTTTTTTTGTTTTTGAATGTAGTTTTGTGGTCATAGCATCGGGTTTTGTTGAACAAAAAAAAGTGGGAGTAGGCAGGCAGGCTCGAACCCGTACCGCGAAAGAGGAAAAGAATGTGAAAAAAACAACGTTACGTCTTTGCCGTTACGGCCATCGTCAAACCGGAAGTGGCGAAGGTTTAAATTAAGGCTCGTCAATCGAAAAGAGGGGATAACTTTCGAAAATATTGGCGGAAAAACAACCCCTCTCTGTAGAAAAGTGCCCAGTTGATGATGAAGGGATAATTGTTTTAAGCCAGTTTTTCGATATTTGTCGCCCGAAGGGTTGAGCTTCAAAACGATACTGAAATCGTGAAAATCCGTCGCCTCTGTCAAAAGTTTTAGTCAGACATACATACATACATACATACATACATGCATACACACACACATACATACATACATACATACATTTAAACAGACAGGTGAGATTTATATTATAGACTAGCCTGGATGGCCGGCGTTGCCCGCTTGTTTGGAAGTGTTTATTGAGCAAAAAACAGTGGTAGTATGCAGGCAGTCCAGCTTCAAAATGATATCGATCTCGTGAAAATTCCTTGCCTCTGTCGAAAATTTTAGGAATACATACATACATACACACCTACATACATACATACATACATACATACATACATACATTTAAACAGACAGGTGAGATTTCTATTATAGACTAGCATAGTGAACTGGAACCATTGTAAGAATTAAGCAGGTAATTAAAAAAAATTAAACAAAAAGAGTTTTTTATAATCTTAAAATTTATTGGATGGATCGAGTCTATCGTAAAAATATGTAATGTGCGTTTGATTTGACGTAAAATGTTTGTAAAAAAAATTCTATGTAAATTTCAGCCCTTAAACATCTTAGAAAATCCAAGTAAGTGGTTTTCATTTTGCACCGCATCGACACACGCACTCCGAGTCAAACACAAAATCGAGTACGCTCAACATCAAGTACACTCAACATCGTCTTACCATCAACGCTTACCTTGTGAACTCTGAGTATGGGAAATTCCCATGTGCACAAAATAAAATCACTGAAAAAACAAAAATACTCTAACTAAGGGTACGGATAATGAGTAAACGTTGGATAAAATGATGGTTAAAATTATTGAGAACCTGGAATCTTCTGATCCCTAGTCAAACGCGTTATCCATTGCGCCACAAGAACATGCCATGGACAGGTAACTTTTTCGACAATTGCACGAAACGGCCCAAAACCCCTTATTTCAGGCTTTTGTGTGACTCGGCGTTCTTCGTTACGAACCATGTATAGATAAGAACAATCTAGGGACTCACACCTTTCACGGAAAAAATAAATTTTTCAATTCGGTGCATCCGTTCAAAAGTGTTATTGGTATATATATACATGCATAAATAAATAAATAAATAAATAAATAGATAAACATTTAGAATTTTATTAATAGTATAGATTACTTTGCCGACCCGCACCTCAAATCAGTAAACTTCACCTCTCGACTTATTGTTGTATAGCAGATGTTCATATCCACTCGAGAAAGCTGATAATGATTGATATCACTTATCTTTCGACCCCAAGTTGAAGAGCCCTCAAGGAAATGACGAGCTACCACGATTAAGAATCCACGATGGATCACATCGAAGATGCCCCATGATGTATAATTTTCTCTCCCTACTGAACAGTGTGCAAGACATGAAACTGAATAGGCCAAATATAGGACAGATATAGAAGCATATGTCTCCCCACGGAGATTCTATAAGAAGTTCCACTCCTCAATTATTCACTTACACCGATGAGGTTACTATTGCGTATAGGCAGCAAGCATTCCATCAGTTCAATCGGAAAAAAACACATTATGAATTTGCGAATTCTGTAAAATCTATAATAGTGTGATGAATAACAGACAATCAACAAAATTTCTGCTATACAACCACTATAATGTCGCAACTGATGAGGAAAAATTGTTTGCCCAGTTGTTAACCTTCAACTCCACTTTATATTCCTCGAAACACTCTCTCTCTCTTTCCAATTTCTTACTACACTTCACAATCATCTCTTCCTATAGCTTGAGCATCATAAAAACCTTACCACCCCAAAGTACGTAAGTCTGATCTTACCCCTGTTATAATAATATAGAAATTATCTACTAAGCTAGTCCCCGTTCTCTTCAAATTACAGCAAATACTTTGCTGAATCTTGCATCTTTAATAGTTGGAAAATTACTAGTCTTCAAGAATTATGGAGAAAACTGACCCGCAAAATTATCACCCCGTTATTCATTAAAATCTTTAAATCGTTAATCAATCTAACGATAATCCACCACATCTTTAGTGCTAAGCTTCTTTATGACCGACAGTATCGATTTAGACAAGTTCGTTCTATTGCAGATATCCAAACAATTATCTGGAGAAAGGCGAAGCCAGGGCGATAACGCTGGATATATTGATAGGGGCTAACATGAAGGTCTTCCCATGGAAATTAAGTCGTACGATATTACTGAACGATTACTAAACATAATAAGATCCTTCTTGAATAAAAGAAAAGGTAAGGGTAGTCTTTAATAGACGTACATTCAAACAACGTGATATTAATAGGAGTGTGCTCCTGGGGTCGATCTTTGGACCTTTATTATTCCTGATATTCATAAACGACCTCCCCGATGTAATCGCAGGGAGATGGGTATATTTGCTGGCACCACGCCCTATTCTCGACGTTGACACAACCAACGCACACATATCTAACGCAATAGTTAAATAGAAAATCACTTCCGGTCTCTAGTTAAATGGGGCCATGAATTAATGATAACGTTTAATTCTACTAAGATAACGCTCATTTTCTTTAACATCTATAAGAAATATTTTAAACCACTGATTGTATGGCTTATAGAATCTTACTTGAGAGTTTAAAAAATCAAACTCCTATGATTATCATTCATAGGTAAAATAAATTGGAGCAAATACGCATTGGCAACAGCGGAGAAGGTGGTTACCATCTACTGTGCTAGAAAACTTCTCACGCCTGCCAACATGTTTTACGAAGTCATCATTCGTAAATGCATGAATATTGTCACATATAGGTTGATAACCCAACAGATAGTCTCTTCCCCTTAGGTAGTGTTCAAAAAAAGCCTCCAATAGGTCTCGCACTGTCTACAAGGCTCCAGCCTCTGTCACATCGCCGCAATGTTCTATGCCTGTACTTGTTTTGAAAATACTTCAATGAAATGTGCGCCAGTAAGCTTGCTGCACTTGTGGGCCCTCGACATACATATTTCTAGCTAACCCGACAATCAGAAAAATCCACTGACTATAGAAGTCAGTAGATGCCGGAAAGCTTTCTACTTTAATAGCTTCTATTTTCTAACTACTTGCCTTTTTAAATTTCCTTCTTGCTTCCTGTTTTCTTAACTGCGCCAACATGCAGAAATGTAAATGTAATAAAAAAAAAATCTCTCTTTACAACTACCCACTTGAGATATCCCAATAAATTTGTTGTCACATTTGGGCTTGTGCATCTGCTACTAGTCTCTCACTCTTGAACAGGGTTCAAAAGAAATCACCAACCTAATAGGTCGTGAACTGTCTGCAAGACACTAGCCTCTCTCCCGCCGACGAAATGTTGCATCCCTCTTTCTGTTTTACAAGTATTTTAATGGTATATGCTCCGACGAACTACAAGCCCTTGTACCCCCTCGACGTAAATACCCGCGATAAACCCGACAAGCAGCAAAATCCCAGCCCTAGACAGTAGAGACCCCGGATGCCAGAAAGTTTTCTACTCTAATAGTTTCTTCCCCAGAACTGCTGGAGTTTTGAATTTCCTTCTGCGTTCTTGCTTCCCCAACTGTACTGACATGGAGAAGTTCAAGTTTAATGTAAACAGACATCCTGCTACTCAACTCCCGTAATAGTATCCCTGCAATTATGACCCAGATAGTAGCCTCCTACATCAAAGTGGAACCGTGCCTTGTTTGTGTTGAAAATGCAATAAAAACAATTATGGCCTCTAATTCAAAGTATCCCATCATGCCTTAGTGGAACTGCGCCTTGTTTGGCGTGAATTGCATACACAAAAACTAGAAGGAAGGTAATACTATGAATATAAAATAAATGAAGAGCAATACGCCTTTCATTAACCTCATACTGTGTCTGGGTGGCAATACAAAAACAAGGACAGAAACATTGCATGCGAAGTGGTCGTGACGAAACGTGTAAACGTTGATTTATAAGGGACACATTCCCTCATGAATGAAAACGCCTTAGCCAATAAACTTATCACCCTCCAAAAGTAAGTGCTAATACCTGGAAGGATAGCCTCCTGTTACCTTAGTTTTTTCAATCACCACTATATCGTATAAATTCAAAGATTCTATTGTTGGCATTAGTTTCTTATTTCTAGAAAGACAAGTTACGAGAAGGACCACGAAAAGGTTGCCAACATTCAAAGTGAAAGTGATTTTTTGGTGGAACAAACTGGATTCGAACTTGGAACGTCCACGTCGCGAGTCCATCATCACCTCCATGCTTCTTCAATAATAAACACTTAAAGTTTTATTGTTTTATAACTTCGAAATTTTATTCTCTCAGTAACTAGTGGGGCAGATTGCTGAAACAATCTTTCACTTGGTGCTTGTATCACTAAATGAAAGATTCTTATGGAATATTGAGATAACCTGACCCACTATACCGTACTAATGTAGCGACCATGAATTTTTATTATACAAAAAATCTGTTTTAGAGAGGCGTGATTATAAATAACTGTGTATTATCAAAGCTATGTGCCTCATGACTAGGGCTATGACAAGAGAATATTGTTTTGACTCTCGAGTATATACCCGACACTGTTAGATACAGTTAATCAATCGAGAACCAAATCACTCTATATAAAAACATAAGACATTAACTGATGTGTACTCGAGAGTCAAAATAATGAAAAGAATATTCACTTGTAATAGCCCTACTCTTAATCAAATAAAATCAGATTCTTCTATTTTAGCCGATTACATGTAAACAGCTTGGAAATTTGGCTGCGAGAATAAATGGAAAAAGAAATTGACTGGGTGATCATTTCTCCTATAAACGTAAGAGAAAATCAACACTCGTTATCGAATTAGCAAGCGTTTTAAAGGACTCGTAGACAACTTTCCTCCTCTTTCTTCACTTTTTGAAAGATCTTACAGATATATATCCTGTAATACATGTTGAAAATAAGTTAATTACGTACTGTGTTAGAGTGAAATTGATTTCTAACAACCCCGTAGACTATAATATGATTTTACATTCATGTTACACATAGCCAATCGTTTTACTGCTTTGCATACCACTCGGATTGATAGGTTTTACGAGACGGAACGATGAAATTATCGCCCTAGAAAAGACAACATGACTCCATTTCCGTTTGATTAAAGCCAGTTTTCTTTTTTCTCCTTCTTCCCCTCCCCCATCTATTTTTTGGCCAGTTGTGTACAAATCCCAAGAGTGGTAGGAGCTTTCTGTCATGTCTGAAAATGACACAATGTTCAACAAGCGAGATCGGAGATGCGCTGCTGTACAACTCATGCTTTCTACTGATACAAGTTATGAAAGCAGGACCATTGCCAGCACGCTCAAAATGCCAATCCGGACGGTCCAACGCTTGAGGATATAGCTTAACGAAGTTCCGGCCACGCTTATGGTCTTTGGTGTGGTTTAAAGTGAGAGCCACATCAATCCCCTCACATGTACCTAGATGTGATGAAGATTGTGGTGATACTCTGGTGCAATCAGGTTGCTGCTGGCAGATCCTGAGTGTGGCAGGAGGACTTGGCGCCGGCCAATAAGTCCAAAGAGATCCTGGCTTGGCTTCAAAAGGAGTGCTACGACTTTACACTCTTGTCTCACTGCTTTCTCCTCCCCCGACCTGGGCCCACTGAACTACTTCGTTTTATCATACATCGAGAACATACATAACCAACCTGACCTCCCACAACACTAAAGCCAGCCTGATCGCCGCTATCCGCCGAGTATTCGTTGAGCTTCCGCTGGCGTTTGTGGAAAAGGCATGCTCCTGGTTCTGGACCTGTATTGAGGCTGTGATTGAGGCTGAAGGCGGCTACATTAAATAGAAGTAAGCTCTACTACATAATCAAGTTACCTGAATTTATTTTTTTCAATAAAAGTTTTAAAATGAAGCTGTAGTGTTGTTTTCTGTAGGGCGACAATTTTATCGTTCCATCCTGTATATAAAAATAATGGAACTGTAACGGTTTAGGCACCGTTAAAAGTCTCGGTATGGTCGGAGTGGGGGGGGGCTTCTACGGGCCAGTATTATGACTAACTAATAGCCAATATATCATCTGCTCTTCGTCATCTACTTTTTAGCTGCGCAAGAAATGCGCGCGAGCCACTTGTCCTCGTGAAACCTAGTTGCTATGGTAACAGTTGAGTGAACTACTGTTTTTGCATCTTAGCAACAGACTAACGTGAGACCGCGCGCCTTTCAATTAAGAGATGAAGTTATCAAACTGTGTAAACGATGAAATCATGAATTGTAAGCGGCGTTTAAGTGGGAAGCAAAATGTTGCTATTATGCGAAAATCGAACGCAGCAGAAAAAGAAACAAAGATCAAATGGGCCTTTTCTATATTGGCATGTAGAAGTCATCACACACCAAGGCCAAAAACCACGTGAGGATACGGGTTAATGAGGCTGTCAATTAAATGATGAATAAAACTATAAAACTAATTGGAAAACGACGAATGAAATGATTACATAAAAAGCCGACTCAATTTTTAGTTGTTGACATTAGACTTGAAAACGATTATGCTGACTAAAATAAGTAAGTAATCCGTCCTACGGTATTGTGTTCCACAAAAGACAAGTTTTTGTTTTTATGTACACGGAAGAAGAAAGGCAAATGCTTTACATTAGTGATAGACGAGTTTTTGTTGTAAATGTTTCACAGGGAGTAAATCAGATATTTGAGCTCAGTCGAGCACTTACCATGAAAATAACGATACAGTAAATAAAGACTGGCGACGCTTTCTTGTGATGAGATGTAACAGAGCGCATATACAAATGCATGCGAAATTGCGTTACCGGTAAAGAAAAAGACTATAAACAGAAGAAAGAGCACATTGAAGAAGACACTCACGTGAGAGACGTCACAGTCATAACGAGAAATCACGCGTGGTAGAAAGAATACGGAAATAAATGTTGTTACAACGGGAAAAAGCGAGTTGAAATTTTTTTATATTCTTTGTTTAGTTTGCGATCGAGGCTACAACGTGTTGGGTAACATTACAAAGAGAGCTGTATATCTTATGTTGATACTATGTGCTTCATATTCATTTCCATTAACAGTTACTTCTATAGACGCGTCAGAGACAAAGGATGTGATGGTTAGGAAGACATCGCCAGATATTTCATATCTAGCAAGCTTGTGAAGCAAACCTTTATGGCAAACACCATCAATGCATTTCATATGTCTCAGGATCAAAGCGCCCGTAAATAGATTCACTCGCCAGGTGTAATATTACAGTCAACACGTTAATTGTTGATCTTGCAGGACGAAATCTATATTGCTTGTAATTAACTATATTAGTTTTGCTAAGTTGATTGACAACTTATTTATTCGTCGCATATTCAAATAACTATCTTATGACGAACAGAAGACTGGTCGGCCTTGACTGAGATGCAGAAGATCAATATCCAGTATTTTTTTTTTGTAATTGGCAGATCGGTTAATTAAGTTAGTTCTTCTTTCAGCAATAATTGAAATGTTTTATAAGACTATGAGCAAGTTATGGCAGAAATTCTTTTAACACAATAACTGAAATGTTGGCAGGACCAGTTGCCATATTTGCCTCAATTTTTTTATAAGTTTGGCAACATCTTGAACAAATATATAAATGTTGCTTAGAGTATTTTCCATCATATCTAATACAGATTTCGAAAAAATGTTTTTTTCCTTTTCGTCGCATGTTTTTTTTTTCGATCTAAATGGCTTTTGTTAATTATATATATAAAAAAAAAATTGTGCCAAAATCAGGCTGGTAAAGCTTCTGCCATTTTCAGAATGGCTTGTTCTCTGTCAGTTTGAGATATAGTCTTCCACAGTTTTATAAAGTCCACCTTCCCATGCGTTACCTCCTCACCATTTGAGAAAAGGTCAATGTATTGCTAATCGCATAAAACGTCCCTTAAAGAGAATATCAACGGGGCTGTCCAGGCATTTTTGGTTCACCATAATGTTCTTCCTCTAGAGGGCTGGTTTTTCAAGCCCTACTTTCTTGATCTGGTTTTTAATATTCCCGTTGTGGGAGACAGATAAAAATAAAACAACAATAATATTTTATCCAAACAATAAACAACGCCATATATTCCGGATAAAAGCTGACAGGGTGAGCTGCAGGATGTGCAAAGAGCGTGTAATGCTAATCATAATTATTTACTAACTCCAATTAAAGCAAGTAAGCTTTTACTTCGGAATTCATAAAAGGTAGCCGATTATGACGAAAGAACGTGGTGTAAGAAGCATTTTCGACATTAGCACTTTGGTAGATCGACTGGGTCTTGTATATTTTTCAGAGATTCGCTCAATCACTCCATCAGTGCAAATGCGATAAAAGGCAAAGATGAAATATGTGTTGTGAGAAATGCGGAAATACATACGATGGAAACGTGTATGGCAACTCGGGTTTTTTTTTTAGGGGGGAGGGCAGATTTCTTTATCTGATGGTAAACACAACTTCCATGTCTATAAATTTGATTTTAGGGGTCGTGTTGGAATAATTTGTTGAACTCATAGGTACTAATTAACGACATAGCTTCAGTTTCACACAGAAGCAAAAAGTCGGCTTTAATCTCATGTAAGTGGATTCCAACGTCTAGAACATTGAAATGCATAGCTCTTTGATGTAATGAATACGAGTACATCCGGATTCTTCGTTTTTACAAGAATATGATTGACTGCTTAAGCTTTAAATACCGACTGGCAGAACCAATCTTGGAACAAACATCAAAAAGTACGCTGCAAGCCTAAAAATATGCTATACCACCTCCAACAACGAACACTCATTCAGTAAGGCAACTTACTAGATTATTAGAAATTGTTGCAAAGACCACTCACCTACTTCAGACGAATATCTCCCTTTTTCCGGATATATCATCTTTGACAAAGGAAACTATAGGGATCTACGTGCGAAGTTTGATTACTGGGTTTACACTTATCTTTTGTTTAAGAGATCTAAAAATAATTTAAGGGAGCAGTAAATAGCGATTGCGTTATGGTCTCTGTTTTATGTTTGCCACAAACAACCTTCTTAATAATCAATCTCTTACAAAAAAATTAATTATATCTCCCAAAATACGGACATCATCTTCTGCTGGATTCCTAGAGATATACGACTCGAAAGGAATGAAAAAGCTGAAACGTTGGCAAAAAGATCACTAAAAATCAACATTAGTAATATAAAAGTACCCTATATTAATAACAGACTCCTAATAAATATATCATTGCTAAGTGATAAGAGTCATGGAACTCCTGAAAAAAAAATGTATCAAAATAAGAAGACAAAATCATTAATAAAAAAATGACAAGAAGTAGTAAAAACAAGACACTAAATAAGACACACTATTATTAGAATATGTTTTATGATATAGGCTTCCTGAATATGGAATACATATTAGAGCTTCTTCGGTTTTTAGTAGGTCTACTAAAGGGCAAAGAAGAATTACGTTTTTTTTTTATTATTATTATTGACGAAAGGCGTCTGTGATAACACGTTCATGCCTACTAAAGGGCGAAGAAGCTCCAATCTGTATTCCATATTCAGGAACCCTATATCGTAAAACATATTCTAATAAATTGCAAATATCTCCAATAGATTTACAAAAAAAAAACATTACCAAGAAAACAGTTTAAAAGACGTCTTCCACCAAGTAGACCCTTACAACTCTCTAGAGTTCTACAACAAATATATACAATAAAATGTAAAAGACAAAAAGAAAACATACTTACATAACACAAAGCATACAACTAACATCTATCCAATTACGTTAATCACACTAATATCTCAAAAAGAAAATAATCAAACAATAAAAAAATTAAATCCAACAATTTTTTCAGCATCAAAGGCTTGATATGCTGGTAAAATAACTTAAATCACATTCTACTATTCAGCTGAATTTTTATCTAGTATATCATAGCTTTTTCACTGTCGCCATCATAAACTCATGAAAATCGATACTCGATGAACATTGCATTTTTTTCTCTTTTCTCCACTATTGAATCTTGTTATGAAAATATGAAAAAGTCAAAAGAGTTGGATATAATTTTTGTCAACGATTAAAGCGTATTTTTTGCATGTTTGTTTCGCTATATTTAAACAACAAACACGGCAGTAAGTAATCCAAGCGTCGAAACGCTTATGCATTGCAAATGAAAGTAAAAAAATCGTATGTCGTATTTATTAATATTGAGCCTGTAAAAGGTGTTTTGTATATTCTAAGAATATCACGAGAAAAAGATTTTTAATGAGTGTGTATTATTTGTGACTTTAAAACGAAAGCTTAGAAAGTCGTTATAGTGACCGTAATTGCTGATAGACGTAGCTATTAAGTTTAGTACAGAAAAGTTACTTTAATTAAATTTCTCCCGTCCTTTAGGGTGTTATGAGTCACAAGATGAGACCAGTACAATAGGGGGTTAGTCACTCCTTAATCCCTCACTGGAAAGACTACTCAACAAGAAAACAGCTGATTGAATAAAATATAAAAATTGATAAATTCAAACAAACGTATTCTAAAACACGTATCAATAATAAGCCTAAATCGTATGTGTAGCAAATTGTTACATGCAGCTTTCGTTTATGAAGCTATACCGGTTAAGAAAATAGGAGAAATCTCGCTTTATTCTGTGTATATAAGGTGTGAATGAATCTGTTTAAATTCACATATAGTGTATATAGTATTGTTGGGACGATTAAACAGTATCGGAATTGTGAATCGGAAAATTCGGAACTTTTGAGAGTATCGGAATCGGAGAAATTTGTGACTATTTTCCGATGTTACAAACAATTCTTTTAATTGTCTTTTTTATTTTGTTTAAAGCAAAATCTTCCACTGCCAATAGTAACGATAAAAAAATAAATGTTTATAATTTTAAGCTATCAGTAACATTAAAACATATAGATAATCCCTCATTTTACCCCTAAGAAAATATCTGCACATTTAACATATGTTTTGACGGTAATCGGGGAAAATAGCAACTCTATAGTTAAATATTTAGAGATTTAGGTAATTGTATCGGAATCGGGAATTTAGTACGGAATCAGTAATTGTATCGGAATCGGGGAAAATATCGGAATCTTTCCACCACTAGTATTTATTAGATCATTATAATTAAAGTAAACTTCTGCCTTGTGCCATACTAACCTGATTTGCCAATTTGCTACTTATATTGCCTTCATAGGAAATCCAACGCATTTTCCTCCTAAAATTTTTGTTTCTATCATATTTACCAAACTCTTTCTCTTCGGGTATTGAATCCAATATAACAACAGAACCACAGGGTTACAACTCGACCGAAACGCTAGTTTTATGCCTATTCTTCACTGGTTCCCGTTTGTGATAATCCCTCTACTGTCACCCAATCATATGGAGGAGCTAAGTGTATTTACTATGTAATGACGCGTTATAGGATCACATGGCCTGGTGAATCGTTTCCGTTGGCCATGCAACCTGACACACTCTCGTGGTTGGACAACTTTTGTTTTAGTTCGGGAAATCAATAAATAAAAGGTTTGGACGAGAACTTCATGTTTGGATGCACTGATATCAAACTTTGTCAATATTTTTGCTTTGAATAGCAGAGTTTTTGCACCTTTTAAGCTTTGACATTTTCTTTGTATTTTTCTTTTAAACGAAGTGGCTTGGGCGAATCGATAAGCCGTGCGTACTATGAAATCAGTGATGCTTGGTTCGAATCCAATACATTATTTAGTGGACACTACAATGTATGAATAAGAAAAGTATTAATTATGTATTGATTTGTCCGCAATCATCGGTTTCGTTGCGTACAAAATCAGCAGACAGTTTGCATCTGTTATTAATTAATACCAATCATATATTTTTGGTTTTTATGCTATTTCAACTTACTTGCGGCTAGTTTGTCTTTCTTAGTTATGCTGATTGGTTTCTGCATTCAAGGATTTTCTTTAAGATCTCGAATGTTTTCATTAATGTCGCGCCTTGTATAATCGCAACCTTTCCTTTGATTATAATTTCTCCTAATCTTTTTTTCTATATTTTTTAGAACTGTTTCTATAGTCCATACAATTATTGGTATTACAGGGATTTTCATGTTCCATGTTCTATATTCATTTAGTTCTTTGCCAAGTTTCACGTATTTGCTTCGTTTTTATGCTTTTTGGTCTTTGCCCTGTGACCTGCAGTGACGGCAAAATCTGTTATTTGACAGTTTTTTTTTTCTTATTGACTATTATCAAGTCCGATTTCTGCGCTCGAATGAATTTGTCTGATTGTACCTCCATGTTTCAAGGAATTTCGTGATTTTTATTTTGCAGTACTGTCTCCTGTTTGATTTATGCCTATATCGTTTGTCTGTATTTTCAAAGTGCGGACGTTTGCATGATTCCCAATGAACTGCCTTTATCACGCAGTGGTGTCTATTCTTATTTTATTTGGGGGGCTAATATTTTGCATTCACTCATTATGTGATTTACAATTTCGTCTCTTTCTCCACAGTGTCTACTTTTATAATTTGCTATTGTTATATTATTATTGTCGATGATGTTATTAACTCTGTATGTATCACATTTTCATCTTTCTGCCTTACGAGGGGCGTGCAATAAGTAATGCCTTTGACCAACTTCCAGTTGTCTGATCTAGCTGAAATTTTGCATGAGCAATGGTTTATATCTCTATGGGTTATGTAGCAAATTACAGCTCTGAACTAATTGTCGTTTCTGTTTTACAGGTGTGAAATGGAGCCTGTTGAATGTCGAGCAGTGATCCGTTTTTTGTATTTGAAAAGACGCACACCACAGGAGACTTTTGATGAAATGAAAGAAACTTATGGTGATAATGCCCCATCATATGACCTTGTAAAACGCTGGCATCGTGAATTTAAACATGGCCGGAAGTCTGTGGAAACAGCTCCCAGACTTGGTCGTCCCCCCCCTTCTGCCATTGATGAGGCATCTGTCCGTCAAGTTGAGGCTGCTATTTTGGAAGATCGGCGCATTATTATTCGCCAAATAGCCCAAGATATCAAGATTAGTACAGGATCTGTGGAAACTATCATTCATGACCATTTGCATATGCATAAGTTGTCAGCCAGATGGATTCCCAGGTTGCTCACACCATTCCAGAAGCGAGAACGCTTCGGGTGCTCGAGGATGAATTTAGAGATGTGCCAAGAAGATGAGTTAGTTTTTCAAAAGACTGATTACACAGGATGAAACCTGGGTCCATCATTATGATCCAGAGACCAAAGCCCAGTCAATGCAGTGGAAGCACTTGGACTCATCACCTCCAAAGAAGGCAAGGGTGCAGCCCTCCGCTGGCAAGGTCATGCTCAGTCTTCTGGGACAAGGACGGAGTAATGATGACAGATTTCCTGGCAAAGGGTACCACAATTACAGGAGCCTATTATACTTCACTTTTGAGGAAATTAAAGGAAGCTATCAAAATCAAGAGGCGGGACAATATAAGCAAAGGTACCATCCTCCTGCAGGACAACGCTCCGGTCCACAACTCGCATGTCGCCAGTGTGGTTATGAAATCATAACCCATCCCTCCTACTCTCCTGACCTTGAACCCTCTAACTTTCACCTCTCCCAGCCATGAAGTTGTTTTTGAAAGGAAAGCGTTTCCCAGATGATGCAGCCTTGATTTCTGAAGTCATGTCATGGTTGGAGGACCAACCTGGAGTGTTCTACAAAAACGGTCTCCAGAGCTGCATCAAACGATGGGAGAAATGCATAACTCTGGGTAGTTCCTATGTAGAGAAAGACTAATAACTGTGCTAAGTTTCGTTGCTCTACTTCTATGGGAAGGGGCATTACTTATTGCACGTCCCTCGTATTTACTTCCTTCTTTATTTCTCTGAATTTCTTTCTTCTTCTCCCTTTCTCGTTGTCTCCCTTCCTTTTTATTGCTTCTTTCGTTTCGCGCGCTGTATAATTTAGTTCATGTCTTCCTCCGCGGCATTATTCTATCATTTTAAACACCCAATCTACCGCTAAAAAATGGCTGCCGAAATATGGCAGCCATGATCTATAAGATAGGTAAGATCCTATCCATTTGTCTTACTCGTGGCGAACGGACGGTGAATGAGGCAATGGCTGATAGACGTAAGAGACAACGGAATGAGTAATTTAACGGGCAGAATTACAACTGACCCTTTAGATATATTGTAGAAAAGCGATACAGGATAACTGGAAACGTTGCTTGCACGTAAGAATGTGTGCGATCGCAATCGTACATATGTGTAATGAAAGCGTGTAGAAACATATAGATACGCAGCATGTATGTGGACATATGCATTTTTACATACATGCGCATGTATAAATACATAGACATATAATTGAATCCGGATAGATTGATGTACGAGATGTCGTCAAAAAGGTTAAGTTACGAGGCTGCTTTAGTTGCGAACAAACTAAATGTCAGAAATCACGAGTAGGGACGAATTATTTGAATTATTGATCTTGTTTGCGTTCTGAGAATTTGCCTTTGACGTCTGTGGCAAATAAAAATTTTGTTAAAACCCATCCCTATTATGTTTCTGTATTTATTTTTTTTTTTTAGATGAGGATTGATAATTTGTAGCATTTGTAGGATTGTTCGGACTATTGTTCTCATCTTGAATATTATTCTCACAACGTTTCAACCGATGTAACCTCCTCCGATTTCTTCCGGTGTATTTTGACACTTGATTCGTATCTTAGAGACCTCAAGAATCTACACGGAATTTCAAACGGAACCATACCATAATTACAAAGAATGTTTATTTTTTCCTCCGCGTATCAAAAAGAAAATAGATTTCCATGAAGAGAGTTTCTTCCCAGGAACTTCCCAATTATATAACACATCTCCACGAAACTCGTTTGCTGGAAACTAACATACAGTTTTAATATATCTCGCTAAAAAGGATACATTTGTTTGAAGTAGATGAATGGGTCTTGCTACAGTTTGGAGTAATAATCCGGTACGTCACCTTACTGAATGAGGGTTCGTGGTCGAAGCTGATATTCCTTATCGTGAGGTTTGCAGTGTGCCTTTTGACGTCCCTCCCAAGTTGCTCTGCCAGTCGGTATTTATAGCTTAATCAATCAATCATATTCTTGCGAGAAGGAAGAACCCGGATGTACTAACACTCATTACATCAATTTATCTTCAATTTCAATATAAACAAGTCTTGTTATATTGTCTTCTTATATATTCAAATTTGTCCATTCCATTTTCAAACCTCTTATAATATTGTTCATCCAACTGACAACCTCATTAACTCTTGTTGTTTCTTATTTTTTCCTCAAATTCTATGACGTCATTCATTTCTTCATCGGGGTTGGGTAGAGGTTTCGTCGCTACTTCAAATCTTACTATTGTCAGCTTTTATCTCGTCGTCCTGTTTCCTCCGGGTCATCTCTGGTTAGAACCCGTTTTCTATCGTTGTGTATATAACTTCTTTGTTAAGTAACCGTAAGAAGAATTGAGTTTGAAAATGGAGGTTTATTGACAAAAAAAATGTTAAATAATCGCACGCACGCTTTAGTCTTAATTACATAGGAGAGAGACATAAATCTTAATCTGAAGTGATTATTTTGTAGATAACTATGAAATATACTGATAGAAAGACAGACAGCACGTATATCAGCGTGCGATCTGCAACAGTTTTATTGTTGTTAAGAAATGTCAGACATCGTTGGTGTCAACATTCAAACATGGTCGTCTGCAAAATCTAACCATCTTTCTCGTTTTTATCCCTCGTAATATCACATCTGTAGACCTCTTTCCTCATACTGTTTTAAATCTTGACCCCGTTCTAACTTCATATGTCAAATCTCCCCCTGGTGTCAGATTTCTCTCGAGCTCACTCCGTTTCACACAGGGCAACATCTTTGTGATCGTACTTAATAACCTGTGCTAAGAGCTATACATTCAAACTCATGCATTCGTTAGCCAAACCTCCACCACCACCCCTTGTCCGAAAAATAATCTTAAAATTTTTTACTCTCATCTGTAATTTCAGGGCTGGACCTACTCTCCACATTTCAGGAATCAAATAGGGTCAGTCGTTTTTATTCTCATCCTCCTAAGTTTTTACATTGTCGGAGTTTCTCGTCTGTTTCCCGAACATTATTTTGGTATGTAAGTAAATATCTTACAATCGATGTCGGCACACATGGCCCTGCGACGTCATCTATCAATTACGGAGCGTTCATCGCCCCCAGTTCTGCTACAGAAATTTTACAGAATGACCTCCATCCCCATGAAGGTCAACAACTTCATAGTGCATGCACAGAGTCCCATTGTTTCTATAACGTCTTGCAATTTACCTTACGAAGTCCTTATACACCATTGTCAGTCATTCATTACACACGCACACACACACACACATCTCATTTAATGCATCAAACTATAATCGATATTTTAAATCAATTAAGCTTGTATATATATAAAATGGAACAACAGGGACCCTTCTTTTAATAATGCCTTCTTATGTGGTCATCCTATGAGTTTTATATTGATATATTTCGCGAAAAGGACCATATTCGTTTAAAGTAGATGATTGGTCTTGGCTACTGCATACAAGTAATAATCTAGTAAGTCGTCTTACTGAACTGTGTTCGTTGTTGGAGTTTGTGTGACCTTAACGTGAGGCTTCGGTGTACTTTTCCATATCTTCCTCAGGAGGCTCTAACCGTCGGTTATTATGGCTTAACCAGCCAATAAATATTCTTGTAAGAGGGGAAACTGGATGTACTCATATACACAATCACTGCATCCTAACTCGACGTTACAGATACACTTCAGTACTCCTAATATAAATTTCGGAAAAATATCATACCTTTATCTAACTCTCAACCTTTACATAATTCACACATTCCATGGCTATAAAAGTAAAAAGTTATCCACATAGCTACGCATCAGATTGTGAAATAATTCCACGTCTTACTCCCATACTGTTTAAATACCATACCTTCCTTTATCCTGATCCCATCACACTGAAGATAAAGATATGTGAATACATACAGAGAAGCTACTTTTTGTCGTGCTTATTCGATTCATAGAAAACGCCTCCGTCCAGTCGCGAAAGACAATGGATACCCCTTGTAGGAGCAGCTGCGAGTGTAATTGTGAGGTAAGGATTGTACAATTTCCAACCACACCTCTCCTGAATCGGCATTACTTTAATCCAATGAAAAGGAGAAATCCAGGACGACTGGAAATGCCAAGATAAGCAGAGAGCACATACAGCACCTGGAATTCCCAAATGGTCACCCATTTTAGTACTGACCAGGCTTAACGTTGCTTAACATCGGGGATGTTGCGGTTAGGTCAATTAATGCGTAAATGATTGAGATAATAACAGGCTGATACTTTTGTTCGTATTTTATTGTGTTTTGGATCGTCCTTGACCTTTGCCTAGGAGCAACATGACAGTTTCCTAGGGGTTGAAAGTTGAATCAGTGTCTTCAAGAATTACATTTCACTTTTATTTTTCTGTTAATGAAGACGAAATTCTTCTGGATTAAGTCGTAATCAAGAATGCTTCTTTTGAGAAAGTTGGAATTTTTCCACATTAAAACACGATATTATACGAGGTACCTTAAATAAGTTTCCAGACATTTTTCGTATGGGAACTTTTTTGATAGGACACACATGAAACTCTAGTCCTCTTCGAAGTAATCTCCTCCGGTTACAATGCACTTGTTGTACCGTTCCAACAACTTCTCGGAGGCCCCATGAAAGTTCTCTTGTGTGACTGTGCCAATGACCCTCGTCACAGCTTCTTTCATCCGAATTGTTTTATAATGACAGCCTCTAAGATTTCCTTGAGCTTAGGGAATAACCAAAAGTCGCACGGGCAATGTTTGAACTGCAATATCTGAATTGATTAACTCGATCATCGCCTTGCTGTCATGACAACGTCTTTCTTTTTGATCTTCTCTGATCACCCTTGGGACAAACATCGTGCAAATCAGTTCCCCGCTAATATTTGTGTACAGTTCCCACACTGACATCAAACTCCACTTATTATCTCTATAGACATACGGCGGTCCTTATCAATGAAATTCTTTATTTAGTTAATCAACTCTGGTGTTCTGACTTTCTTACTCTTCCAACGCCTCTCGTCATCCCTCACAGACTCCCTGACTTCCTTAAAACTCTTATGCCACTCAAAACTAATGCTCGATTCATGTTAGATGGTCTAAAAGCAGTCTGAAGCATTCCATACGTTCCTGTGGCACTTTTTCAATGTTTAAAACAGAATTTTATTGTATACCGTTCTTCTAAAGAGTCATCGCGTCCAGATCGCATTTTCGAAATTCACGAGCTGTGACAATCGGGCTTTAGTAGGGTGTATTCCAAATCTTGCTGTAACTGTATATTTGAATCTAAAATCATAAAATTGGTTAGTCATCTCATATGATGTATAGAAATAACATATGAATTTCAATAATTTAAATGTCTACAAATGTATGGAAACTTACTGAAGGCACCTCGTAACTCTGCTCTTGTGAGGAAACAAGTAAACAAAAACAACGTGTGACAGCAATACTTGAATATGATGTTTGCTTGAGGCAGCATTTGCGAGCGAATGTGATAGTGTGTGTTTACCTGTATCTGTGTTTAACTCTATTGCATCCCACAAACAAGAAATATTGCTAATGGGAACGTAACGAGTTACTATTTGGGATCGTGTCTAATAGATAACTGTGGGGTATTGATAAGCGAGATGTCTGTTCATATAACCTTTAAATTTCTGCAGGTTAATAGAGTCAGGAAAGCAGGAAACAGGGAGGTAATTCCAAAGTCTAAAGGAAGAAACTAAAAGGCTTTCCGGCATCTAAAAATTTCAACAATTAACGGAGTGGGGATTTGCTGCATGTCGGGTTAGTCGGGAGCATGTACGTCGAAAGGGCACAAGCGCTGAGTTCATCAGAGCACATTCCATTCAAGTAATTATAAAATAAGCACAGGGATGCGAGATTGCGTTATATGCGTAGGAGTCGCGTATTTCCCCATTACTTTGGTGTGTGCAGTTCATTCGTTTCGATTGTCTTGTCTATTCGGAACATCCAAGTATTTCCTCTTCGACCGAATTATTGACACAAAGTGCCTTCTAATTGCTTTGGTATCGCTGAAAGGGTCAGCCTGCGTTCGTGTTCTGGAAAGTGCTGCGCTGAATGTGCACTGAAAAGAGAAACAACGGAGAGCGACAGAGATACTGGAGATAACCACGAACGAAATTGAATTGAAATGGTCGCAAATGATGGCGATCATCAAACAAAGCTTCCGGTTCACAAGAATTCTGGGATGTCAGATCTGAAGGAAATCAACAATACGTGGTCTTTTTTTTTTTTGGCTTTTTTGTTTGTTTGTTTGTTTGTTTTTATTTTATCATGTGGATCGTTTTTTATTCTGATATTTTTACATTTAGTTTTGACTCTTTTAATTCTCTTCTTTCTTTTTGTTTATTTCGATTATTTATTATCCAAAAGCACTATTCGTTTTTCCCCCAAATGACCCATGGAAATTCCACGGTTATATCCTTGTATGAGTATCATAAATGAATATATGCTCATTGGTAGAGTGCTAGACTGCGGATACTGGGGTCGTAAGTTCGATTTGCTACCACCTATGCTGGTAACGGCTGAAAGCTAGACACATGCACGTCCATAGGGATACTTTTTTTTTTTGCAAGTAATAATATTTAATAATAATAAAATAAATAAAAATACGTCCATAAAATAAATAAAGAACGACTCATTCATATATAGATATGATTAGCAAAACGAGCGTAAAGCTCTTAAAAACCGCTAGGATAGCGGAAAAAATTAATTGAAATAATAAATAAATAAATAACAGCGTTTCGAAGCTGTTAATATCACTAAAAAAATAACAAAAACAAATCTTAACTTTAAAAGCTATAAAAAAAATCTACATTGCAGCTCATTAGTAGGGTGCTAGACTACGGATGCTGGTGTCATGAGTTCGATCCCTATAACATATATTGATGACGGTTGGAAGCTAGTTCGTGGGCATACCTTTTATGTACGTAATAATATTTAATAATAAAAAGTAAATGGATAAAAATACATCCCATACAAAATAAGCGACGACATATATATATATATATATATATATATATATATATATATATATATATATATATATATATGTATTAATAATATAAAAAAAACGCTAAGATAGCGGAAAAACTTATTTAATAAATAACATCGTTTCGTAGCTGTTAATATCGCTAAAAGCAATAAATTATATATATATAAATATATATAAAAGATTTATAGCGGTACAAAACTCTATATTAGCTTTAAACAAGATATCTGGAGTCATACTGGGTTGGGAAACAATCGCATTAAAAAATTGAGAGGGTAGCGAAAAAGTCGTTGATAAAAAGAATAAATTGATAAATTAACGATTAGAAAAAAGAAAAAAGAAAATCTATTTAAAATATATATATATATTAGAGCTATTTAAATAACTCCAATTTGTGAGAGAGATCTTTATGCCTACAGAGCAGACTTTAATTATCGTAACACACAAGACATCTAAAATAACCAGTAAGTGTTTACAGCGAGCCCTGTGTACGACACGTAAACCCTCGCTCTCTAGGAAAATAAAAGCTCTCCCACAAATTAGAGTTATTTAAAGAGCTCTAATATACATATTTTTATACTTATTGCATAAATTTGTGTTTATTTATAGTTGAATTATCTGCCTACATTCTGTCGATATTATGCCTGGGGTTTGTTTGTTTTTTTAATACCCTGATATTGACGACAAGATCAAAGTGTAGTATCTGTCCCGCAGATACTGCAAGCAAAGACCATATGTGGGGGCAACCCTACATATAAGACCTTGGTCAATGTAGGGGCAACCGCTTCATACCAATTTTCACTATCCAGCTCCAATCTCCCACCCATCGAGAGCTGGTCCCCTTTTTCCCTCTCCCCTCCCTCTCTCTCCATATTAAAAACGGCCTTGTGCTCAGTGGGGAAGCAAATAAATACACCCTGATATTGACGACAATTTGATTCTATTTTTCCATTTCTCCACCCCACGTTTGTAAACATAAACCTAAAACGATAATTACTAATATTTTCGTTTTTAATCATGTTCGCCGATTTTTTCTCTTGATAATATATCGGTCGAAAGGCGTCTCGAGGTTTATTTTAATAGTTTTTTTCTTTTTCTTTTTTTTTAATCGTTAATATATCAATTTACTCTTAAATCGTTTTTATCAACGGCTTTTTCGCTTCCCCCTCAAATTTCTCAAGTTTTCCAACTCGGCATGATTCCAGATATCTTGTTTAAAGCTTACACAGGGTGACCCAAAAAAACGAGCCCCAACTCTAATTAGGCCCGTTTCTTAGTGCTTTGTCCGAATGAAATGAAACTTTCGTCATAACTATTTTATCATATTCAAAACATCACATCAAAACACTAGGGTCTTTGGCCTTTTTTTCTCCATTCTACAGCATATGTTCTAAATATGCTTTCTATGTTTTTTTTTTGTTTTTTTTGGGGGGGGGTCACCCTGTATATATATATATATATATATATATATATATATATATATAATATAAATATATATATATATATATACATATATATATATATGGAGAGAGAGACGGTTATATAACAGATTATAATTTTGCAATGTCATATACATATCAACAATATATATACCGCTCCCCATGTGGGTGTACCAAATTGGTTAAAGGGGAAATTATTCCCAACTCACATTTAAGTAAAAATGCACTTTCGTAAGTAATTGAATTACTTCAAAAACGTATCGCAAAAACAAAAACAAATAACATATATATATTTATATTTATATATATATATATATATATATATATATATATATATATATATATATATATATATATACACGCACACAGTGATTATTATTTGGCTGCTATGACGCTGCGGAAAATAGAAAAAACTGGTTACCTAAACATACACGCAATGAGAAATAAGAGTCTAGGAAAAAAGAGGAAAAACCTAATTGTATTGTACTGTGTTTTAGAGAAATAAAAGAATTTTGTGATAAAAAAAATTGTAAAGTAATCGTGCAAATGTAATGGATTTTTTACCTACGTATTCAAAAACAGCGAAATACTATATATATATATATATATATATATATATATATATATATATATATATATATATTGTTTAATATATATATATATAAGATGATATATATATATAAGATTATATATATATATATATATATATATATATATATATATATATATATATATATATATATATATATATATATTGTTTAATTTGTTGAATCAAATTGTTTCGGAAAATAAATGTAACTGCTGAAATTTTGACACGCAGAGTAAAAAGCCAATAACTTATGAAAACTTTTACAGATTGTCTTTTTGCGGGGTTAAGTCGGGACGTTACAGAATTGTTTTCGCAAATGAGATGCTCTTGGTTGTGGCTGAAGGCGGCTACATTGAAGAGATGTCAGCTCTACTACATAATCAAGTTACTTGAATTGTTTTTTTTTTCAATAAAAGTTTGAAAATAATGCTGTCGTATTGTTTTCTTTAAGGCGACAAGTTTATCGTTCCACACTGTATTATTTTTGGCAGTGTCTCCTTCCTTGTCTAGCGCCAAAACCACAAGATATAGCACCTAAAACTAATGACTGTTATCACATCGGAGACTCCATTTCTACAACCCGATGCTTCATTTGAATCGGGTGTATCCAAAAAACTTTGTGAAACCTCACTGCCGATACAACGCTCGATAAGAACCTATTGGAACTCATCCTTCGACAACAACATGTCCATCCCTATCATCTTAGAAACAAGTGCTTGAACTTGAACCTTTATATATCATTTCATAACCCTCCTTGAACTCTTTCCACTTGGGGTGAATGTCATATTAGCATTGTTACTTTGTGTAAAATCTTAGCAATTTCCATTCTTTTATTTCAACATGCACACGTGTGATTGTAGATGAATAAGATCTTATTAACTGGTTTTCATTCGTCTTCCATGTTCCAAATCATTACAATCACCTTTTTTTATTATTACATTTTCACCCCAAACAAGGCACATTGCCACTTTGATGTAAAGGCTACTATCAGGGACATAAGCTACAGAGGTACTATGTGGGGAGTTGGGCAGCGAGATGTCGGTTCACTTGAACTTCTGCATGTCAGTACAGTTGGGGAAGCAGGAGCCTGGAAGGGAATTCCAAAGTCTATCTGGGGAAGAAACTAATGGATTAGAAGGCTCTCTTACATCTATGAATCTCAACTGTGAAGAGGTGGGATTTTGCTGATTGTCGGGTTTGTCGGGGGTATTTACGTCGAGGGGGTACAAGTGCTTGCAGTTCGTCGGAGCATTCACCGTTAAAGTACTTGTAGAACAGGCAGAGGGATGCTACATTTCGTCAATGGGACAGAGGCTGAAGCTTAGATGACAGTTCAGGACCTATCAGGTTGGCGACTCTCTTTTGAACCTTGTCTAGGAGTGAAAGACTAGTAGCAGATGCACCAGCTCAAATATGACAACAATACTCCATACATGGGCGAATGGTGGCCTTATAGAGGTACAGGATACTTTTGGGCGTTAGTAGCTTTCTAGCATGGTAGAGAGAATCTACCTTTTTCGCAGCTGTCCTGACAATACTCTCAATGTAATGCTTCCAATTCACTGCATTAATTCCATTCACAATGCAGATCTATCAGAAAGAATTATAAACATGTTACATACTGCATTGGTGAAATATAATAAGTCAAGAATTGACAGTAAGTTAAATTTATGCGTGTCAGGATGAGATTCAGCATGCAAATAAAACGAGTCTCATCGACCTAGTGATAGTCATTCACATTGACAGTCTGATACATTCAGAAATTGTAAGGCTTCTCGTCTTAGATGTATATATATATATATATATATATATATATATATATATATATATATATATATATAAATAATATATATATACACACAGGTATATATATATATATATATATATATATATATATATATATATATATATATATATATATATATATATATATATATATAAATGTAATTCTTGGTTCGTTCGTTATTAATAATCTAAATAACCACTGGATCGATTGCTTTGACATTTTGGTGTAATATGTTTACTGTACCCATGCGTGTTTTTATATATCTCTTTTTAATTATAATATTATACTTAATTTTTCTTTGATAAATAGGTGATTTTCTTTGTTCTGATGTTGCCATCTTTTTATTTGGGGACATATTTATTTATCACCGCCTGCCGTTACGTGATATATCTTAAAGGAATTTTTGGTCTCACCACTATAGGCCGTGGTCCCGCTTAATGTAAACAAATTCTTATCATGTTGTATGAAATAATTTTTTAAAATGTCAGATTCTAATCGGTAAATTTTAAACGGATTTAATCACGTGATTATTTATATTTGTAACCATGTGATTGAAATTTAATAATTTAAATTAACCACATGTGGTCGCTTTCCTCTGAAATATTCAGCGAAAAATGGTAGGTACGGGCAAAATGAATGCCGACGCTCAAAATGTATGAACATTTTGACCCTTCCTTTACTTAAAAATTCACCAAAAATCAGGAAATTAACCAATTTTAATGAAAATTTCAGTATTTATCAAATAATGATCGTGGAATTATTTTTTATTTAAATCTTAGTGAAAATGTATTATTTTGTTTAAACAAAAAATACCTTTACTAAAGTTATGGTTTTCAGTAGTAAATAAAAAATGCAAGAATTTTTTTTTTTTGCTTTTTTTTATATAAATAAAACATCGTAATTTGTAACAATAAAAACATACAATAATTTTTACAGGAACATTACAAAAAAGCCTCTAAAGTCCGTATTAATGAATTCGCTTTAACTCGAAGAAAAATGAATTTTCCGAACTAGCGATATTACAATTAAATTAAGCATTGTTTATTCAATGCATGAGTTTTATAATTTCCTTGCTCGTAAGAATGTGAAACTTTCGCCGTAACATAATTTTTATATAATATTGGCCAATAATTAGAAAAAATAATAATTTAAAAACAGGAACATAGAAAAATAATTAAATTAAAAAATGGTTTGTACGGATGCCCATCTGAGTAATAATAAAAAAAACAGCACGCCTCCTTCCTTTTAATTGTATGACATCATTTTCTCAGCCAGCTTTTCGACTGTCTCAGATTTTGGGCCTCTGTATATTCCATATTTCCAAAAGTACGGTTTGTTGTGCTTAAGCGAATGACAAAAACACTCGGTTGTGGGGCTAATTTAGGTATTTTTAGCACAAACAAGGTGTTTTTTTTTTTATTTAATTCAATATCTTGGGTCTTTACAAATTATCTTTGAAATAGACCCAGAGATCTAACATTTATCTCTAAAAGAATTTTTACAATGAATTTATTTAACTTCAAATTTAAGCTGAATTGGTAAGCTCGCCGTGAAAACTTTTTCATAACTTTTTTTCCTTTGGGAAATTAAGTTTAGTCCTTAATCTTTCAAATACAATGAAAAAGTTGTCGGAAACCTACAAAAAAAAACTATGATAAAACGGCTTTCAAAACTAGGTCCCACTATTCTTCGTTTATTTTTGCCCGTACCTAAAAAATGGATATTAGCAGACAATCGACCATTGTGGATCATCTTTTTACTATTCAGGAAATTAAAGATTCGATTAGATTCCTATTTCAGTCACCTAAATCATTTAGTGTGAAATGAGTTTAGGAATTTATATCCAAACCAAAATATTACTGTTACTTTAAAAAAGAAACACATTAATACACTATTACTGTTACTTTAAAAAAAAAACACATTAATACAGTAAGTTAGGTAAAATTTGCATAGAATGCTCTGCTTTACGGTTACTGTGAAAATGGAACTGAAATTTAGATTTCTTTCCCTTTTAAATTCGGTACATTTTTATATTACGTCCAACTCATCATCACATTCGACATGTCAACTTTTATAGGTTTTCGGGTATGCTGATAAGGTTAGGGATGTCTATTCCGAAAGCAGTTCTTAACATGGGGAGGTTGGGGTATCTATTCCGAGATCCGTTCTTAACATGGGTAGATTGGAAAATCTGGTAGGTGAGTGTAAAATCTGTTTAAAATATTAAAAAAAAGAAAAAGTAGAACCTCTCCCAAACATACTGGCAATAATTTGGTTTCGTCCTTCCCTTGAAGTTTTCCAATAAGGGGGACTGATTTACTAGGATTAGAAGTTGAGTACTTTTTAAATTATTTAATTGTTGAATTTGCATTTTGGTTAAATTTGTTAGTTTACAATCGTTGATAGCCCACTCAAAAAAAATGAACAAAAGACGAAATTAAAAAGAATGGTACTCATGCAGAATTTGACCCCCCCCCGGATTCAAATTATGGTTAGGGTTCGATCGGCAATCACCGAATTCAACCGAGCATTGTTCAAATGTTGAAATACTAAATCCATATTGTATTTTTTTTCATGATTAATTAATTAATGATGGGAGTATTTTTCTATTTATTTCCTTAACATCTGTTGACAAAAAATACATTGTACATTCTCTTGGAAAAAATCAAACATTTCTCTACTTTCACCTAACTAGTTACAGTGTTCATATAAAGCATTCATCTGCTCTTTTTATAATAAAAATTCTGTTTTCAAAAAGAAACGTTTCTTTAAAAAAAGTGCAAGTTTTCCTAAAAAAAATAAGTTTCACCATCAACAATCTATGGTAAAAAAAACTAATCTTTTTGTGTAAAAAAACCCAACTTTTATTGATAAAAAAAATGCAAAAAATAATAAAAGTAAATAATACAAAATGCAATTTTTCAAGAGGAATGTGTTCCATTTTAACAAGCTGAGCCACAGCAACGCGTGGCCGGGTACAGCTAGTATATATATATATACGTATATATATGTGTGTATATATATGCATATATTATTTTGATAGTTATAATATATATTATTATTATTATTATATTATATTATTATTATTAATAATAATAATAATAATAATAATAATAATAATAATAATAATAATAATAGTTAATCTTATTAACGTACCGGCAAGTACACGAAATGTTCAAATCAATATAAAAATTAACGTTTTATAATGTAATGGTTTATAAATAAAAATCACTACATGATTAAAATATTAACATTTCGTTTACCTATGTAGTCTCACATCAGTGAAGGACGGTACGCATAAAAAGTTGCCACAATTTTGGCCCCGAAATAGTACGTATTCTCTCCTGATTACCTTACATTATCTGGAAACTGAAGTATAATATCTCACGAATAAAAATAGCCTACAGCTAATTTACCAATGAAATGATCACAATAAGAAGGTGAAAACCCGACACGAACTGGAAGCTGAGATAAGATACGTCACATTTGAAAACAGTCGTTAGAATAAAAACCAACTGAACAGACGAATCGGTGAGCATTTTTCTTCTTCCTTTTCATTTTTAATTTATATCGTTATTTCATCCTTTTAGTTTCATATATATAAGTGTGTGTGTGCGTGTGTGTGTATGTGTGTGTGTGTGTGCAAAAAGTTCAGGCGTTTCAAATACTGATCTTTTGAATTTTGTTTTCGTCTGATGCCTATGTCCATTTATTTGTAAAATAATGTGTGAAATTTGTCATCATCATCATTATCTACATTTTATTTATTTTTTTTAAGTCCAGGCGTTTTTAATACTGATCTGTTAAATTTTGTTTTCGTCTGATTCCTACCTCCATTCATTTGTAAAGTTGCACAGACACTTCAACGAGTGACTCTCTCTCTCTCTCTCTCTTTCTCTCTCTCTCTCTCTCTCTCTCTCTCTCTCTCTCTCTCTCTCTCTCTCTATTCTACAAATTGTTTGTTTTTCTTTTTTTATTCATGTCAAACTCATTTAATCGAACCCATCACTATCATCGTCGTCCTGATCATTGATGATTTATAACTTTTGGAACGCTCCTTCGTGTGTATTTTACATGTATGTATATGTGTACGTGTGTATATGCATATGTTTGTACATGCGTATATGTGTGCCTCTGTGTGTGTATGTTTGCATGTGTGTGTACATGCGTATGTATGTTTGCGTGCATCTGTATATATGCATGTATGTGTGCATGCATGTGTTTATTTTCATGTGTATTTGGGAGTGGAGAGGGCTCCCGTAAGTCATGGTGAAGGCAACCCCTCTAGGAGAAGCAAATCTCTGATATAAAAAAAAACATAAAGTGGGAGACCAGTACCTGCATTAAGTTGATCTGCAGTTTGACTTGTTGCTGGCTATCTTGCACTTGCTTGTTGCTGGATCTCAGCATTTTGAACCGAGAGAGAGATTTAGCTGTCGTACAAAACTAAAACTCTGTAACATCATCTTTGTAGAAATAGTCCATCAGGCATTTGTCTTTGAAAAATAGTCACCAATGATATATATATATATATATATATATATATATATATATATATATAATATTGAGTAAAATGATTGATAACTTATAATTAAAATTGAAAATTAAAAAGCGGTTTCACAAGGAAGAACAACCAAACTCCATACATTGTACGATCGTTTCGGAAACGATGTTTTTATTGAGACAGAATACGTCTTGGAAAATAATTTTATCATTTGATTTTATAAAACAAAGTCTCCACATAATCAGCAATATATATATATATATATATATATATATATATATATATATATATATATATATTGGAAGATTCTTATTTGGAAAACTTCTTGAATGTAGGTTGAGATGTACAGCTACTTATCTTCTGATTTATCTTAATATACACAAATGCATACAAAGGATTAGTCATTTCATCGCGAGCTAATGGGTGCCTAAACCTTAAAATAATGGCCATGAAAAGAAAAGGCTAGGCTTCACTTGTCTTTTTATGCAATACGCAAAAACAAAATGTTGTCAAGTAGGTAAAAGTGCCACCGACTTACCGTATTAAAATGTCAATGTTATTTTCTTCTTCGCCCCGCCTTTATAATAGATATGGATGAAAAACAACTCAAGTGTCATTTTAATTGTCTCTCCGTCCTTAAGATATGTCGTCGGGTGGTCGAATTGTGTCCCCTTTTTATGTTCGTAAAATAACGACATAAAGTTAATATTAATCTCATTTCATCCAAGACTAGCAGGCCGCCCGGAATTGCCCTGTTGTAAAATACGCTTAAATATATTTTGATTAATGCAGAATGTTCATAATTAATGTTCAGCCCGGCTTTGCTCAGGCCCTATGTACTGTTAATAACTTTATATGCATATGTATATATTAAAATGTGTGAATATGTACCGTAATACCTTTCCATACAATATGCTTCCTAAACTACCATAGAGAAACTTTGCTGGAGACCACAGAGGTCAAATTTTCTGTTACTTTGGCCCTAATTTTGACCCCTTAACATTTATTGTTGGGACCTCAAATCAAATTAAAATGTCTGACCCATATCCAAGTAACCTACATCTAAAATTTCAAGTGTTTAGACCCAAATCTCGCGGAGGAGTTTGGTAGAATCTGCAAAGTTCAACTCTTTCAACTTTGACTTCTTGGCAGCCAATTTTCACCCAAAAACTGATTAAAAAGTTAGCTGAAGTTTGAATACCGTTTATGTAAAATTTCAAATGTTTAGACCCAAAATTGGCTTAATAGTTTGCTAGAAACCGCAAAAGTCAAATTTTTGGAACTTTGACACCTTCGAAGCCAAATTTAAAAAAAAACGATTAAAAAGCTTGCCCTATAGACCGCAGAGATCAAAAATATTTTAACGTTGACCCCAATTTTGACTTCTTAATATTTACTGTTTTGAGCTCAAATCGAATTTAAAAGTCAGATCCATGTCCAAGGAACCTATATTTAAAATTTCAAGTGTTTAGACCAAAAATTACTGGAAGAGTTTGGTAGAGTTCTCAAAGGTCAAATCGTTGAATTTTGACCCCTTAACAACAAAATTTCTGACCGAAACCGATTAAAAAGATTTTCCCAAATCTCAATGCCCCTTATGTCAAATTTCGAATCTGTAGACCGAAAATTGACAGAGTTATTTCGTAGGGAAGTATAAACACACACACACACACACACGCGCGCGCGCGCGCGCACACACACACACATTTTCACTATAGATAGATTATATTGGACCCAATATATAGTAGTGATGGAACTCGAGTCATCTATTTTTTACCAAGAATTATTCATAGGTTTTGGTTTCGCTTTCGATTATAGCTAAAGGAACACGTTATATATATATATATATATATATATATATATATATATATATATATATATATATATATATATATATATATACTAACAACATAATAGTAAGAGAAATTATGTCTTTTTCGGAATATGATTCCACCGATATTCTATATTTTTGGAATATGACATTGTGGGACATTACTTTGTAACCCCAAAACGGACATTACTCCCTACAAAAACAACCGCAAAAGAAAACTCAAGAACTTGTATAAAATTAAAATAATCATGCTTCTTTCTCCTCCCCACTCGTAATTCATCACGTAATTCCCCGATGATAACATTAAAAATTAAAAAAATATGGATCAACGCATACAGAAACGGGCCTAGTAAACTTTCATAGAAAACCAACAATATATATGAATTAATCTAATTTCGAGATCGTAAACTGTTTTAGCCATATCCAAAATCGACTTCACAAATAAAGTCATTTTCAGATTGAAAATTGTTTAAGCCATTTCCAGGACAAACTTTACATTGTACCACTCTCATTTAATCCAAGCGACACTGCGTAATCTGCTAGTATATATATGATCAAGACAATGTTGATTAACTTTGCTGATCTACATAATGCATTTGGTATTCCCAAGTAGTCACACATCTCATAATGACCAGGCTACAAGATGCTTAACTTTAGTTATCTACACACAGCATTTTTTATTCCCAAGTAGTCACCCATCTGATAATGGCCACACTCCATGTTGCTTAACTTTGGTGATCTACATAAAGCATTTGGTATTCCACAGTAGTAACCCATCTTAAAATGACCACGACAATGTTGCTTAACTTAAGTGATCTACATAAAGCCTTTGCCATTCCCACGTAGTCACCCATCTGATAATGACCAAAACAATGTTGCTTAACTTTGGTGATCTACACAAAGCATTTGGTATTCCCAAGTACTCACCCATCTGAAATGACCAAGACAATGTTGCTTAAATTTGGTGATCTACATCAAGCATTTGGTATTCCCAAGTAGTCACCCATTTGTTAATGACCAAGACAATGTTGCTTAACTTTTGTGATCTACATAAAGCATTTTGTATTCCCAAATAGTCACCCATCTGATAATGACCAAGACAATGTTGCTTAATTCTGGTGATCTACATAAAGCATTTGGTATTCGCAAGTAGTCACCCATCTGATAATGGCCAGACTCCATGGTGCTTGACTTTAGTGATCTATACAAAGCATTTGGTATTCCCAAGTAGCCACCAATCTTATAATGATCCAGGCAATGTTGATTTACTTTGGTGATTTACATAAAGCATTTTGTATTCCTAAGTAGACACCCATCTGATAATGGCCAGGCTCCATGTTGCTTAACTTTAGTGATCTATACAAAGCATTTGGTATTCTCAAGTAGCCACCCATTTGTTAATGACAAAGACAATGTTGCTTAACTTTGTGTGATCTACATAAAGAATTTTTCATTCCCGAGTAGTTACCCATCTGATTATGACCAGACTCCATGTTGCTTAACTTTGTCGATTTTCAGCAAGCATTGGGTATTTCCAAGTAGTAACCCATCTGATACTGATCAGACTCCATGTTGCTTAACTTTGGTGATCTATATAAAGCATTTTGTATTCCCAAGTAGTCACACATCTCATAAGGACACGGCTATATTTTGCTTAACTTTAGGTATATACATAAAGCATTTGGTATTTCCAAGTAGTCACCCATCTGATACTGATCAAGGCAATGTTGCTTAACTTTGGTTATTTACATAAAGCATTTGGTATTTCCAAGTAGACACCAATCTAATAATGACCAAGACAATGTCGCTTAACTTTGGTGATCTACATAAAACATTTGGTATTTCCAAGTAGATACCCATCTGATAATGACCAGACTTTATTTTACTTAACTTTGGTGATTTGCATAAAGCATTTGGTATTCCCAAGTAGTCACCGATCTAATAATGACCAGACTCAATGTTGCTTAACTTTGATGATCTTCGTAAAGCATTTGGTATTCCCAAGTAGTCACCCATCTGATAATGACCAGACTGCATGTAGCTTAACTTTAGTGGTACACATAAATTATTCTTTATTTCCAAGTAGTTACCCATCTGATAATGACCAAGACAATGTTGCTTAACTTTGGTGATCTACATGAAACATTTGGTATTCCCAAGTAGTAACCCATCTTAAAAATTGTCAAATTGGACCTGTAGTGCAGAAGCACCTTCAAAATTGTCAAGTCAGATCCATACTGCACAAAACTTTCAAAATTGTCAAATCGGACCTATACTGCACAAGAACTTCCAAAATTGTCGACTTGGACCTATACTGCACAACCACCTTAAAAGTTTTTCAAATCGGACCTATACTGCACAAGCACCTTAAAATCTTTCAAATCACACCTATACTGCGCAAGCACATTCAAAGGTGTCAAATCAAACCTATACTGCACACGCACCTTCAAAATTTTTCAAATCGGCCTATACTGCACAAGCACCTTCAACATTTTTTAAATCGGACCTATACTGCAAAAGCAATTTCAAAATTTTTCAAATCAGACCTATACGGCACAAGCTCCTTCAAAATTATCAAATCGAACCTATACTGCCCAAGCACTTTCACAATTGTCAAATCGGACCTATACTGCAAAAGCACTTTCCAAAATTTTCAAATCGGACCTATACTGCAAACCACGATAAAATTTTTCAAATTGGACCTACACTGCACAAGCACCTTCAATTTTTTCAAATTGGACCCATAGTGCACAAGCCCGTTAAAATTTTTCAAACTGGAGATATACTGCACAAGAACCTTTCAAATTTTTCAAATAGGACCTTTACTGCACAAGCACCTTAAAAATTGTCAAATTGGACCTATACTGCACAAGCACCTTCACAATTGTCAAATCGGACCTATACTGCACAGTGACCTTCAAAATTGCAATATAGGACCTATACTGCACAACCACCTTAAAAACTGTCAATTCGAACCTATATTGCACAAGTACCTTCAAAATTTTTCAAATCGGACCTATACTACACAAGCACCTTTAATTTTTTTCAAATCAGACCTATACTGCACAAGCACCTTCAAATTTTTCCATACGGACCTACACTGCACAAGCAACTTCAAAATTTTTTAAATCGGACCTATACTGCACAAGCACCTTCAAAATAGTCAAATCGGATCTATACTACACAAGCACCTTCTAAATTTTTCAAATCGGACATATACTGCATAAGCACCTTCAAAGTTGTCAAATCGCACCTATACTGGGCACGCACCTTCACAATTGTCAAATCGGCCCTATACAGCACAAGCACCTTCAAATTTTTTTAAATCAGACCTATACTGCATAAGCTGTTTAAAATTTTTCAAATCGGACTTATACTACACAAGCACCTTCCAAATTGTCGAATCAGACCTATACTTCACCTATGTCATACAATCCCAAACGACGCATGGTATACTGCTAGTACACATCCACATATGTCAACGCCGGCTGTTCTGCTGGTGCATATACACCTACTTCATCCAATTCTGGGCTATGCCGGGTATTTTGCTAGTACAGATATCCACCTATGTAATCCATCCCGGGTGATGCTGGGCATTTGGCTAGTACATATATCAACCAATTTTTTCCAATCCCAGGCGACGCCGAGTGTTCTGCTAGGAAAAATTCCATAACATTTATCCAATCCCAGGCCATGCCGGGTAATCAGCTAGTATATATGTCATGCTAGTGCAATGTCATACAATCCCGGGCGACGCTGGGTATTTTGCTATTACATATACATCAATTTTATCTAATTCCGGGCTAAGCCGGGTATTCTGCTAGTATGTATGTCGGGTATTAGGCTAGTACATATATCAACCAATCTTATCCGATCCCAGGCAACGCTGGGTATTCTGCTAGGAAACATTCAATGTAATCTGCTAGTACATAATACTTTTATATGTATTCCTTAAATCCCTTCCTCCTAAACTGAAGATTATATAAAAAAAACATAACCTCCCAATACTAAGAATGGCTTTCTGAATAATAATGTTTTTATTTCAGAATTTGGAATCAGCAGTTTTGCGATTTGTGATGTTTGGAATATGACATCTTGTCTTAATTGAATATACGAAAAATATATAATACGCATCTTTTTTTTTTTACTTGGTCTTTTGGCTAAGGTCAAAGGGTAGTATCTGTTCTTAAAATTAAAGCGGTTTCATCTTTCGCCCACCCCTCTCCCACTAAGAAAATAAGGAGGAGGTCATGCTTTGCATGTCAAGCTTTAGAGAAACAAACGTCACTCGAAAATAAGGATGGCCTTCTAAATAATAATGTTTTAGTTCAGATGTGATTTTTGGAATATGACATCTTGGCTCAATTTAGTATTCGATAAATATAAATTATGCATATTTTTATACTAGAAGATAATGGTCGGTTGGAAATTAAGCTGTATAAGACGGTCCCTTGGTAATTTGTCTAAGATCAAAGTGTAGTATCTGTTCTTAGAATTCTAGCGGTTCCATCTTCGCCTTCCTACCTCTAAAGAGAAATAGGGTTCTAATACTAAAAAGAAAATGGCGTTTGGCTTTGTTTTTGTAAACACAGCGAATCGCTTAATATTTTTAAGCGTTAAGTTTTTTTTTTTTTTTTTTTTTTTTTTATAATTGACATTTTTGCTTGTTATTTTTCGTTTAAGTGTCAGATTTTACTATTTTTAACCCGCTAATAACTTTAGTAACGTCTTCAAAACGTATAAGTTAATATTTTCATTTGTACAATACTGACAGTAAATCTTTTAATTTGTAAGATACTAACTATAAAGAGTCTCTTATTTAAACCATACAAACGTCGCCATTAAAGCGTGCTGACGTCAAGATCACGTGATATAACTCAGCATTTTTTCAACAATAGAATCGATTTAAAAGTATAAGAATTACGTAATGTTTAACGTTAAAACGTCACTTCTTGCCCCCCCCCTTCAGAAAAACGGTGAGCTGACCCACTTAGACTGGACCGTTTTGGCCAAATTTGATACCAAATTTGTGAATTTTTATTGTGTCTGTCGAAAGTTTTACGCGGACATACAAACATACTCGCATACACACATGTTCGCTTTTATATATTAGATACATATATATAACATTTTATTTATTTTTATTATTTTTAAAACAGTTATCTACGTACATGCATTTTCAAGGTAACTACCTCTTTTCAGCGTGTATATATATATATATATATATATATATATATATATATATATATATATATATGCATAGATCATCGTATAACGATTAGATCACTGTCTGACTGACGTAAAGAACATTTTAAATTAAAATGTTTAAATTCAACGTTATTTCACGCGGTTAATGGTAGCCGAATGGATACGGTCTCTGCTAATCGAGCCAGATGGTTCGTGTTGCCGGGTTCGAATTGTTCGACTGGCATTAATCGTGACACCATGCACTGAAGATTCCCGAAAGGATGAAACAGTAGTGTCTGTAAGTATTTAATTATTATAATAAAAAAATAATTATGACAGCCCCTTTAAGAAATTCGTTTCTTATCGTTGAGCACTTTCAGTTGAATTAAAGTCGGTCAATTTAGCTCTTATGCATAGATCATCGTATAACGATTAGATCACTATCTGACTGACGTAAAGAACATTTTAAATTAAAATGTTTAAATTCAACGTTATTTCACGCGGTTAATGGTAGCCGAATGGATACGGTCTCTGCTAATCGATCCAGATGGTTCGTGTTGCCGGGTTCGAATCGTTCGACTGGCATTAATCGTGACACACTGCACTGAAATTCCCGAAAAGATGAAACACTAGTGTCTGTAGGTATTTAATTATAATAGTAAAAGAAATAATTATATATATATATATATATATATATATAAATATATATATATATATATATATATATATATATATATATTAGGCTTATTTACTTAATTTCTTAGGGACATTTTATAATCAATGCATTTAAGTAGATAAATGCACTTAAGTTGGATTTAGCATAGCTTGCTTTGAGAGGATGAATTTTAGTTATTACAAACAACGCACTCTTCCCAAACCGCATAGATCTTTAACGTGTCAAACTCCATATGACATGTAGCAAACAACTAACCGCGACAATCCACAAGTTAGCGCCACATCCTTAACTGCTTGTCTCTCTCTCCTTCTCCTTTTTGTTCTTATCCCTCTCTTTCTCTCTCCCTACCTCCGCCTTTAAAGTTTTACCCATCTTACGCCCTTTTTTTCCACCCTGTCTCTCTTCCCCCTCTCCTTCTATTCCTATCTGTTTCTGGTTGAATATTTTCAACTCCCCCTCGCCCCTTACCACCTTCCAATATTTCTTAAATCTTAAAACTTGTCGAATTAGAATTGAAAATCTCCCCCCCCCCCTTTTTTGTGCTTCTTCGAATATCGTTTTTCTAATCAAAATAGCCTTTTATGTAAAGTCTGATAAAGTTACTGGATCATTGGTACGATTCGGAAACCGAAACATGTATAACTAAGCAGATAAAACGGTAATAATATATATATATATATATATATATATATATATATTTGCTCTGCAATAGTATTGAGCACTTTCTTCAGGTTTTTACTAATTATTATTTTTGCTATACACACACACTAATACGCCTATATATATATATATATATATATATATATATATATATATATAATAATTTTATGTGAGTAAATGAAGTGTATATATATATATATATACTTCATTTACTCACATAAAATTAATATACGAAATTATAAATTTATGCGTAAGCTTTAAGTGTTTACTTCAAAAGTGCTCAATACGTAGGTAGAGCTAGTTAGTAAGTTATAAAATATATGTGGCGATTACGCTACACTGAATATTCCGCGTTTCCTCCACTCTAGGATGCTTAAACGCGGAATATTCAGTGTAGCTTAATCGCAATATATATTTTATAACTTACTATATATATATATATATATATATATATATATATTAGTAGGTTTATTTATACAAACATTACTGGCTACATATGTGCATACATGTTTCTGTAGTGCCTCTACTCAGAGCGACCAGTTCATCTGCCCGAAGAATAGTCTGTTCTGAGCAATAGCCCAGAATAACTATTCTGCGACCTAATGAAGTGGTACTTGTGAATAGAAGCACCACAGAAACGTGTTTGCATATATGTGGCCGATAATGTTTGGTGAAATAGATATACTATAAGGTTGCTCTGTCTATTCACTGAGAACTCTTAGATAGACGCATAATTTACACCAAGGTAACTAAACTATGCAACCATATATATATATATATATATATATATATATATATATATATATATATATATATATATAACCCTAACCCCCCTTCTCAGAGGGCCGGGCCGCATCCGTCGCTATCCTGGTTCACGGGAGCATACTTGTGATGTACTCTTGGCCGTCTTCATCGCTCCCGGCTCACAGGACCATAGATGCAACCCAGCAGGGCTACATTCTTACTTGTCTCGTGGTGGACCCCTCAAGAGTGATCATACTACTACTGGTCACTGGAAAATATCTTTCTGCTGCTCAGAGCACGCGAAATGTGCATGACCCTAAGTCCGTGTGGCAACATTGTCGATTTCGGTCGTCACTCTGGCCTCGTGCTGGATCCAGTCTATCTCTTTCATCATCTGGCGTCAGGGCATACCTGAAATAAACTGCATCTTCATTTCAGGCCGGCAAATCGAGAAACAAGGAAAAACTCTGGGACATTTTTATATAACGAAACAAAATAATTATAAATCGTTTTACACTTGTTTAGTCGAGTTCTTTGATTCAAGCTTCATGATGCAGATTGCATACTTAAGTTCCACTAATCAATTTCCCAGCTAAGAACAAGAGCTTTTCAACTTAGCTCTAATGAGGGTTTCGCCCCCCCCTCCCACAGGCGGGGTGAGAGCGATGTGGACGCCTCGAATGCAAGTCAGTAAAAAAAGCTCGTGACCCCAACTCCAAAAAGTCAATCGCTTTTATCAAATCAAAAATTCCTCCTTCCACCTTTTTGGAGTTATTCTTTCTCTTTTTCCTTTCCTCTCCCTCTCTTCTTTTATCGTATTAATTTGTACTCCCTTTCCCATTTCTTCTTTTGAATTTCCTCTTTCTCTCTGTTTCCCTAATTTCTACTCCTCCTCTCTATTTCTTTTGTCCCGGACCTTCTCCCTCATTAATGACCATATCTCTCCCTAGGTTCAATTTATTTATTTATCTGTCCAACTAACTTATCACTTGGCTTGATGATCTGGTAGTTAAATACAACAGTTTGACCCAATGACAACATCTCACAGACACCAAAGCAGACCTTTTGAACCCAAGTCATTGTACCTGTCTCACTCAATTAGTAGTTAAAATTCAAATAGAAAAACAATCTCTTGTTCCGCGAATCATATTATCAGATCTTATATTTTCTTTTCTCATTGAAATATTTACTCTTTTCTGGTGGACAGGAATCTCATAAACATCTGTTTTTCCTCTCCCATCTTCTCTTCCTCTATTTGAAAAGCAAGATCATCTGGTGTCGCCAGGGATCTCGTCATATATATATATATATATATATATATATATATATATATATATATATAAAGGAGATTAGAACAATAGTCTAAAGAGCTGAGTGTATTTCAATGTAACAGTGAAATTACTAGTTTAATTAAAAAACATGAAAGAGAAAGTGCTCGTTGTAATTTAGATATATAATAAGCTCGATAGGTAAATATCCTAGAGCTAATTCAATATTAAGTAATGTGATTGATAATTTAAAATTTGAAAATCAAATTATAGTTAAATTAAAAATCCGTTTCATAAGAAGGAACAACAACAAAATCAATTATCTGTACGATCGTTTCGGAAAACAATGCTTTTTATTGTGGTAGACATCAAGTTACGTACAATAATTACATATAGTTTTTTTATAAGCAAGGTCTCCTCGTCAGCAAATTTTGAAGGGTTTTTATTAAATTTAAAAGACACCATAAATAAACCTAGCATTAAAAGTAAGGCAGATGTATCTGAAAAAAATTGAAATAAAAGGTCTGGATTTAAAATTTATAAGAAAATTAATATGGGTTAGAGATAGAAAAGAAATAGAGTGAAATATAGATTTAAATTTAAATTATAAGTTTGCTTTAAGTACCACATTTCAAATATATATATATATATATGCATATATATGAAAAGATAGACACACATATATATATAAATAGGTATACAGGTATATATATAAAAAAAATAGAGAGAGAAATTTACCTTTTAATTTTTCGCTTTTTGAAATCAGGAACTATGGTTAAAATACTCATTTAGATGTTTGCTATAGCTTTTTACCTTATTGAATGATGAATTTTAAACGGGGGGGACGCTCGTGCAATAAATTATTTCCGTTAGCGTACTTTTGATTTAAAGACGCTACGGTTTATATTTCGAATGTTGTTTATGTAATTACATGTTGTAAGGGGAGATAATTCCATATTTTCTTTACTTTTTTATTTAAGTGGTGTAATGGGGATAATTGGACTAACTTAATTTATTTTTAAAAAAATTGTAATCTAGATTCTAGATATTTTTTTATATATATACCTGTATACCTATTTATATATATATGTGTGTCTATTTTTTCATATACATGCATATATATATTTGAAATGTGGTACTTAAAGCAAACTTATAATTTAAATTTAAATCTATATTTCACTCTATTTCTTTTCTATCTCTAACCCATATTAATTTTCTTATGAATTTTAAATCCAGACCTTTTATTTCAATTTTTTTCAGATACATCTGCCTTACTTTTAATGCTAGGTTTATTTATGGTGTCTTTTAAATTTAATAAAAACCCTTCAAAATTTGCTGACGAGGAGACCTTGCTTATAAAAAAACTATATGTAATTATTGTACGTAACTTGATGTCTACCACAATAAAAAAGCATTGTTTTCCGAAACGATCGTACAGATAATTGATTTTGTTGTTGTTCCTTCTTATGAAACGGATTTTTAATTTAACTATAATTTGATTTTCAAATTTTAAATTATCAATCACATTACTTAATATATATATATATATATATATATATATATATATATATATATATATATATATATATATACCAGTGGTGAAAAAACCGGACTAGAGTGCTCAATGTGTAGCCAGAGCAGTATATAGGAAATTTATTATTACTGTGAGTCCAGAATGAGTTTACATGTTTCAGCTAGGGGTAAATCCTCAAAAAGAAGAGGAAATATCTGACTAGCTTCGTCAGAATTCATAGATGGGGTCCATCTATGAATTCTGACGAAGTTAGTCGGATATTTCCTCTTCTTTTTTAGGAATTCTCCTTGGCTGAAATAATATGTAAACTCATTCTGGACTCACAGTGATAAATTTCATTATATATATATATATATATATATATATATATATATATATATATATATATATTTACTTGCCTCCCTACGAGGGCAGAGTTAGACACAAGGTCGATTTTGAATGTGGAAAAATCCAGCTCCCCACAAAAGGGCACTCTGGATAGGAACAAAAAATGCAAATTAGGCATGAGGCCGTTTTTTTTTTAATGTGGAGAGTGGGAGGGGAAGAGAGGCAGCTCCCGAGAGGTGGGAAATTGGAGCTGGTAGTGAAAGCCTCTCTTGGTATATAGGGTTGCCCCTACATTGCCATAAGGAGAATGGTCTCTGATTGCAGTATCTGCCGGAACAGATGGTATTTATTTGCTCCCCCACCGAGCAAATTAGGCACAAGGCCGATTTTTAATGTGAGGAGTGAAGGGGAAATGGGGACCAACTCCCCGGGGAGTAGGGGAGTTGGATAGTGACAATTGGTATGAAGGGTTGCCCCTACATTGGCCAAGGTCTTATATGTGGGGTCGCCCCCACATATGGTCTTTGCTTGCAGTATCTGCCGGAACAGATGGTATTTATTTGCTCCCCCACCGAGCAAATTAGGCACAAGGCCAATTTTTAATGTGAGGAGTGAAGGGAGGGGAAAGGGAAAAAGGGGACCAGCTCCCGAGAGGTGGGAAATGGGAGCTGGTTAAAGGTCAGGCATGTGGGGTTGCCCCCACATCTGGTCTTTGCTAGTCATAGCTAGTCATAGCTTGCAGTATCTGCCGGAACAGATGGTATTTATTTGCTCCCCCACCGAGCAAATTAGGCACAAGGCCAATTTTTAATGTGAGGAGTGAAGGGAGGGGGAAGGGAAAAAGGGGACCAGCTCCCGAGAGGATGGAAATGGGAGCTGGTTAAAGGTCAGGCATGTGGGGTTGCCCCCACATCTGGTCTTTGCTAGTCATAGCTAGTCATAGCTTGCAGTATCTGCCGGAACAGATGGTATTTATTTGCTCCCCCACTGAGCAAATTAGGCACAAGGCCGTTTTTAATGTGAGGTAAAAACCAGCTCCCCTAAAAGTAGGCAAAAAGGGGGCACTCTGGTTACCAAAAATAATAATTGTCCCAGTATAGAGGGTTTCCCCTCCATTGACTGGTACAAATTATCTTAAGTGCAGCATCTGCCGGAACAGATGGTATTTATTTGCTCCCCCACCGAGCAAATTAGGCACAAGGCCGATTTTTAATGTGAGGAGTGAAGGGAGGGGGAAGGGGAAAAGGGGACCAGCTCCCGAGAGGTGGGAAATGGGAGCTGGTTAAAGGTCAGACATGTGGGGTTGCCCCCACATCTGGTCTTTGCTAGTCATAGCTTGCAGTATCTGCCGGAACAGATGGTATTTATTTGCTCCCCCACCGAGCAAATTAGGCACAAGGCCAATTTTTAATGTGAGGAGTGAAGGGAGGGGGAAGGGAAAAAGGGGACCAGCTCCCGAGAGGTGGGAAATGGGAGCTGGTTAATGGTCAGGCATGTGGGGTTGCCCCCACATCCGGTCTTTGCTAGTCATAGCAAGTCATAGCTTGCAGTATCTGCCGGAACAGATGGTATTTATTTGCTCCCCCACTGAGCAAATTAGGCACAAGGCCGATTTTTAATGTGAGGTAAAAACCAGCTCCCCTAAAAGTAGGCAAAAAGGGGGCACTCTGGTTACCAAAAATAATAATTGTCCCAGTATAGAGGGTTTCCCCTCCATTGACTGGTACAAATTATCTTAAGTGCAGCATCTGCCGGAACAGATGGTGTTTATTTGCTCCCCCACTGAGCAAATTAGGCACAAGGCCGTTTTTAATGTGAGGTAAAAACCAGCTCCCCTAAAAGTAGGCAAAAAGGGGGCACTCTGGTTACCAAAAATAATAATTGTCCCAGTATAGAGGGTTTCCCCTCCATTGACTGGTACAAATTATCTTAAGTGCAGCATCTGCCGGAACAGATGGTGTTTATTTACTCCCCCACTGAGCAAATTAGGCACAAGGCCGTTTTTAATGTGAGGTAAAAACCAGCTCCCCTAAAAGTAGGCAAAAAGGGGGCACTCTGGTTACCAAAAATAATAATTGTCCCAGTATAGAGGGTTTCCCCTCCATTGACTGGTACAAATTATCTTAAGTGCAGCATCTGCCGGAACAGATGGTATTTATTTGCTCCCCCACTGAGCAAATTAGGCACAAGGCCGTTTTTAATGTGAGGTAAAAACCAACTCCCCTAAAAGGGGTCACTCTGGTTACCAAAAATAATAATTGTCCCAGTATAGAGGGTTTCCCCTCCATTGACTGGTACAAATTATCTTAACTGCAGTATCTGCCGGAACAGATGGTATTTATTTGCTCCCCCACTGAGCAAATTAGGCACAAGGCCGTTTTTAATGTGAGGTAAAAACCAGCTCCCCTAAAAGTAGGCAAAAAGGGGTCACTCTGGTTACCAAAAATAATAATTGTCCCAGTATAGAGGGTTTCCCCTCCATTGACTGGTACAAATTATCTTAAGTGCAGTATCTGCCGGAACAGATGGTGTTTATTTGCTCCCCCACTGAGCAAATTAGGCACAAGGCCGTTTTTAATGTGAGGTAAAAACCAGCTCCCCTAAAAGGGGTCACTCTGGTTACCAAAAATAATAATTGTCCCAGTATAGAGGGTTTCCCCTCCATTGACTGGTACAAATTATCTTAAGTGCAGCATCTGCCGGAACAGATGGTATTTATTTGCTCCCCCACTGAGCAAATTAGGCACAAGGCCGTTTTTAATGTGAGGTAAAAACCAGCTCCCCTAAAAGTAGGCAAAAAGGGGGCACTCTGGTTACCAAAAATAATAATTGTCCCAGTATAGAGGGCCTCCCCTCCATTGACCGGTACAAACCATCCCAAGTGCAGCATCTGCCGGAACAGATACTACACTGTGATCTTGACCTCAAGGCCAAGGCGCCTTTATGGAGGGAGACTAAAACTTGATGTTATGGTTTCAACTGATCTGAAATAACAGCATGGTGAGACTTGATTCTAAATATTTCTCATATGTTATATCTCCCCTCTTTTGGAAATAGTGTACGATTATGAATATTTCCAGTATCAAATAATCCTTGTATACTGTATAATTCTTATACATTGTGAAATTTACTTTATGTATGAAAACCAAAGAGGGGAGATATAATATATAAGAAATATTTGGAAATAAGTATACCCTTCCTGTTAATTTAGATAATGTGAAACCATACCTGCAGGTTTTCTCTTTCCGCCCCCCCCCCCATCAAGGTCAGATGTTTTGGGAAAATATCAGATATTTTGTAATTCATATGCAAAACTAGGGAAAACAAATGACTACGATTAAAGCATTATATGGCTGTAAAAAGTGCCAAAAATAGACTATGGATGATGGATGATCCTCTTAATATGCCACCTTAAGAGCAAATGTCTCATAGCCCACTATACAATTCAGGTCATTAAATTTCCTAAAGAGTTTATTTTTGTTAAATTCGGATCAATAGTCGCTGAGATATTGAACTTATAAAATTGCCATAAAAGGTAGTATATCTCTCTTTCTCTTTCTCTCTTTCTCTGTATCCCTCTCTCTATCTATGTGTCTCTTTCTCTCTCTCTCTCTCTCTCTCTCTCTCTCTCTCTCTATATATATATATATATATATATATATATATATATATATATATATATATATATATACTTGTAGCCAAACTGAATATTAAAATCCTCATATCATATAGGACGAAGCTACATGAAAATTTGCAGGTTTTTTGAAGATTATAATACTATTTTGTGGTTAAAAAGTTTTGATAATTGGTGAAAAAGAACATATATTTTCAAACGAATAAAATATGCCCAAATTTTCCCAAGCTTGCATGTATAGTATTTAACTTTAACCATATTACTTTTCCTGTTCGCATTTTTCTATTGTAATCCATGATTTTTCCAGGTTTCCAATAAATTCACTTGTTCTTATTTTAATTTCAGTTTTTTTTTTTTGCCCTCATAAACACATATGTAATAACAATGTACGGCAGTCGTCTGCTTTCAATAAAATTCCCCAAATTATCTTCCTTTCTTACTTTCATTTTCTCTGTTTCACTTGTTACTTCTCTGCAGTGACTTTGTAGCAACAGTAGTCGCTGAAGCGACGAGGTTGCTATGGAAACCAGTCGTAAAAAGTGTCGCTCACCTCCTTACATATTTTTACGATTTTGAACACCAGAAAATTCATCATAACTTTTGTTTTACGGAACGAAAATTGAACCTTGTTTCTTTTTACAACAGCTAAGAAAGTGATCTATAAACTGTAATAATCGCTTCAAATTTGGTCGAAAAATAAGTGAGCAGTGAAGCTTTAAAGCAGTTCTAAATGACTAAAACTACCACAACCATATATTCAAACACGGTAGTATTTGAATTATATATATACATGTGTGTATGGGGGGAGGAAGTATTATGAGAAAGAGAGTGTGTTAGAGGGTGTGTGGACTTTCTTTATTAAGTGTACTTATGTTTAGGGGAACCGTGTAATTCTAGATCCATTGTTCTGTCTCAAAATATTTGAATCACTCTGCTGCATAATGTGGATTCGTCGATTTATTGGGGGGGGGTGATAACGAGATGAAAAAAAAGACAAATGAAAAAAATCCATTTTCCCCAATCCGACATAAGCTATGTCGTAACGTAAAAAAGATGCATGGGGGAGAAGGAAGAGGGAGGTAAAGAGATAGGAAAAAAAAGCGAGGCCGAAAGCAGACAGACGGGCGTTATTAAGATACGTCCGTTCAATCTGCGTTTAGCGATGAAATTGATTGGTCCGTATACAGAATAGGGGTAATGCTATCGTCGGAATTTTCCGGGCAGTTTACGTAAAACGCCAGAAAGTGCCGAAACGCTGAGCCAATGAAATCGCAGCAGTGAACGTCATTTTTTTTAAAAATTATCTGTTTTTATTAGTGCATTATTAAAAATATATTTATATTGATTTGAGCAAAAAAAATGATAAAAATAACAAATTTGTAAAAAAAAAAAATGATTGTTTGCTGTCAGTTGTTTAATATTAAAAACTAAATATTTAAAAACTTACCTTACAATGAGTGTTTGGCTCTTTGACTTGAATTTTAATTTTCTTAAAATTTCCTGAAAAATTTTGATTTTTTTGTGTTTTCTGCGTTAAAAAAACAAACAAATAATTTTTTTTTTTTTCAATTAATTTCTCATTGAATTATCTTTGTAATAACACATTATTATCCAGCGTTTGCGCAAAATAAAAACATTCAAGAGGCTTTCGTTCGGCAACTTCCGGTGTTTTACGTAAACTATCCCGTAAATTCCGACAAAGTCTTTGTTCTGCATAAGTGCCAAATGGTGTTACGGATGAACGACCACTTATAAAAGTCAAAAGCTATTTTATGATAATGTTGGATGGACTTACAGTTGAACGATAAAAAATATTATGAAAGGATTGAACATTTTCCACGTATCATCTATTACTCTTACTATTATTCTGTTTTAGAAACAAGAGCATGCCCAGAAAACATCAATTTCCCCCCTTTGTCAGTAACATCGTTCAAGGAATGTGAGAATTAAAGGACAAATTTCCGGAAGTAAATTTGAAATCCACTTTTTGCACTCCATAATTAATATAAAAGAATCTGAAGCATAAAACTGTTACAATCCTTCACTTCATTGAGAAGTCGATTTTCTACAAAAATGAAATTTCAAACCAGCGTGACAGACAGATAAACATGCTCTTTCAAACTTGAGCTGGCAGACAGATAAAATTCTATTTCAAATTTAAACATGATAGGCCGACGAAAACGTTATTTAAAATTTAAGCCTGACAGACTGGCGAAAATGTTATTTAAATTTTAAACATGGCAGACCAACAAAAATATTATTTCAAACTTAAGCCTGGCAGATCGAAGAAAATGTTTATTTTTAATTTAAACATAAAAGACTGACGAAAATATTATTTCAAATGTCAACATAACAAACACAGAAAATGTTATTTGTAATTTAAACATAACAGGTCGATGAAAATGTTAGTACAATTTTAAACAAGACAGACTGACAAAAGTGTAATTTTAATCTAAAATGACAGACTTGATAAAATGTTATTTCAAATTTAAACATTAAACACTTATTTGCGTAAAAAGGTTATCGTAAACACAGACCTCTTTCTATATATATTTACGTATGCTATATATATTTATTTAAAAATTTTGCTTACGAAACTCCTCTGTCAGTTTTTGGTCTACATGCATGAAACTTAATATATAGGGTAATCGGATCGATGAGAAACTTTATATTTGGATTTTAGCCGGAGAAAATCGGTGCAAAAGTTTGAAAATTAAAAAATGGAATTTGCCAGGTAAACATGGAACGACGGCATTACGATTATCCATGCGTAACGTAGTAGCTATTTATTCATGTTTTAATTTTTAGCCTTGCAGCAAACATTTCTTCATAGACCAGGCATTAATGTCAAAGGAAAAGTAAATCGTAAGCTAAACGCTTTGGTTTCGATTCACGGTGATAGCGCATTTTTTTTTTTTTTTTTTTTTTTTTACTTTTTAAATCATTAATAGATTTGGGGTCCAATATAATATAATAATAAATACGAAATCTGCATTAATCAAAATATCATATTTAAGCGTATTTTATGACCAGGCAATGCTGGGCGGCCTGCTAGTATCAAATAAAATTTGACATAGTGACAGACAGACGAAGATTCCTATTAAAATGCTTGGACAAATGTAAAAAAAGTGAAAAATATTGGAATGGTTTTGTTGTCCTGCAAAGAAAAAACAGGGATTTTCTACTTGAATTCTTGCAGTTCCAAGCACCAACCGCATAGTGTAATGATTTGTTTGCAGTCCAAGAACATTGTAACCCGGCTTGGAATCGAAAGAATTGGACAGCAAATTTGGCCTTTTTCACTTCGCACGTTTTTGTCGTTCATTATATCTTGTAAAAATGACAGTTTGTACGCGGATTGTGAATTTCGTGTTCTCAGTTCAAGTTTTGTCAAAGGTACTACATTACTTTGGTCAACTGTTCTTTTCAGTTAAGAATGGTCGACATAGTCTGTAAGATTTCTTCGAATTATTTGCGTTGTTTATACCAATACAATTAAGTGTGGGCATATTTTTTTGCTGGATACGAGGCATCCAATTGAATGCCAGACAGACATTTGCCCGCTATTTCAGAAACTCTAACCGAAAGATCTTTTTCAGGTTGAAATCGCCCCTTTAAAAGCGTAACTATTATTATTTTTCTTGCACTTGGTTTACTGGGTATATTCTTCGGGTAGTTTTTTTTTTTTCATTCTTCTTCATGGGCTCATTAACTCCTATGATTACAGGAGTTATAAAGATCTTCCTAAGATTTCAATTTCTTTTCAAATCGTCTCCGTCTGATTTCTTCTTCTTGGATAGGAAGCTAGCTCCTTTCTGCCTCCCTTATGGTAACATTTTTATGGGGCGAAACAAGTGGTTTTAGTGTCGTTTTTCTCTCGCCGGAAAGCAGATTTTTTTTATCCTCTCAATTAGAATTTCATTCGATGTTTTGCTTCACTTGGCAAATTCTGAATGATGGTAACGATACAAAATATCTTTTTTTTTCTGTGCAAGAGACCATGACTGGGGTTTTAGGCCTATCATATTTCTTTTTGTGGTCATTGCATGTCATGGAAATAGGGGACCAGGATTTTTTTTAAGGCTTGATGTTTGTCTTGGTTTACCTCTGCTATGCTTTGCATGCCATTTCCAGAAGTAGGAAGGTTTACATTATTACTTACCTATCCAGCTGATTGTCAAGTATGGATCCTTGGTTAATATGCTTTGTGTAAGAAAAGAGATGGTTTTTCTCGTGTTTTAAAACATAAAGGTAAACTCTACATGAGTAATTAGAATAATTAACCCGTTCTGTGATTTGATAGTAATTTTTTTTTTATTATTATTATTATTATTATTATTATTATTATTATTTTTATTATTATTATTATTATTATTATTATTATTATTATTATTATTATCATTATTATTATTATAATTATTATTATTTTAGTGTTATTATTGTACTTATTATTATTATTATTTTTATTATTATTATTATTATTATTATTATTATTATTATTATTATTATTATTGTTATAATATTTTATTATTTTTATTATTATTATCATTATTATTATCATTATTATTATTTTATCATTATTATTTTAGTGTTATTATTATTGTACTTATTATGATTATTATTATTATTATTGTTATTATTATTGTTATTATTATTGTTATTATTATTATTATTGTTATTATTGTTATAATATTTTATTATTTTTATTATTGTTATTGTTATTGTTATTATTGTTATTGTTATTGTTGTTGTTGTTGTTATTATTATTATTATGATTATTATTATTATTATTGTTATTATTATTGTTATTATTTTAGTGTTATTATTATTATTTTACTTATTATTATTATTGTTATTATTATTATTGTTATTATTATTGTTATTATTATTATTATTATTATTGTTATAATATTTTATTATTTTTATTATTGTTATTGTTATTGTTATTGTTATTGTTATTATTATTGTTATTGTTATTGTTGTTATTATTATTATTATTATTATAATTATTATTATGATGATGATTATTATTATTATTATTATTATTATTATTATTATTATTATTATTATTATTATTATTATTATTATTGGCGGCTCATAAGGAGCTTTCACACAAGTCTTCAAAGATCTTTCCCTGAAAACAGCCTGTTGTGTCCCTGGAAGCTGAGTAACACTATATCTACCTAGGTTTCCAGTACTATCCACCTCTTACGATTACATTTGCAAATAAATTTGGATTATCGCAACAGCTGCTTGCCATTGATATTTCGTTGGTAGCAGCTGTTGGTCTTTACTGGGATTTGACTAGCAATAAGCCTTCCCAAGATTCCAGTTCTCTTCGCACTTATTCGGCTGAGGTCTGCTCAATTCATCGGTCTTTCCTTCCTTCTAGACTCTACTTGGTTATTTGGTCTCGTTCTTTTGGGAGGGGGACAGTGATGTGGCAATGAGGTTGGGTTGGGTTTTTAAACTTATAGATATGCTGTTTCAGTGTTCTTGGTTCCATGTAGTTTTTCATGTTTTGTCTTTGCAACAGTTTTTCTAGCCCGCACGTATCGCGCTTATTGCTCCGTCCGTTATCATGCTGTGCATCCCTAAAAAAGGAAAGTGGAATATTCCAAAAAGTGGAATATTCCAAATAAACCTTGTCACCCTTGAAAAGGAAATTGAAATATAAAAAAAAAAAAAATGGTGTCGCTGTCAACGGCAAAGCTAATAAAAATGAGTTGTCTTTCTTGGTATGTTGGCTGTTCTTCAGGTGCTACATTTCAATTTCTTCTCTCTCAGTAGAAGAGAAATCCTTTACGACTAAGACAATTTTTTCTCCACGTTAAAAAAAACGACACTGGTGTCTAAATCTGTCCCGTGGGGAGGCATTGTGAATAGGTACTATGTTTAATGTAACAAAGTTTTAATATTAAAAAAATAACTGGAAAAAGTCATTTCTGATTTAATTACAAAATGCCCTGGAAGTGTTACTCCTGATTAATTATAAAATGCCCAGGAAAATGTCCGTTCTGATTATTTTTTTTTGTTTACTTGCCTCCCCACAAGGGCGGAATTGGACATGAGGTCGGTTAAAATTTTAGGGGGAAACCAGCTCCCCAAAAAGGGCTCTCTGGTCAATAACAAAAATAAGAATTGTATCAGTAATGAAGGATTTCTTCTCCATTAACCAAGACCAAAAAAGGGAGGATTTAAGTCACTGGAATGCTAAAACTGATAGTACACTCAGACATTCATGTTGAAGCAATGGTTACCTAATCGCTAACCGTGCTAATGTTTTTATGTACTATTTTCGAAAAGCTGCTGAAACAGTTTATGATTTAAACATTACTTTATTTCAAGTATATTTTAGGCAGTGGGTTACGGGATATGAATTCAGTACCGGAAATTACTCAAACCGTTTACGATTTAAACATTACTTTATTTCATGTATATTTTAAACAGTGGGGTTGGGGATATTAAATCAGTCCCGAAAATGGGTGAACCCGTTTACGCATTACACATTGCTTTATTTAATGTATATTTTTAAAATTGGGGTGGGAAATATGAAGTTGGTCCCGGAAATGCCTGCAACCATTTACGTCTTGGACATTACTTTCTTTAATGTATATTTTGAACAGTAGGATGGGAGATAAGAAGACGGTCCCGGAAATGGCTGAAACAGCTTAGTATTTAGACATTACATTATTTCATGTATATTTTTAGCAATGGGTTTCGGATATAAAGTCTGTCCCGGAAATGGTTGAAACAGTTTACTATTTAGACATTACATTATTTCATATATATTTTTGGCAGTGAGTTGGGGAATATAAAGTCGGTCTCGGAAATGACTGAAACAGTTTACTATTTAGACATTACATTATTTCATGTATATTTTTAGCAGTGGGTTTGGGATATAAAGTCAGTCCCGGAAATGGCTGAAACAGCTTACGATTAAAACATTACTTTATTTAATGTATATTTTCGACAGTGAGGTGGCGGACATGAAGTCAGTCCAGGGATTGAATGAGATGTGCAAATATATACTATCAGAAAGTGTCGCCCAGTATTGAATGAGATAGGTGGAAAACATATAGTAGCAAAATACCCAGCGTCGCTCGGGATCGAATGAGATAAGTGAACGATATATATTAGCAGAATATTCGGCGTCACCCTGGATTTGATAAGATAAGTGAAACATATATACTATGACAATACCCTGAATTTATTTATTTGTTTGTAATGAAATAATCAGCCCAGGCAATATACCGAAGTTATTATTTAAGTAAGGGGGAGCGACATAGTGGGTTAAAGTTATGAAAATTATTGTCGAAATTAGTAACATATCCAAGAATTATGAAAAATTATGAAATATGAGTTACTTGATTTATGTGTTTGTAATGATATAATAAGCCAAGACAATATATCAAATATATTATATGTAGGAGGGAGAGGCATAATGTGGGTTTTAATCATGAAAATTATTGTCGAAATTAGTAACATATCCAGAATTATGAACAAAGATTAAATTTGAGTTAATCAAGTGTGTGTTTATAATAAAATAATCAGCCCAGGAAATATATCAAAGTAATTATGTAAGTAAGAGAGGGCGATAAGGATGGTTTAAATTATGAAAAATAATTGTCAAAATTAGTAACATATCCAAGAATTATGAAAAATGATAATATGTTATTTAATGCATTAGTGTGTTTGCAATGAAATAATCAGACCAGACAATATATCAAAGTTATTATTTTAGTAAGTGTGACGATGATGTGGGTTAAAATGATGAAAAATGATTGCCGACGTAAGTAACATATCCAAGAATTATGAAAAATGACGAAATGTGAGTTAATTGTTTGGTGCATTTGAAATGAAATAATCATCCCAGATAATATATCAAAGTTATTATGTTTGTAGTGGGTGGTTTATAATTTAGGTTAAAAATATTAAAAATAATTGTCGAAATGTGTAACATATCAAAGAATTAAAAAAATGATGAAGTTTGAGTTAATTGATAGTTATGTTTTTTTGTGAAATAATCAGTCCAGAAAATATATCAAAGTATTTTTTTAGCAAGAATTACGAAAAAATGATGAAATATTAGTTAATTGATTGGTGTGTTTGTAAGGAAATAATCAGCCAAGACAATATATCAAAGTTATTATTTAGTGAAGGGGAAGGGCGAAAATGGTGGTTAAAATTGTGAAAAATGATTGTCGCAATAAGTAACATATCCAAGAATTATGAAAAATTATTAAATGTGATTTCATGCATTAGTGTGTTTGTTATAAAATAATAAGCCCAGACAATATTTAAAAGTTATTATTTTATTAAGAGAGGGCGATAATGTGGGTATAAATTATTAAAGATGATTGTCGAAATTAGTAACATACCCAAGAATTATGAAAAATGATGAAATGAAGGTTAATTGATTAGTTTGTGTGTAATGAAATAATCAGCCCAGTAAATGTATCAAAATTATTATTTTAGTAAGGTTGGGCGACAACGTTGGTTTAAATTATAAAAAAATATGGTCGAAATTAGTAACATATCCAAGAATTACGAAAAATGATGAAATGTTAGTTGATTGATATATGCGTTTGTAATGAAATAATCAGCCTAGAAAATATATCAAAGTTATTATTTTAGTAAGGTATGCGATATGGTGAGTTTAAATGATGAAAAATTATTGTCAAAATTAGTGCTATATCCAAGAATTATTAAAAATAAAAATTATGAAATGTGAGTTAATTAATAGTTGTGCTTTTTATAAAATAATCAGCCGATACAATGTATCAAATTTACTATTTTAGTAAAGGGAGAGGCGATAATGTGGGTTGAAATTATGCAAAATTATTGTCGAACATAGTAACATATTCAATAATTATGAAAAATGATAAAATGTGAGTTAATTGACCAGTGTGTTTGTAATGAAATAATTAGCCCATGAAATATATCAAAGTTATTATTTTAGTAAGGAGGCAGTACAGTTTTAATAAAAAAAAAACTAGAATATGATAGTGCCTTCATTCATGCTGAATAGAACGTTCACATCATGCCCAGCAACAATATATTGCATAGGAAAAATGCTGCTGTTGAATTTCCACAGGTCCCGCTAGTTATTATTATTATTATTATTATTATTATTATTATTATTATTATTATTATTATTATTGTTATTATTATTATTATTATTATTATTATTATTATTATTACTACTACTACTACAGTACTTGTGAGTCCAATGGTTGCAATATTGCAAGAGTATTGGGTAAACTAGTTATTGTTTATGAACGACTTAAAGTTGTGTGCAAAGAATGGAGACCAGCTAAGTATGCTTGTGAAAACTGTTCAATAACTACATAGGTATTGAATTTGACATGAAGAAGTGTGATACCCCGAAATTGAAACGAAAAGACATTATTGAAAGTGATGGGATAACACTTTTCAATCCGGAAATGATAACAAAGGTTGAAGAAGAATGATACGCCTATTTAGAAAATGTGGAATTAAATAAAATAAAAGAAGTTGAAATGAAGAGAATAATAGGAAAAGAATATACAACTACGGTCGGTTGTTAGTTCATGATTGAATAGAAAAAAAAATATCTGCAGTAAATGCATAGGCAGTAGCTATATTTCGATATGGTGTATGTAATATTTAATGGAAATAAAATGAACTGAAAGATGTGGACATGAAAATAAGGAAAACGATGGCAATGAATGGAGCTCTTCACCCAAAAAGTAATGTCGATATGATGCGTTCCGCCGCGCTCTCTGGTTAAAAACAGACGCAAAAAACTTGTAGAAAAATAAATGTCTTTATTTCTTTTTCTCAATGCTAAATTCAATAGTCACGTGTAATCGGTGGGAGCTGGTGCAACGTAGGACAGAGAGGGTGTTGGATGACGGTGCCGGTGAACAAGCGAGCGGGTCTTCGACAACTAGTCGCGTGTTTCTCCGTCTCTTCTTCTGTCCTGACTGTCGACAAGCTAACTGTCTTATTTATATAAATCTGTCTGCCTCTCGATGCACCTGGTTGTCAACAATTTTAACCTGTGACCCCATCAACGAGTAAATCCGCCTCTGTTACCGTTGACAGTTCACACCTCCGTTTCCCGCACAATGCACTCTGAAATAGGAATGACTATGGAAAATACGTGTAGGACGATACGTAAAAGAAGAAGAAAATATGCCGTTTCTGAATTTTTGAGATGAGGATAGGTAATTCGTATTACTTGGATTCATCAGACTACTGTTCTTATCTTAGGTGTGGTTTTCACAACGCTTCGGTCGATGTAACCGCCAACCTTCTTCAGGTGTGTCTTGTTGAACTTGGGAATGTTTCTGTTGAACTCTGGAATTTGGACGAAATTTAGAGCGGGACCCTTTATTTACTTCATGGGGTAGCGTGCTCTTGTTCCCTCAGCCATGAGTGGATAGAGGTCCTGAGTAATTCGCAATTGTAATTTTCAGTCGCCCACAACTGATACACCTGAAGAAGGTCGGAGGTTACATCGACCGAAACGTTGTGAAAATCACACTGAAGATGAGAACGGTAGTCGGATGAATCCAAATAATACGAAGAAGAAAATAGTCAGAAAGTTTACATCTTGAACTATAAGAAAAAGCTTATATTATAAAGTGTGTGTCAAATTTTTTAAAAGAAATCCAAAAGAGCGGACTAGTAAGGAGTGAAAAATAAATACAACAAAAAGCGAAAGACAAGCGGATTGACAAGAAAACGCATTGCCAATTCAGTAAAAATCTACCCGAGGCAGTTGACAAGGAAAGACCTGGCGCTGTTTGTCAAAACGTGACTTAAAAGTTGAGACAGTAGCCCCAAGATGTGCAGCACAGGAGCAAGCTCTCAGGACAAATTATATGAAATATCACATTGATAAAACGGCTGAAAGTCCCTTGTGTCGACTGTGTGGACACAAAGATGAGAATGTACAACACCTACTCAGTAGTTGTGAAAAGTTAGCTCAGAGGGAGTACGAAAGGCGATGTATACAAAAAGGAGGGTTGGAATGCATTGAAAAATGGTCCAAGTATGTTCCAGAAGGAGTGGTGGAGAATGATAATGTGAAATTATTGTGGGATATGAATACCCAATGTGATATGATTGAAGCAAGGAGACCAAATTTAGTTTTGTTATAAAAAGGGGTATGCAAAACAATAATCATTGATATAGTAGTACCAGTTGAGGTGAATGTGGGAGAAAAAGAAAGAAGTTTGAAAATTATCAGAACTTGAAAAGGAAGATAAAAAGATTATGAAAGTTGAAGAATGTAGAAATTAAGTTGGTGCAAAAACTATATCGTTTTCTCACATATGTTACTTTTATATATGATTTCTGAATTAATTCATTGCGAAATAACTGTTGAATACGGAGACTGATATACATGATATAGAAGCGCTAGCTGACCGCATGAAAACAGCAACAGTAGTGAAAAGGAAATATGGAGGAACATATGGAACCAAAAAATTGAAACTGTATAATAATCATAAATGCCCCAGAAAAAATCACTGTGAAGCCGCCATCAACTAGCATCATACAAAATAGTATAAAAAGGTTGAGGAAGATGGAAAGATCGAGGAGAGAAAGCACTAAATAGACCTCCACTGAATGAGGGCGAAGAGAACTGTATTCTTTAGCCTGGATGTAAGATGCTAGCTTACGAAGTCAAAGGTGACTTTGTGAATGGATTCGAATATCCTGACCGACAGTAATCTTCACTACCTATACTGATGATTGTGCAAGGTACAAATATAATTGCTAATGTTTATTTGAAAATATATATCTTATATGCCGAGAGAATTAGTGAAAATGATTCAGTCTCCCTGGTAGAACTTGCATCCAGCATGCCGATCTCACAGTACACGCCTGTCACCAGTACACTGTTCCACCACCATGTATATATATGTGTGTGTGTGTGTGTTTGTGTGTGTGTGTGTGTGTGTGTGTGTGTGTGTGTTTATGCGTGTGCTTGTAAATATATCTGCAATAAACAAATTTTAAGATCAGAGCCCTTCAACGTTTGATTGTATACTTTAAAACATTCATGTCTACGTTATATTTTTCATAAATTGTAAAAATGAAAATTTATATCAATGTTTATTATTTTGTTATTTTGATATGTTCATTGTTGTTTTGTTTTTTTTTGGGGGGGGTCTTTGTTTTTTTTCTGTTTTTTTTTTTTTTCACGAATGTCAATGAATTTTAGTGTAAAATCTACTTTTTGCAAGACATTATTTTCTTCACAAGACTTGAAAAAATTGAACCGTACTTTTTCTCTATATCTAGGCGAATCCTTAAAAAGTTGGCAAGTAATCAAAAACTCAATCTACGAGAAAGAGCATAAATGTAAGCGAGATTGCTGCCCTTGGCTCTCAACAAGACAAGATTTCAAATATGGCGAGCGTGGTTTGTTGACGAATAAAATAGAAGTTATAATGGCGTGACACATCGTTTCTATTTATTTATTTATTTTATTTATTTATTTTTATTCATTTTTTTATTTTTTTTGGAAGAAAAATATATTGAAAGACGATATTTTCGTCCGTTTCATTTTGGTTGGAATTGCTTTGATAAAAAAAAAAGACTGAAATTGTGTGAAATTAAAAATATGCCTGCTGGTTGCGGGAGATGCCTTTCAAAGTTTACCATGACAAATGAAATGGGGTAAACGAAAAGTATTTTTAAACGAAAATATTTATTTAATGAAACAGTGTTTGGGTATTTATCATTTTTTTTTGTGGTGTTGTTGTTGTTGTTGTTGTTGTTGTTGTTGTTGTTGTTGTTGTTGTTGTTTTAAAAACATTGGTAATTATTACGTCTGCCATGTTTGTGTACCGCCTTGCGTCCACATTTTTCGACCAATCGAAAATATCGGCCACAGTAAAACTTAGACTTGATTTAATTTGGGGAAAGCCAGGTCAAAGGTCAAACTCATCGTAAAAATTCCATGCTTGGCCCATATTGTAGCATCTTATATGACCTTGATCTTTGACCTTTATAAACATTTGGTCACGTTCAAAATTTTAATATTTCAACTTACGATTTTTTCCAACTTTGCTGAATCGGTCTGATGCTTTTTGATAACAATAACCACCATGTAAAATTTCAGCTGTCTCGGATAAATAGATTTGGAGTTATCAACATTTCTATGGTAGAACATTGGGAATATTTGATACAGTATGAACAAGTAAGGCTCATGTAACCCTATCGCCATATTATCAGACTGGCATAAGTTCTTGCTATTTTTGTAAACTTCAGTTTAACCAATTTAAACGAACGATTTGGAATCGTGTCTAACAGGAGACTGTGGGGAGTTGAGCTGCGACATGTTTGTCCACAGTATATTGAACCTTCTACGGGTTAGTGCAACTAGAAAAGAAGGAAACAAGGATGGAATTCCAAAGTCTAGCAGATCGAGGGAAGGCACTATTGAAGTAGAAGGCTTTCTGACATCTACGGACCTCAACAGTGAAGGAGTGGGATTTTGTTGCTTGAACACATTCTATTAAGATACTTGTAAAATAGGTGCATAGATGCAACAATAAAGCGATGGAATAAAGGTAGAAACAGCCGATTGCGTTTGACCTATTAGATCTGATGCTCCTTTTGAACCTTGTCTAAGAGAGATCAGTGGTAGATTCACGAGCCAAAATGTGGCAACAATACTATATACAAGGGCGAATTATAGCCTTGTTAAGTGTCTATTTATTTTATTTAAGTATATTATATTAAATTTATAATACTTAACGGATTAGTTCTTTCATACGATTAACTAGCAGAAAGATATCTCTTTGAGTAACTATTTTTAACGGTATTTAAAATATCAAATAATAAAAAAAATAGTGTAAGGTTTTCAATCGTCGCGGTTTTGTCTAGTGGTTACTATGCAAATAAAGCTTCTTTACATGCAGAAAAGACACAAGGAATCGTTCACTGAGTTTTTTAAAAGTTTTATTTTTAGAGAGAATCGACTCGGGAGAGAGCTGGGGCTAATGCTTTCTTAACTAATCCTTTAGTTTACTTATAAATTTACTTGAAATGGTAAGATCTTAGGTCGGTGTAACATTTCGCACTTAGCAATTATACTGTGCAATAAAATTTAGGTTAAAAAAATTACATGCCACATAAAACCGATTTCGGCGTAATAAAATATCCTGATACTAAATCCGATCTTTATTTTTCCTAGATTAAGTACTATTTTCATGTACTATAACTCGTATTTTATTAATATTGGTTACTAGCAGGACCCGTTAACTATCGTTGCCCGGTGGAAGCCTGCCATCCCTCGCAAAAAACTACGGTTGCTCTTGGTGGCCACTACCGTCCCTGAACAATTGCGAACGCTGACGGCTGTGGCCGAAATGAAATAATCTGGCTTTCAATGGCGATTAGTGCTGGATTGGGTCGATAACATGCAGGTACTGTTTTAATTTTTAAAAAAAAGCAATTAAGGAATGCGTAAATCAGTATGAATTAACAAAATTACGAAAAATAGTACATTAGAATAATAATGGAAAATAAAAGCAGAAGTTTTAGAAGTTAGGGATTCTCACTGTATATGAACTGCTAAATCAGTAGTAGCAGTCATAACTGTTTCCATTTGTTGTTCAAGTCTTTCTCTTCTTTTCAACTCTTTCACCAATAGTATTAAATGAAATTCCAGTTTTATGTCGTCTTTTTGTAACGTGTAAAACAAAACAATTATGACGTTTTTCTCTTCACTTTTTGTGTATTGTTATGTTAAGAAGAACGGCGCTTGGAATAGACATCCAAAACTCCCCATGTTAAGAACGGCTTTCGGAATAGATACCACCAACCTCCGCACCTTAAGGACGGTATTCGGAATAGACATCCCTAACATTTCCTATGTAAAGAACGGCTTTCGTAGACAACCTTTTTTTGGGAGGATGGAAAAATTATTCCCCCAAATTTACCGTGATAATTGTTATCAGCATACCCACCTGCAAATGTTAGGAAAAATGGAGGATGGCAGTGTCGGTTGGAGAGAAGTAGATTTGTTTATCGCGCGTACGTACAAACCTAGCAGCCAGTGAATTACAGTACATAATGCAGGTATTTATATCTCTATAAGTACTTGTCTCCGCAAAATTTAAATGAGCTTTCCTTAATCGGCATAGTCGTAAACCTACAAAAGTCATACTAAAGATAATTGTGGAGGTAGACCAAATGTATAAATTTACCCCCATCCAAAAAAAATGTTAATGTGTGCACAATCTCGAGTATCAGTCCAGAATGTATTACAATCTTCGCCGATTTAAAAAATAAATGTTTCGGCAATATCATGTACTGGATTCATACTTATTTTGCTGTTTATATTTAATGGTTTTAACATATGTAAAATATTCACACTTTTAAACTGTTAAACTATTTTCTGTTTCACATTCACTGTTTTGAAGCTGCTAACACTGTAAAATATGCGACACATTCATTGTTCTCTTTTCATGTTTCTGTAAATAAATATAACATAATCCGACTTGGTTAAACAAGAGCTGAGAGGGAAAAGATAACTAAATACCAAGTTCGCATGCATGCCATAAAAAGAAACTGAATTTTTTTAAAAAGATCTCCATCATTCCAGTAATCATAGGAGCAACTGGACTCATGAAAAAAGAATTTTTAAAAAACTGTGAACCAAGTGCATTAGATATACAGAGTAGAACGATAAAATTGTCCCCCTAAAAAACAATACTACAGCCTTATTTCAAAACTTTTACTGAAAAATGATTGAGGTAACTTGATTATGTAGTAGAGCTGACATCTATTCAATGTAGCCAGATTAACCTCAATCACCGCCTCAATACGGATCCGGAACTAGGAGCATGCCTTTTCCACATACGCCGGTAGGAGCTCGGCGGATGGTGGTGGTCAGGCTGACTTTTGTGTTGTCTGAGGTCATGTTGGTTATGTTCTCGACGTATGACTAAACAAAGTAGTCCAGTGGGTTCAGGTCGGGGGAGGAGGGGGACCAATGGGAGAAGGTACAAAGTCATAGCACTCCTACTGAAGCCAAGCCTGGATCTCTTTGGACTTGTGCGCCGGCGCCGAGTCCTGCTGCCACATCCAGGGTCTGCCATCGGCCACTTGATTGCACCAGTGGACCATCACATACTTCAGCACATCCAGGTATACTTTAGTGTTGATTTTCAAATCGACTTCAAAGATGTGAGGTGGCACGATGTGGCTCTCACTTGAAACCACACTGAAGACCATAACCGTGATGCGTTGAGCCGTGCCCTCAAGCGTTGAACTGTCCAAATTTGCATTTTGAGGGTGCTGGCAATGGTCTTGTTGCCATAACCTGGATCAGTAGAGAGCATGAGTTGTAAAGCGGCGCATCTCTGATCTTGCTCGTTGAACATTCTGTCACTTTCAAACATGGTAGAAGGCTCGTATCGCTCTTTGGATTTATACACAACTGACCAATTAGTAGACGGTCTGCAACAACAACAAAAAAACGGTTTTATCAAACGGAAATGGAATCATGTTGTCTTTTCTAGGGCGACAATTTTATCGTTCAACCCTGTACAAACTTATACTTATAGGGACGATTAGAATATTTAAAGGATATATCCATATCCCCAGCTAAAATAAAATGATTAGAATGTTTTTAAGAGGACCAAAAATGTCACCATGGAAATTTTAATAAAATTTACAATCCTTTTTGCAATTCAGCCCGATTTTGTAGAAAAAAATTTCAATCTATACATGACTTGTCCACGAAGTTTTAGTCATAGATGTTTTATGTACTAAGAGATAACCTCCTATCAGTGCTTAAAGCCACTAGAGGATGCATATTATATTTCAGAATCAGATTGATAATTTGCATTATTTAGATTATTTAGAAAACTGGTCTCATCTTTGATGCAATTCTCATAGCGTTTCGGCTGATGCAATGTTCGATCTTCATAACAGAATATTCAAACAGTGCTGAAGCATTCATCTATACAGTTCATCAACGAAGTTATCCTAAAGATTGAACGTTGCATCGTCCGAAACGTTGTGGGGATAAGATTGAAGACGAGAACAGTAATGGGGACAATCCAAATAATAAAAGTCACGGGTAAATTTGGGTTTTGATTGCACGAAATATGGTTGTGTTTCAGAAAGGATTGTGAATTCTATTATCGATTTCATTGTTTGACCTTGTATATGATTCATGGTCCGCACTAAAAGAGGAGTTCTCTAACTTCAAGAGATTCTCTGCGTCCAAACGATCATATTAAAATTGTATTGAAATTATCAAACAATCATAATTGAATTTATAGATTTGTACCATTGCATTTATAGATTCTTCTTAAATGAAAATTCTCATGGCGGATATTGCGTTGTTTAGCGTTGAGGTTAGAAACTGCATTTAATCCATAATTATCCTTTGGGGTATTATCTATTTTCTGATCAAACGTGTGTTTGTTGATATTTCGATTGCTGTGCAACAGTTTCGTGACATCTGTCTAGTATAAGCAAAGACGATTACAGGGTGATCCCAACAAATAAAAGATGCCATTCATAGAGTCGTTGCTAAAATTCAAAAATCCCTTCTGCAATCCAACCATATTTTATTCAAATAAATACGGATATATTTTTCAATGAACATAAGAAAGAAAAAGGAACGCATCTGAACTGATGCATCTAACACTAGTCTCTCTCACTCTTAGACAGAGTCTTAAAAAGGGTCTCCTATCTCATAAGTTCCACACTATCGGCCAAGCTCCAATCTTTGTCTCATCTTGCATCCGTGTGTCTGTTTTACAAGTAAATAGAATCTGCTCTGATGAACTCGTAGATCTTGCGCCCCCCCTCAACGTTCATGCCAACGAATAACCCGAGAAGCAATAAAATCCCACCCTACATTGTTGAGGTCCCGAGATGTCCGAAAGCCTTCAGCACTTCTACAGAATTGGGACGAGATTTTGTAGTCGATAAATGGAGTTTTCAGATAAAAAAAAAACAATGGTTTCAACTGATTTTTTTTTTTTGTTGATAATTCTAAGTTACAATGGTAGCTTCCAAAATATGCAGTCGAAATTACACGAATATTACTGAATTTTTAAACAAAACAACTGTAATCGGGTTAGCAGGTTAAAAAAATGCCGCCATCTTGTTTAAATCAAAACGGAAAAATACCTCCCTTTTGAACTCTTCTGTGTCTTACGATTATTTTCATTAAATTCTATTTTTTTTATTTTCTTTAATAAGTAATGTTCTACCTTATCGATTTTCATAATTTTTTTATATAATCGTCTTAAAAATACGATGAATACGTAGATACCATTGCAGTCATGTGAAATTCAGTATTACGATTTCCGAAATTTCGTCCCAATAGTGTAGACGCGCTGAGCCTTTTACTCTAATAGTTTCTTTCCTCGGACTGTTGAACTTTGAAATTCCCTTCTTGTTTCCTAATTCCCTTACTGTTCTAACATGCATAAGTTTAAATGTAATTTGATGGCATAGTTTCCTATTAGGCACGATCCCAAATAGTAGTCTCTGACGTTCCAAGTGGCGATATGTCTTGTTGGGGTGAAAAAGAGTAGAAAAACACGTGTTTATTACAACAGGAGCAGTGGGTGTTTACGTGTGAATATGCATGAAGATATATGTGTTTATTAGCATGTCTTTGTTTCCATATTGAGACAATATGTGGATGTCTATGAACTTGTGTATATGTGTAGTCGTTGAGTGGGGGGTGCTTAAAAATAAATAACTTGGGTATCATAGACATCTTCACTACTGAAATGTTGTGACCCTTTGACTGTGATCATAGCGTATTTTCTGTGTTAACTGTGGCAAGTGGGGCCAAGAGTGAAAACATTATTATTATTATTATTATTATTATTATTATTATTATTATTATTTTAGTAGTAGTAGTAGTAGTAGTAGTAGTAGTAGTAGTAGTAGTAGTAGTTGATTCGAGCGACTGCAGGTCGCTGGATCAATTATTATGATTAGAAAAATAAACAATTAAATTGGGAAAAATGATTGACATTAATATCGCAAAATGAATGTGAAAATAGAAAACAGATGTAAACATTATTTTTGGTTTGCATAAACAAATAACTAGATTGAGGTTACATAAGCTGGTGGTCTGAGACACGTAATGAGATGTAGATTTTGGGGAGATTCTAATCAGTCGTTAGTTGGATATCAGAGAGAACGGACGACTCAAGGATGCGTTGGTCTCTCCATGATGCAGAGAGCGGCGTTTTCTCAGGCAGCCAAGATGTAAAGACATTGTAATCTTTGAACATGCCGGCCGAAATCATGAAAATAAATGTTCGTAAATAATTCATGTATGGGTTGTGTTATTTACATCTGTTAAAAAGAAATGTTGTCTATAACTGTTCCGATGCGTCCACGTCAATCGTTTCCTTTAGAACTGTTGCATAAATGTTAAAAAATACACACTAGACGATCAACTAAATGATACGACGTATATACATACACGCATTTATACATGCATGAATAGACCGATAAAATATAAAACCTAACTATTCAACATGTACGTCGTTTGGAACATATTCATATACACACACAACGTAACACTATTTCTCGTAGATTTTTCCAGAGAGCAGAAACACGAACAGAAAATGATGGCAGGTTTTGGAATTTAGATTATCCGCATCATTTCGATTGGTAAAATTCAGTTGTAAAGTTACACTCTTCTGGAGTTTCAAGGCTCAGTCCTCAGATCGACACTCAAAATACAATTGCGAATTGCTTAGGACTTCTACGAAGTCATGGATGACAAAACAAGACCATGCTATACCCGTAGGTTAAATATTCCGTGCAGATTCCCGAATTCGACGGAAAGATTCCAGAGTTCGACAAGATACACCTGAAGAATGTCGGTGGTTACATCGATCGAAACGTTGTAAAAATAATTGTCAAGATGAGAATGGACAAAAATTATGCCTTTCTTCTAATGAGACGAAAGCAACTATGGCATCCCGAACGAAATAGAGAAATGAAGGTTGAGCACCATATTCCAGAATAGGTTGCACCAGATATACGAATAAAAGCAGGGAAATGTCAACTGTTGCGGTAAAAAAAGAAACGGTAGGTGGGAAAGAGCACACCACGCCCTCATTTGTCGAACGAATACATTGGGCAGTGGGAGTAAAAGAAAAATTGACCACAACATCCAAGTCTTTGGATTGCGCCCTCAAACAATATTAGTCGGCCAGGTTCGAAACCAGATGGTGTGCTGGGTGAAAAAACGACTGGACAGTGGTTGCATTTGTTGACATCAAGAGAGAAATGGGAATTTGATCATTTCAAGACTTAGTGGAAACATGCTTTTGAATTCTTGAAATGGGGATTCATTATTCGTACTGTTTGGATTCTTTGGATTACCGTTCTCATTTTGAGGGTTATTTTCACAACGTTTCAGTAGATGTAACCTCCGACCTTCTTCAATTGTATCTTGTCCAACTTAACCCACAAAGATAGCATGTCCTCGTTCTGTAAGCCATAACTAGGTACTCTCTGTGTCTGTGTGTGTGCACATTTCCCTACTACTCTGTCAATTTTCTGTCTACAGACTCGGGATTTGATATAAGGAGTATTGAGATTCGGAAAAGTTTTTAATCGGTTTTCGGCCAGGAATTTGGATGTCAAAGGATCAAGGTTCAACGATTTGACTTTTGAAAACTCTACCAAACTCTTCCGCCAATTTTGAATCTAAACACTTGAAATTTTAGATGGAGGTTACTTGGAATTAGATCAAACTTTTCATTTGATTTGAGCCCAAAACAATAAATGTTAAGGGGTCTCTACCAAATTACTCAGACAATTTTTGGTCTAAACATTTGAAATTTTACATAAAGAGTATTCAGAAATCGGGCAAATATTTTTATCGGTTTTTGGCCGAAAATTTTTCTACTAAGGGGGTAAAGTTCAAAAGATTTGACATTTGTGGTCTCTAGCAAACTATTCAGCCAATTTTGGGTCTAAACATATGAAATTTTGCATAAAGAGTATTTAGATATGCAGCAAGCTTCTTTTTTTAATGTTTTTGGGTGAACACTTGGCAGCTAAGAGGCCAAAGTTTAAAGAGTAGATCTTTGCACACTCTACCAAACTGCTCCGCCAATTTTGGGTCTAAACGCTTGAAATTTTAGGTGTAGGTTATCTGGACATGAGTCAAACTTTTTAATATATATATATATATATATATATATATATATATATATATATATATATATATATATATATATATATATGCACATAAAGTTATGAACAGTACATAGGGCCCGAGCAAAGCCGGGCTGAACTGATAGAAAAATTATAAACGAGACTTTTTAGCACGTTAAAAACGGGAAAAAGTTAAAGTTTGTGGACTTAGCATGAATGCATTATGCCAAACTTCTACGAAAAATACGGTATTGTAGTGACTAATCCCTATTGATTTCTATCAATCTCTAATTGTGCATTTGACGGATACCATAATACATAATTCGCTGTATATTATCATAAAAAAGGTCAATACAACATTTTACCTCTCGCATCGGCTCGTAGTTTCTGAGAAAAGCTGATACAGACAGACAGATTAGGTGAAATGTAATATAGATATTAGAAACATGTATAGGTATACTATATCTAGAATACATATATATATGTGTGTGTGTGTGTGTGTGTGTGTGTGTGTGTGTGTGTGTGTGTGTGTGTGTGTGTGTGTGTGTGTGTGCGTGTGTGTGTGTGTGTGTGTGATAGTAGTCACATTAAAATGTGAATATAAAGCATCCGATCAATGTTTATGTTTAATTGCTAATGGCCAGAACAAAGATTATTACGTTATCTTTTTGTTCCCCTACCGGCCCCAGAAGCAAAACGTCACCTACAGTGAATGAGGATATGAAATGGATGAAATGAGGGGATGGGGCAGGTGATGGAGCAGGTTTCTGTTTCCGGTAAAGAAAAAAAATGGCGTCCATCTCTATTAAGATAAGAATGCATTTCGACGGCCGATTGCAAAAAAAAATTCTTAGCGCTGACAGCTGGCGCGATAGCAAAGCGTCGCCGGTTGGTGAAGCGGTTGTCAGTAAAATACGAAACGGTTTTTGCGCCTGATTTTGTATTCCGTCGAGATTCAATCTGAATGGAAAGGGTAAGATGGTGGTGGGGGGAGTGAAGAAGGATGAGGATGTCGAATGTTTGTCAGCGGAATCAAATCGAAGAAAAAAAATGGCATTGTTGTTTTGTGTTTCGTTTTGTTTTTATTTTTTTGCTTTGTTTTTGTTTGGTGTGTTTTGAAATTTTTATATTACCTTTCAACCTATGACGGGGATATTTTTTTTCAGATTTTGTTAGTTTGTGTGTAAATTCCTTTGTCAACACGATTACGAAACAAAAATATATACGACAAAAATCTCGTAGCAGAGTCACTGAGAACGCCATTTTTTTTAAATGATGAATCGTCATTTTTCAATTTTTATTTATTTATTTATTTATTTATTGTTAGACTACTTCCTTTCTGTCCCGGGTCAGTGAAGATGAAATTTTTCTAGACTGAGGCAATTTATATTTTTGTCGCAATCCAGAATATCCTTTGAGGGGAGAGTGACTGGATTTTCCCTCACATTAAAACACGACTTTGTGCCTAATTTTGAACTCGTGGGGAGAAAAAGGATTTCTCAAGAACTGAAGCCATTCGAGGATAAGTTTTAATGAGCTGAAGAGACGTAAGACGATAGATAGAATGAACAAAATGCTGCGGTTGTTGCATAAAGCAGAGTGGCATAAACATAAAAGAGGTTCTGATTGGTTGTGCTAAATCAGGTGATAGGTTGGAAGAACGGTTGAAATAGTTAGACTCGTAGAAGTTGCTATTTGTTTGTGGGCATCATTCATGATGATTTTTGTTGGCATTCATTTCCCCGATATCTTTCTATTAAACATTCTTTCTGGGAGGATTTCGGGTATATACAAGAGGGACCATTGAAGATTGCCAAGTCCCTCAGTAAAAGTGTTTCTATGGAACGAACTAGATTCGAATATGGCACACCCAAGTTGTCAGTCCGTGTCGTTGACTACTGTGCTGTTGTTACCTACCAGTAATTTTTTATCAAAGCCTCTAGACCGATCTAGAAGAAATATCTTAAATGTCGTAAAAGTGCGACAAGCCTCTTATCTCAAATAGCAAACAATATTACACGCAAAACTGCTACAAATAAACACAATAAATTTAGCTATTGACTAATATTTGCATGAGAAAATTATATAAGCATTTGGTTAACCTCATTATAGATCCAATATGGCCGCCATCACAGTAAGCAATTAGTCAATTGCAAATTAGCAAATTAGTCAAATTTTCCTATTTATTTTGATAGTTTTACTTATATGTTACGAAAGTCATATACATTGTTTAGGTATACAATGTAAGATAAGCGTAAAAATTATTTCTGAAATATGTGTAACAATTCATCCTTCTACAAAAAATAATCTGGCGCACAGAGATTTCGTTTTGATTTTAATCAACCGACGAGGAAAACTGGCGAGAAGTAGAATAAAGAATATTTTAAGTAAAAAGGTTATCGTATCTTTCTTCAATAACACGTTACAGCTATAAGGAGTATATTTCAAGTTGGCCGTACGGTCACCCCAGAGTCCAGATAGAAAAAAAATCTAGGTTCGGATTCATAACAGAAATGCGTCCGAAACCTGCCGTTTTTCTTCGTATTGTGGAGCATAAAAAGAACGATAATCCAAGTCAGAAATTATTCCAAATAATCTTATCTGAACGATTAATTTTAAATTCTAAAAAGAAAGGCAAAATATATTATGTTGTCCTAATGAAATTTTACTCGTCAAGTAATAAAAAAAAATGATTAATCCTCAAAATAAGACATTCTGCCATCAATCTGTAAGCTTTCGGATCTGATCAAAGTACCCTTCAGCTGGCTTCGAATCAACGAATTCTTTACATGCTTCCTCGACGTCATCAAAGGAGTCGAATCATCAGCTTTTCAGAAAGTGTTGCATTGAGCGGAAAAACGCCATAATCTGATGGAGCACGGTCAGGGCTGTAGTCTGAAAGCGGGTGAACCTCAACGCCGTTCAGTTCATCAAGCTTATCGTTGATCTTCCTGGCGGTGTGTGGCTTGACATAGTCCCGCCGTATCAAAGAGTGCTTTCGGTTGATCAGAGCCAGGTACTTTTGCTTCAACTTTCCGTAGATCCGCTCCAGTTGCTTACAGTAACGTGAGATCGACGCATATGCAATTGTCTAGTCACCTTCGGCAGCACAAATCTCTTATGCGGCCTTCCTGGTTGATAGACCTCGTTTCCAGCAGTAACGAATTAAAATTCGGAGCTCAATTTTATTAATTACTATCTGGAATAGAAAAATGAAGATCACTATGGCAATATAAATGCAAAAAAAACAACATTTTAATTGCATAAAAATTCAATTTTTCGCAAGTGTTTACGAACATTTGAGACAATCTAATACGCGTATCAAGTCAGCCATTTTAGTATATGTTAATATGTGTTTATTATTGGATATTATGTTTAAATTAACTTATGATTAGAATGTAATCTTTGACACATGTAAATTGACCCAACTTGATAGAGTAGATTCCTACCCCTGAATCCTCAGGGAAATCTTTAGTCAGAACATTTTGAAAACTTGGACAAAAAGAAATCTAAGTCGACGGATCCTTTAATATAGTAGTGGGGTCCTTTAATGGTGTACATATCTGTGACCTAACTGGACTCTGCTCTGGGCTCAAATATAATTATCATCGTACTTTTCTGCTCAGCAACCATACCCATCTGATCCTGTTCACGCTCGCTTTAGGGACGAATTCATTCTTATCTCCTATAGGAAATCCATTAAGAGTAAAAAAAAAATATTAATTTAAAAATTAATATCTATTGTTGGTAAATAACTTTGGTAAAAAAAAAAAAAATAGTTAAAAAATTAATAACAACCCTGAAATTTTAGTCTACCATTCTCCACATATACAATCTCCAAAGTATTAAAGATTTTATCAGTTGAATAGAGTCGTGGCTCTGAAGAGGTCGATGTAAACTATATATATATATATATATATATATATATATATATATATATATATATATATATATATATGTATATATATACATACATATATATATATATATATATATGCATACATACATGTATATATATATATATATATATATATATATATATATATATATATATATATATATGCACTATTCATTTATTTATTGTGGACTATTATCCTCATCTTTTAGTTGTTGTTTCACGACGTTTCAGCCAAGTATTCCTCTGGCCTTCGTCAGGTGGTTACCGCGACCGGTAGGAACTCCACATCTCCTAACTGCATCCTCAACAATTACTGTCTTCCATAGTTGTTGTTGTCTCACGACGTTGCGGTAACCACCCGACGAAGCCCAGAGGAATAATTGGCCGAAGCGTCGTGGAACAACAACCAAAAGATGAGAATAATAGTCTGTGAAATAAATGATAAATAATACCCATCTCAATAAGCATTTCAATTAATTAAATAATATATATCTGCACTACTTCTAATCTCTACTCTGTCTGTGTGTCTGTCTGTGTGTGCGTGCGTGTGAGTTTGTTTCTTATGGACTCCAAAATTGCTACGTAGATGTTTTGAAATTTCACAAAAATGTACTTTATGTGTTTGAGATTGTTCTTAGATAGGTTCTGCATTGGAATGCCTTTGATAAGTAAGGATCCGATTGAAGAAGGAATGGTCCGATTTTGACCACAATTAACACCTTTATACAGTCTAACATCACAAGAACATTTTAGAAGTGTAATCACCGCACAAACACACGTCATATAAAATCAACAGTAGGTGCTTTGATAAGACAGGGAGGCATTCGAAATGGGTGTTTCTGTTTGGAGCACAACTGAATCATAATACGTGACTTCTACATTTTAAACATTAATTAAAACCCTTATATAAAATAATTTCATAAAATCAACAGTGGGTTCTCTACAGTGCAATGTTGACTACAATGTATTATTGACTAAATAATTGTGGAGAAGCATGTGAGCTTTCCCCGGTGCACCGTGATGGTTTCACGATTATAGCCAACAATCAATCGATTTGATCAAAAAGTTTGCTATTTCACCGATTAAGATGCCAATAAGATATTGGAAGTGTGGAGCATTCGTTGATCCTCATTCAATCCCCGGTAATGTCGGGTCTCCCTGTCGGTATTAATTATTGTAGTAGCGAGCATGATTAAAACTGACATGTACCGACTTATTACGTTATAAGAAAACCATACCCCATGTATATATATATACTAGAATTTCAGCCCGGCGTTGCCCGGGTGTTTGGAGGTGTATGTTGAGAAAAAAAAAAGAAAAAGAAAAAGCGGTCAATTTTTTTAAACTTTGACCCCTATTATGTCCCCTTAACATTTATTGTTTTGGACTCAAATCAAGTTATTAAGTTATATCCATGTCCAAGGAACCTATATCTAAAATTTCAAGTGTTTAGACCCACAATTGGCGGAGGAGTTTGGTAGAATTCTCAAAGGTCAAATCGTTGAACTTTGACCCCTTGCTCGGGTGTTTGGAGGTGTATGCTGTGCAAAAAAAGCAAAAAAAAACAAAAAAAATGGTTAATTTTTTAAAACTTTGACCCCTATTATGACCCCTTAAAATTTATTGTTTCGGGCTCTAATCACTTTATTAAGTTAGATCCATGTTCAAGGAACCTATATCTAAAATTTCAAGTGTCTAGACCCAAAATTGTCGGAGGAGTTTGGTAGAGTTCTTAAAGGTCAAATCGTTGAAATTTGACCCCTTAACAGCCAGATTTCTGGCTGACACCCGTCACATCGATTTTCCCAAATCTCAGTACCCGGTATTTCAAATTTCGAGTCTATAGACTAAAAATTGCGTAGGGAAATGTACACAGACAGACAGACAGACAGACAGACACACAGACAGACAGACACACAGACAGACACGTTCACTTTTATAGATATATATATATATATATATATATATTATATTATATATATATATATATATATATATATATATATATAATAGGAAAATCTTATTAATGAAAACTTATTCATATTTTCAAAAGAAATATTCAAAACTTGTAAGGAAGCTATACAAAATTTTAATTATCCGACAAGGAGTACAAATAAACAAGAAAGACCTTATTCCGCGGAGTTTCGAAAAATGCAACTCTTCTCATCAGAGGAAAGAGGCTTGCAAAACATACAATACATTTTGCAGGTTAATGCATTTAAAAAAACTAGAAATATGAAATAAATCATACTTGCATCATGAAAGTTATTAAACAATGACAGTTTATAGGGATTCAAAGAGATTATATATATATATATATATATATATATATATATATATATATATATATATATATATATCATTCAAACAGGGTATTGTTTGAATATGGTTAAATGTTAGTCTTACTCATTAAGAACTGCTTTAAAGCTTCACCGTTCATTCATTTTGCGACCAAATTTCAAACAATTTTTACAGTTCATGGGACACCTTCCCAGCCACTTTTCGTCGTCGATACTTTCATAAATCATAGCGGGAATGTCGCTCGCATGTCATCTTATTTGGGTTATATAGTTAACAAAAGTGATGTTCTTTGCCATGCTAGGGCTGATAATCTTCCGCTTATGACGTCGCCCGTTAATTCTGTTTCTCTCTTTTTTGTCTATTCTTTCTGTTTATTTACGCGATCAGGTTTTTTATTTGTTTTTTTTTAAGTTGTTAATAATATTTTATAAATTGTCGACAATGCCTATGATATTAAACACAAAAATGAAAATATTATTTCGAAGCAAAGCCTGGAAAATCATGGATAGCATAGAAAAATCCGAGCATGCAAAGTAATACAGTTACGATTAAACTTAGAATAGAAAAGTAAAAAGACTAGTTGTTAAACTGTAAAAGAAAAAGACAATACACTCTAGTAAAAAATATAATAAATTTATAACTTAAAATATTGCAGCATTAAGATTTTTTTTTTTTAATTCAATTTAACATTTTATGTAAATTCTTAATGCTGCAATATTTTAAGCTATAGATTAATTATATTTTTACTAGAGTATCTTGTCTTTTTCTTTTCCACTTTTAGTAACTAGTCCTTTTACTTTTCTAAGACACATATTGAATCTTGACAGGATTAAACGAAAAAAAAAACATTTCTAAATTCAATCCAATTTAACGGAAACGTTAAAAATTCAGTCTGCAAAGTTAAAGATGATCAAATATGACTGGTCCATCAGCCGATGCAATTGTAAATATATATATATATATATATATATATATATATATATATATATATATATATCCTTGCACAAGTAATTGGACACCGTTGTTATTTATTTATTTATTTATTCTTTTTTTTTTCAATAAAGCTGAATCACAGTTTTATTTTAAATTTCCATCATGTTATAGTGAAACAGATCTCTTCTCCTACGTCACTCGGTTTTCCATCGACTAGTCTACACGACTAGAATCTTTTTCGCTTCTTTTTGAAATGATGTATTGCTCTCTATCAAACAGAATTCTGCGATTTATAAATTTCTTTGTGAGTGTCAAGTTGACTACATTACTAAAACTACTAGCAGGGTACATGTATCGGCGTGGCCCGGTAGAAATATGACAAAAAGTCATAAATATCCAAAGGTTAGAAATAAGAATATCATAAGATATCGCTCGTGCTTTTTTTTTTTTTTCACTGGGGGATCTAAAATTAAAACATAAGTTGGACATCTTTGAATAATTAAAATCCATCAATTATTTATTTGAGAGATTTAACACCATTTTTTTGTGTCACGCTTATTTCTACATTATTTTCTCCTACAAACAAATGTCCTTTAATTTCGCTATTCGATTTTCTTATTTGTATTTCTGGTGTTTCTCTTCTGAAGAGGGCATCATAACCAGGATTTTAAAATATTTTATTTTTTCTCATTAATGTTTTTTTTTCTTCTCTGTATTTATTGATAAAAATGTTTTCTCCTCTTCAGCTAATGATATCATTCTGCTGTACAAAGTATATATATATATATATATATATATATATATATATATATATATATTTGTAGTCATCGACATACAGTCCTGCTTCGTTGTATCACAACTCATCAGTGCCGCTAAACTAGCACCTCTCCCAAGCCAAGGATCGAATCTAGAACAGTTGTGTTGACAGTCAGCAGCTCTACCTCTCGACCACGGAAGTGACGCCCGCAAATAATTCGTCCGAATGTCTATTTAAACAAATATCCGTCCGCTACTTACAGTGCGCAAACTGTCTGTTTGTAAACAAACCGTAAGCTTCGCATTTTTCAGCCAATTAAGTAGCGAGTGATATTATTTACGACAGTGCTCTACCCAAAATAGGGGGGGGGGGCTTTAAAATATATTTGTAGTCATCGACATACAGTCCTGTTTCGTTGTATCACAACTCATCCGTGCCGCTATATATATATATATATATATATATATATATATATATATATATATATATATATATATATATATATATATATAGCGGCAACTGATGATCCCTTGAAAAATAGAAAAATAAAAAAATTGGTATTATAGTAAATTCGAGAGAGTTGATGCAGTGATTGCAGGTGATTAAATGACTTACTGACTAGATGGTTGTTTGACGAATGATAAAAAGTATTTTTTTGTATAGTTTCAAATGTTAAAAACTTCAAAGACTATATATATATATATATATATATATATATATATATATATATATATATATATATATGGGTGTTTGCATAAATAAATATTATATACATATATTTGTATAAATAAATATATATATATATATATAATTCACTATATAAATATATCTATATATCTATAAAAGTGAAATTATCTCTCTGTGTGTCTGTGTGTACATTTCCCTTATCGAACTTCTCTGTCAATTTTCAGTCAATAGACCCAAGATTTGACATAAGGGGTATTAAGATTTAAGAAAATCTTTTTAATCGGTTTTCGGCCAGAGATTTGGCTGCCAAAGGTCAACGTTCAACGATTTGATCTTTGGAAACTCAACCTAACTCCTTCGTCAATTTTGGGTCTAAATAGTTGAAATTTTAGATGTAGATTACTTAGTGAGCAAAATTTTTAGTTTAATTGGAGCTGAAAACAATAAATGCTAAAGGGCCAAAATTTGGGTCAAACTTTGAAAAATATTGAGCTATGCGGTCTCTACCAAATTACTCAGTCAACTTTTTGTTTAAACTTGGAAATTTTGCATAAAGTGTGATTAGAAATAGGGAATCCTTTTGTAGGGGTAAAAAAATTGGCATTTGTGATCTCTAGAAACCAATTTTGAGTATAAACATTTTAAATCTGATATAAAGCGTATTCAGACATGCAGCAAGCTTTTTAATCAGTTTTTGGGCGAAATTTGGCTGGCACGATATATATATATATATATATGGTCATCGATATACAGTCCTGTTTAAAGAATTGACCTCTGAAAACTCTAGCAAACTGCTCCGACAATTTTGGGTCTAAACACTTGAAATTTTAGATATAGGTTACCTGAACAAGAGTCAAACTTTTAATATATATACATATATATATATATATATATATATATATATATATATATATATATAAAGTTATGAACAGTACATAGGGCCTGAGCCTGAACCGCTAGTATATATATATATATATATATATATATATATATATATATAAGTGAACGAGTCTGTGTGTGTGTCTGTGTGTCTGTGAACATTTCCCTGCGCAATAACTCTGTCATTTTCAGTCTACAGACTCGAAATTTGATATACAGGGTACTGAGATTTTAGAAAATCTTTGTGATCGGTTTTCGGCCAGAAATTTGGCTGCTAAGGGGTCAAAGTTCAACGATTTGACTTTTGAGAACTCTACCAAACTCCTCCGATAATTTTGGGTCTAAAAACTTGAAATTTTAGATATAGATTTCTTGGACATGGATCTAACTTAATAACTTGATTTCAGGGGTCATAATAGGGGTCAAACTTACAAAAATTGGCCGCTTTTTTTTTTTTTTTTTTTGCTCAACATACACCTCCAAACACACGGGCAACGCCGGGCTGAAATGCTAGTATATATATATATATATATATATATATATATATATATATATATATATATATATATATATATAGTGAATTATATTTAAACTCATTACTATACTAGCAGAGATACCCAGCGTTGCTTGGATTGCGTTTGGTAATATTTAATGTACTTAGAATATTTAGCCGGCGTTTTCCTAAAATCTATAGTTTAGAATTTTTAAATCAAATGCATTAATTGTAAAATCTATACAATTAAACTTTTTATAACTAAGTGTGTTAATAGCTGTTATTTTTGGAAGGTAAAAAGAAGAGTTTTGAAAATGATATCGGGTTCCATTTTGTTTTATAATTTAGGTGATTGAAATAGTATTTAGCCGGTTAAGTGACAATTGATATTTACTTTAGTCAAAGTCCAGTTTAACAATATTAAACGATTTACCTAGATATGTTGACCGACAGAGTTTCGGAATAAATAACACATTTTTGTTTTTTGTCGATTATAGGTATAGACATTGATCTCTTTTCCTCTTGAAATCTGCATCTTTGTGAACAGCCGAGGAATTTGATCATATATATATATATATATATATATATATATATATATATATATATATATATATATATATATATATATATATATATACAAAATATGTAACAAAAATATCGGGAAACGGTACGTAGTTACAGTTATGTGTGTATTAGTTTTATCTATTTACCGTTTTCCTATATTTTGGTTTATTATTTTGTAGAGAGAGAGAGAGAGAGAGAGAGAGAGAGAAATGTGCGTGTATGTGTGTCTTTATATATACAAAGATACAATTAGTACACACATTTGCATATATATATACACATACTCTCACTATGCATTATATATATATAAACTGTAAATGTCAATTGAATTAAAGGAATAAATTTGCAAGATGGTCAACATCATGAACTTTGGAATATACATTCATTCATTCATTCATTATATATATATATATATATATATATATATATATATATATATATATATATATGCATATATATATATATATATAGTAATTTATAAAATATATATGGCGATAGACATTGGCTGATAGGAAGGGGCGCGGTGGATACTAGAAAGCTGATTGGCTAACTAAAATCTCAATAGAAGTGGAGCATATAAAAACGATAAACAACCACAGAATTCGCGCATAAGCCTGAAGAGTCCTAGAGTGGATGAAACGCCGAATATTCAGTGTAGCTTAATCGCCATATATATTTTATAAATTACTAACTAGCTCTACCTACGTATTGAGCACTTTTGAAGTAAATACTTAAAGTTTACGCATAAATCTATACTTTCGTATATTAAGTTTATGTGAGTAAATTAAGTAGTTATATATATATATATATATATATATATATATATATATATAAATTTGTGTTACAAATCATTACAAAACATTTTTTTTATTATTTAAAAAGATCATTCACATTTCAAAACAACTGATATGAGTCTTACTGTTAAACACCAATAAAAATATCCTGGATGGGTTAACGGCTTTGATAATTCCAGGAAAGGCTTTTCTTCTTTTCAAAAAGAAAAAAAAAATAAGTCTGAGGCGAGTAAGGGGGTTAGTTGAGGACGCAGTTATAGTTGCACAAAATCGATAATCCATCGTGTCATTTTCAAAAGTAGGAACCCGTAGTCGATTTTACATAGGTTGAGAGGATACTCAAGAAAATAAAGCTTATGTTGAGCAAAGAATTAACCAATGAAAATGAAGGTCATCTCGGTGCTCTTCAGCAGAGTTTTTTGTAACTTGGGAATTTCTGTAACAGAACCAGGAAGGTTACGATGGCTCAGTGATTAGCGATGCGGATTGACAAACTAGGTGTTCTAAGTTCGAACCCAGTTCGGTCCACAGAAACACTTTCACGTAGGAACGTTGGCAACCATTACGCGGTCCCTCTCATAAGTGTAACGTTGCATATGCGTTAACATGTAGGGACCCAATACGTTGTAGACTCCGTTGCAAGGAACAACGACAAGTAAAACTCGATCCACTTTTTTCCCCCCATTGAAACACTATTTATTTCCGGGTACTTTCCCGAATGAAACGTGGTCGTGATCCTCGGTCTTTGCACACGTTCTTCTTTTTATAATCTTTTTCGTTTTCCTTGCCGTGACGTCACTTCGCACACAGCTCGGCATTTGCATACAGTCGCCATAAGCTTGTCCACGCTCTGTTACAATAAGTATCCGGTATCCTTCTAGAAAGAATTCCTAATAGAATGATATTTTGGAAACCAGTGCCAACAAAAATCATCATCATCATCATCATGAATGATGCTGAACAAAAAAAAAGGAGCAGTAACACCAGAATTAGTTCTTATTCTCTATAACAATGCTTTTCAATGTATGTATGTATGTAAATATGAGAACGGAACCCATGAAAGCATTCCACTGGCTCATGGAATCCGTATGCAATAATTTAGTTGTGTTATGCAATAAACATCATTGAAAACATAAAATGAAATGAAACTGCTCATATTACGCTTATAAGAATATATAAAACCAAACCTAATAATGGCAAGACAAATTAATGTTTCACATGTACCGAGTTTGAATCATGTAAAATTTAGTATATTTAGCAATTAATTTTTTTTAAATATGCATATAATTATAAAATAGATTTTAAAAATTGAATTTAACATTCTGTTTATTTGATCTTTGTTTGAATTTAGAAATTGCGGACTCCCTAGACTGTACTGGCGGAACTCCAAGATTCCGTTGAACCTTGGTTGAAAAGCAATTGATTAAAATTGCCTTTTCAAGAGACTATTTCTTGTCGTACAAACTACTCTGTATAATAAATATGTCGAAGTAATAAAACTGAAACCTATTTTATTTAATTAACGTTGGAATGTCCACGTGTGCGGTTCGTTAATAATTAGAGTATCCGTGTCGTTGCTTAAGCGTGCTATTCTTGGCGGTATAAGCCCCTAAACAGAAGAGGCGATTTCTACGCGTTTATTTTTGCATTCTTCTCTGACTCTTGTGTCAATTGACGTCAGACATCTTCAAATAATCTCCATCGCTGACCTTTAATTGTTCTTATTAATGTCGCGGCAAATGGTTATTCATGACCACAAGGCTTCCTTCCTCCGATCATTAAAGACGAAAATCATCGTGCACGACATTTTAAGCGGATGAGAAAGAGTAGGGGGAATGTGGAAGAAGATGAGGAAGGACACAGCATATTATGTCCGACCACAGTCAGCGAATTTATACGCATACAAAAATGCACGAATTAATGAAACGATCATAATAAGAGGTGTTTCGGTTTTAACACACACACACACACACGCACATACATATATATATATATATATATATATATATATATATATATATATATATATATATATATATATATATATATGTATATTACACAAACATTATTGGTGACATATGTGCATACATGTTTCAGTGGAGTCCTAATTCAAAGAGACTACTTCATCAGATCAAAAAAGGAGCAATGTTGAAACGAGGATCAAGATTACATTCATATTTTATAAGATATTCGGGCGTGGTTTACGCTCTGGAAGAAAGTGGGGTGTATACTTTGTGTATGTGAGAAGTGGGGGTTTTGGAGGGAGGTGTGGTGAAGGAAGGGAGTAGGGTGAAAGAAGAGGTGGGAGTACAATCCCGTGTGGTCAGGCTGTCACAGAGGGGAGGTATTGGTATTATTCTAACTTGGCGATTGTTTATTGGCCTAAGTTTTCGCTTTGATTTAAAGTAATAGTATACCCTCGTAACCATTACTTCCCTATCTTAGGTTTTTATGGTTGTTTTTTCGTTTCTGGTGGCGACTTCATTACCCATATATTTCATTGATAAGCTGTATTTATTTGTTTATTTTATTCCTCGCTTTTTTATCCGTTCATTTGTTTCTCGTTTGCAAATTATTCATTTTATGTTCAAATTAACAGTCAGTGAATAGGTATACATGCTTATTTACACGATTTAAATAAATGTGGCATACTGGGAGTTATATTTTCCATTTTACCGCGGTGTCTGAGTAGTTACAATGGCAAAGGTTTTCATATCTATATATAAACTTAATTTCGGTGTTTGTCATTCTTTCATTTTGGTTATTCATCTTGTCCTCAATACTAGAGTATAAATATATTTTATGAGTTTATATGCTTCATTATAGAGATAGGTTTTCCATATGCATGCAAACAGGTACATAATAGCATATATTTGTCTATATTGGTGAAGTATTCCGTTCCCAAAGCCCTTTAGTTAGAGTATTTAGTTATCGTTTGAGATCAATTATGTGGTTGGTTTCCTTATGTAACGTTGCTTTACAATAATACTTCTCGTGGGTAGATCAACATTTTAATTAAAAGCGTGCTACCTCCATAGATTGTTTTAGTTAATCGTTTTCGAGTGTTTATTATTAAGTATGCAAAGTGCACTCACCTTTATCCAGTTGGTGGCATATTGTGTTTCTATTCGTTTAGTTTAATAGAAAACGGTAGCGGTGGAGATGGTGTTGAGAGAAAAACAAGAGAATGACTGCTTCCTTAATTTAGCTAGGTTTTATGGGGAGTACAGTTATTAATTAGATGTGTGTCAGTGTTTAGTATGTATAGTTATTAATGTGTGGTGTATCGGGACTACTTTGAATCGTTTTAACTCTTTACTTGGTTTATTTATTACTTAGTTAAGATATTAGGAGTAAGGGATTATGAATTGTAGCATTAATACTACGAGTGGATCGCTATTCGTGTTTTAAATCATATTTAAAGCATAGCCTCCAAAGTGTTTGCAGCTTCTACCTCCGATCTATAGTCAATTCTAGTTTAACATTTAATAATTTTTCACGGTCCTTAAAACTAATAACCTCGTGTTTCTCCGCTAAACATAGATAATAGGGTAAAGTTAATAAACGACATGTTTTAGCCTTCCTACGTGTTTTACATTCGACTAAAGGTGCTTTGTTCGCCTCGATTAACTTCCAGTAGTGTACGTCCCATATATATATATATATATATATATATATATATATATATACATATATATATATACATATATATATATATATATATATATATATATATATATATATATATATATATATATATATATATTCGGGAGGACTTTTCAGGATGGTAAAATGAAATGATTGAGAAAAATTAATTTAAAACCATAATGAGTCAAAAGATTTTCCTGCTACCTTTCTTTAAAAGTGATTATTTATAATGTGCGGAAAAAGTACGTCTGAGCTTTGAGCAACGCTGGTACATTGATACTTAACAATTAAAAAATAACATTTAATAATATTTTTCTTATTTAGCATTTCCTATATATATACCATCGGGCAACGACGAGAAACGGGTCCGGCTAGTATATATATATATATATATATATATATATATATATATATATATATATATATATATATATATATATATATATATATATAAATGAGACTGAAATGTGTGAATTAACTAATCAGGTTCTAAATTTATGTTCTGTTCATTGATTTTCTGTTTTATGGTGTAAGAATCTAGAATAAAAGCCGATTTCAGAAGCTTCTGTCGTAATTTACTGTGAGCGAATTTAATATATATATATATATATATATATATATATATATATATATATATATATATATATATATATATATATATATTAGGGTATGTTGATTTTTCACTTTTCTCAGAATATTAAAAATATTTACCTAAAGTTGCGTCTGGACTTATGAAGTACTCATGCAAAATATTAGATTAAATGCTTGAGCGGTTTTTTGAGCGTTTTGTATCAAACTCGTAGACAAAATAACACTGAAAATTCTTCGTTTTTGCAAGGTTTGTCTTGAATATTCGTGTGAATACCAAAAGATTTTAGTATTTCAAATCAGGAGATGTCTTTTTATTTTACAAAAATAATATTAATATAACAAATCATTAATAATCTTCAAATTTAAAATCTGCGCACACACACACACACACACACATTTCATTTTTTTTTTTTTTTTTTTTTTTAGTGTCACCACTTATTAAGGGTTAAGTATTAAGTAGATGTTCTGCATTCTGTCAAGACAGGAAAGGGTATTCTTTGGAGCTCCACCCCAGATGGGACAGCAGTACTCCCTCTTAGAACATACTTGTCTTTTGTACAGGTAGATGATCACGGTGGGAGTGAAATACTTCCTGGAGTGATTAGGGATCTGATGTAGGTATTTCATTTCAGATTCGGGGTAAAAAAGAGTCAAAACAGGGTGCTTCATCAAGGCAAGAGATGTTCATTTCGATTTGGGTAAACTGGGGATATAAGCGTTAGTGGTGAACAGATAGCAGTTTGATTTTGGATGTATTAAAGCTGATCAGCCATTCCTTACCCCATTGTAGCACACGTTTAAGGTCAGAGGAGAGAAGATCAGAAAACTTCTGATCATTGTCGGCTTTTGTAGTGTTGCCATAGATGGTAGTATTGTCTGCATAGATGTCGACAAATGATTGAAGAATATGGTTTGTGAGGTCCTTGATAAAGATAAGGAAGCGAGTTGGACCAATATGGATCTTGGGGCATGCTAGCATTAATACTGTGACCTCTGTATTTCTGCCCATTAACGACCACTTTAATAGACCTATCAGAGTGAAAGGATTTAATGTTTGAGAGGACATTTCCAGCTATTTCGTAGCTAGAAATTTTATGAAGTAAACCTTTGTATCAGACCCTATCAAATGCCTTGGATATGCGAAGAGCTACCGATCTAAAAATGAAACCTCCATCGATAAATTCGCTGATTCTGTGTGATATCACAATTAGCACATCAGCTGTTGATCTCTCAGAGTGGAAACTATATTGCATGTCGAGATTTATCATAGAGTTACATTAGCACATTGTCTTTTCATGTTATGAATTAAGCAGTAATATTTCAATATCTTACAATTGATTTTCTCTGTTATAAGTGGAAACATAACAAACAAACAAATAAGGAAAAGACAAAACATTATTTTGATGGAGCTTAATATATAGAGTCAAATTGTTTCATATAATAGCCCTTAGACAAAAATGACGATCTCAATTTCTGACTCAAAACTTTGGCTGTGATGTGTCTATGTCTTGATTGAAAACCATATACAGTTTGTAATGCTTCCATTGTTAACTTGACTGCCCGTTTCACGTCCTGAGAATGTGAGGGCAAATCGGGCAAGTCAAGCTTGTTCCATTAAATAATGATTCTCGAAGTTCAGAATCAGACAAATCTTCCGTCATTGGTGGTTCAAAAATACCATACAATGTCAAATCTATTAATTGTGTCCAATGAGTTGCATTAAAATTAATATTTGGTATTCTTTTTAATCGTTTCTTGGTTGACTCTCCGCTCCTGAAAGAATATAAAAATTAATTAAATATTAAAAAAATTCTATGTGTACTGCTTTAATAATTATGATGAAATTAAATAAAATCTTAAAAAATATTTGTATAAATTGGAATAAATAATTGAGTCATTGATAAATGAATCAATGTTTACCTACCTAATGCCCAAATTCTTTTTAAAGCTTCTTCTCTTACTTCAACGTCTACAGATTTGACCATTAAATATAGAAAGTTTTCAGGCAGTAAACAAAATGCATTACCTTGTATGTTTTTTAATGCGATCTTATGGATTTCATGATGCTGCTCCTTAATCCTTTGGATCATATTAAAAATGTGCAATTGCTGATTGTGAAATTTGTTATTTTTTTTTAATTTCAAACCACCAAATGGCACATTTACAATAAAAGTTTTAATCTCTGGAGTTTTGTTGTGGGCCTTTGTGGGTATGCACCACGATTCCATAAGCACATGAGCCTTATGGCCAAAGTTAGCCATATTGCCTGGTTTAAAGGACCAATTTTCCATGAAGCATATCTAGATTCAAACTTACCTCTAGAAATACCTACTGTGTATTCATACACTAATCTTTGGTCACAACTGAGATCATTTATTTCATCAATTTTAAAAATTGAATCCAGAGGACTGCTAATAGTGGAAAATGATATTTGGAGTAAATCATGACATTAATTTGAGCATAATTTCCCCCAGGGTCCCGTTGAATTTTGTAGGGCCTTTTGCGCAACCATCTATGTTTTTAAAAAGAGGCTTGAAAGGTAGTTCGTTATGGTGCAAAGAGCAAACTAATTGTATGAAGATTTTTTTTATTTTCTAAAATTGCAACCATTCCACCTTCACAACCTGTGTTGGCATTAGTGGTGTCAGCAAGGATAGCCTTGATAGCGTTTTCACTATTGAATTCATACAAAACATCCATCACTTGCTCTGCATGAACAGCACTTGTTGCCCCACTGTTAGGAAGAACTCTGTGTGTCAGATATTTACTTTCATATGTTGTCTCCATTGTAAAAGTTAAATGGTGTTCTGGTCCCTTAGTTTTTTTCATACTTTTCTGTCCATTTTTCTCCACAATTTCTTTATAAAACAATGTATCCTTATCTATTCTTCCACCAACTTCAATGAATATCAGATTTCCACACTTTCATTATGTTTTTTGGGGGCAGTTGTTTTCACTTTAGTTTTTGTCCTGTCCACTTTACATTTATCAATAAGAATATTGCTTATATTAATATTGGGTATAAGAAGCCCAATAGCCTGCAAATCCAAGAGCAAGGCATTGGAAAGGCTGGCTCCAAGATTAGAAGATATGCCCCCCCCGACTAATTCAAGAGCATATCTGGAAAATTTGATAAGGCTATAAGGCTATTTTGGATGACTCTTTCGCTGCAAACATTCTTTTTCTGGTTCTTCACTTTGAGAAGATGAGTGAGAAGGGGAGGAAATATTACTCTGGATATTTGAAGTTAAAGGTGTTGGTGATGAATGTACATTTTTACTTTTTTATAGCATTTTTATCAACTGAACCAAGCTGAAAATACCTTTCGGCCTTATTTTGCTCCTCTGATCTTTTAAGTATTTACGGTCCTTAACTGGAACCTGAAAAATCAGATTTTACTTATATGAAAATACATCTAAACAGATTAATATAAAATTAGTTTGCATTAAAATATGAAAATTGGTTTGTATATAAAGTTATCTTATAAAGACATTGAAAAATATAGAAAATAACTTACCTTTTGTTGAAGAGGACAGGTGCAAATAATGTGCTCATCTGGCAATTTTCTTTATTGCATTTTATATGAGGGTTGTCACAACTTACAACTGGCAGATTGCAAGAACAGGACGAAATATCAAATAGTGAATTCAGTTTTTCTATCTAGAATTTCTTTTAGGAAGCGGGGAGAGATTTTCTATGCATTTGTTTGGCTTTCTTGAAACATAGTATTGTGACATTTTTTTAAGTCATTTAACTTAAAAGGGGTAAACATGGATTAACCGCTTTCCAAATATCACTCTTAATAACGGCTATATAACGTTATAAAAAATCTTACTCTCTTTCACAACGATATGCACCTCCGTTTTTGAATTTCCAACAACTTTTTCAGTTTCTGAAATGGAACAATATCATACATCAAAATATATTTTTAAATATTTGTACTGGTGTTTTGTTTTCTTAATTTCATTCATCGCAAGAAAGTCTCTCAATAAAGACGACACGTTGATGAGCACATAATTCCGTTTATTCCTTTTTTATCTCTTTTTCTCGCCAGAACACTATTTCCATTATTCTCATCATATATATATAAATTATCTTACTCGCTACTTAATTTAGCTGAAATAATGCGAAGCTCGCGATTTGTTTACAAACAAACGTTTGAGCCCTCTACGAGTAGCGGACGGATGTTTATTTAAATAATCGTTCGGACAGGTTAATTTCGGCCACCGATTCCGTAGTCAAGGGGTAGGACTGCCGACTGTCATCACGACGGTTCTAAGTTCGATCCTCGGCTTGGGAGAGGTGTTAGTCTAGCGGCACTGATGAGTTGTGATACAACGAAACAGGTCTGTATGTCGATGACTAAAATATATTTTATATATATATACATACAAATATATATATATACATATATATATATATATATATATATATATATCGTAAGTTATCATTCCAAAATACGATACATTAAGTTCACACCTAGATTTCATTCATTTTTATGAAGTATGTGTTACACATGTTTCCTTGAACAGCGAAAACCTATTAAACAATACATTAGAGACAAATGTGAGTTTCTTAAAAAATAGTTTGAAAGGTTTTTATATGGAATGAAAAAGGATTTACAGAAGAGAAAAGTACATAAACGGAAATGGAAATATTTAAATCTGAAAAAAAAGTAAATATAAAACACACTTACTTATTGTATTGTTTATAAGCACCATCGAAAAAATAATTGAATTCAAAACACATGTGGTGGAGCCGTTTTATGTCGCCATATTTGATTTTGAGAAAGGTTAGAGTCACATTTCTAAGATTTCGTATTTAGATTCTAATTAAAAGTAAAAGTCAACCGAACTCCAGAAGATACTACAGCTAAAATATTTTAAATAAAAAATCAGTTTAAAAATTAATTAAATTCATTAGCTAATTGAAAGTTTTTAAAACATAATTTACGAAACTAAAACTACCTACAAAACAAGTTAATTGCTATTAAAAGACGTTTTCAATCTCGTAAATAAATTGTATTACTTCCGATTAAAGAGATGCTATTTCTAATTTCGGTCATGATAATATTTTTTTATTCATTTGTCATCTTAGTTACAACAAAAGGAATTACAACAAATTAAAATCTTATTTTTAGGATTTATCCACGCTAAATTACATATTTAATAAAATAAAAATAATAAATTAAATTCGATATTACTTATTTAGAAAATATATAAAGGTTTCTTAACTAATATCTTAATAAATACACAAATACCTAGATTTAACGATACGGTTTATTTATACATGTATTTAAACTACCATTTAATGATAAAACAACCCATATTCAGAAATCTAGAAATAGATAGAATTTTTTTTCATATAATGCTCCGCTCCCAACGAGAAATGTATATATATATATATATATATATATATATATATTTTTTTTTTTTTTTTTTTTTTTTTTCGGTGGCAGTGGAGCATTATATGGAAACATTATATATATATATATAGATAGATAGATAGATAGATAGATAGATAGATAGATAGAGATATATATAGTTATACATATAGTTATGTATATATAGTTATATATATATAGTTATATTGTTATATATATGTATACATATATATATAGTTATATATAGTCATATATATAGTTATGTATATATAGTTATATATATAGTTATATAGTTATATATATGTATACATATGTATATATACATATATATATACATATATGCATATATATATACATATATATATATATATTTATATACTAGCAGTTCAACCCGGCTTTGCTCGGGGCTTATGTACTGTTCATAACTTTATGTGCGTATGTATGTATTAAGAATTGGCCTCTGCGGTTCCTACAAAATTACTCAGGCATATTTTGGTCTAAATATTTGAAATCTTACATAACGTGTATTAGCACGAAAGCAAGTTAGGAACAGTACATATGGCTGGAGCAAAGCCTGGCTGAACTGCTAGTAATAAATATATATTTATATATACAAATATTTATATATATACATATATATACATGTATACATATATATACATGTATGCATATATACATATACATATATACTACACACACGCACACACACAGATATATATATATATATATATATATATATATATATATATATATATATATATATATATATATACTATAGCGCATAAGCCTGACGAATCCTACAGTGGATGAAACGCAGAATATTCAGTGTAGCTTAGTCGCCATATATATTTTATAAATTACTATATATATATATATATATATATATATATATATATATATATATATATATATATATATATATATATATATATATATATTAAAATTATATTTTTAAATCAATATATATGCCGTTCCCCATTTGGGGCACCAAATTGGCAAAAAGAAAAATTATTCCCCACTCGCATTTAGGGGAAAATGCACTTACATATGAATAACTGAATTCATTAAAAAAAGTATCGCGAGCAAAAACAAAGAAATCACATAATTATTATTTATTTATTTTATTTTAAATCATTTTTCTCATCGGTGAATGGCTATATTTTTCAATAAAGGCCTTACACGTGTTGCGTTGTAGTGATGGAAAATATGACCCATTGTGTCATTATACAACTCATCGAAGGCAAACAGAGATCATTACAAATGTACACATATACACGAAATACGAAGAAGGATACTTAAAGAGAACGAAAATCAAAAAAAAAACTTGAAACTACTAAATAAAAAGTGATATTTTTAGAAAAGACTTTCGTTTCCCTCAAAAAATATATCTGATCCAATGAACTTCTTAAGAAGCCATCTTAAATTTTTGGGGGCGTGAACTTATATTTTTATTTTATAATCAGAGAAAGATCACTAAGATATTTTTTTTTAAATGCAAAAAGAAATATGCAAAACTATCGGGATCGCTCGGCTTTGCCGGGGGGTAAAATACGCTTAAATATGATATTTTAATCCGTCCAGATTTCGTATATATTATTATAGAGTCGTGATTTCAAAAATAAAAAAAAACTATTTAGGTACCATCACTTTGAATCGAAACCGAAACAACAGCATTCAAAGCTGGTGATGTTACCACTGTACCAACATGACACATATATAAAGTGATTAAAAATTAAAAATAAACTAATGTACAAAATATTTAACGATTTTTTCAATTTTGGCCCATTTTTGACCCTAAAAGAATGGCCCATAAAAAATCCAATCATTTGAGGCCCCTAACGCTGTTCTGCAACTTTTAATTTCGGAAGAGATAGAGTTTGATAATATGAACATAGACAGACAGACAGACATATAGCCGTTTATATATTTGATTACATCTATGCATTGCTAGAAACCATTAGATGATTAAATGCGAAACTATGGACAAACTTAACATCAGTCAAATGAATAATTATTATAACAATCGCTTATTTATCCCCAGACACATACGATATTAAAATATAGATGTATCAATTCTAATGAAAACGGATTAATTGCTGGTAATAATATGTCTCTCTCTCAGATCTGGTAAGTATTTTCTCTTTTTTTTTTCACGATTTTATGTAATGGGGATAGTTATCTATAACTGTTAGATTTATTTATATTTACAAGTTTGGGGAAAAATATATTACGATCCAAAGGAGAAAATTCTAAGTAGAAATAAATGAATTAAGAGTTATCTCTCTTGAAAATCATCCGTTATCTTAGAATGCTATTACTATTGAATGCGAGAGGGAATAAAAGGGCAGATGTTTCTTACATAGTCCAACAAATTTTACTAACATTATATATATATATATATATAGATATATATATATATATATATATATATATATATATGTATATATATATATATATTATCGCATTGAAGATCTAAACTCGAGCGTCGCCCAGTCATATAGCAACCCATCCATCCCCTAAAAAAGAAACGTCTTCTCCTGTTTATAATAGTATATTCTCATAATGCTTTACAATAACAAGTGAACCCGAAATTTTGTCTATTCTTTCTTGTAGACAGCCATTATTTTCATATAGAGACGCGATCCCTGCGAAGATCTTAGTATAAAAGTTTTTTTATCAGGCACACTCATACAGCTATACTCATTTGTTTCAATTTATTCAGATTTCTACATTGTCTGGCACGTCTGGTTTGGCCTCTTCAAGTCGAACTGACTCGAAACTTTGTCCTGTCTTGAACACATAATGTTCTTTCTATCTATTCAACACTTGCAATTCTAGCGCTTTTGTCTATGGAACTGAATATTGAATCCTTGCATCAATCATGGTAGGGGCACTGGGTTTATTTCCGTTTGCCGTCAAATTATCCTGAAAGTTACATTTTTACAACCACGCCACAGGGGTCACCACATATCAAGCCCGAATGTGACTCGAGGATAAGGGCCAATGTGAGTATTGTAATCATTAGGGCAGTTGCGTAGTAATCGTTTGTAGAAGTAATTTGATATAATTAGACCATTTACGAGGACGGCTGAATAATTAATTGTTTACGTTGAACTTGAAGATAATAATATTGTAGTCAGCTGGAAAGCAGACCAGCGAAACGGAGTTCCACAGGCGGGCAATTCTAGGAAAGAAGCCATGTTCATGGAATCTATGTTTAGGTTTAGGAAACGATTAAGGGTGGGAGAATTTATTGATAGTGATTTGGGCTAGACGAGTGTTTTTTTTAGCTGGTTAAGATGATCAGGGAGTCGATTGCTTTGCATAATTACATTGTCATGACTCCTTTTCTGGTTCGCTTCCAAAAAGGATTCGGCTAACTCACTCTTCCGACTCTAACCATCAACTCAACTCTCCTCGAACTTCCCTTTTGATTAACCCTGACTGCTAACTTCTGAATATATTGTAAACTATCTTTCTTTGTGACGTCAGAATGTGCTCAGACACGGAATTATTTTTTTTCACGTGGGTTTTACATATTACATATGTCTCCAACATGTTTTTGGCAACAAAGAAAATTCCTAAATTGATTTCCATTGCCCTAACTCTGACCTCTGGCTGTATCGTTATTTCTAACACAATGGACAATACTCCACATTCCTATCGTCGTATCTAAATTGAATATGTATTCTTTTTCAATTTTTGATTTACTGGGTTCGGTTCTAGCCTTTTCCTTTAAGAAAATATTATTTTCAAACCTATTTACTTTGTTTGCCTAATTACCGGGATCTTCCCCTTCTATATACAACAAAAACACGTGAAGGAAAGCATTTTGGATCGCATTCGAAAAAAAAACAAGTCTTTTTGCGATCATACTAGACACTCAAGATTTTTCTCATGCTGACCAGATGAGTTTTATATGTTGATATGTTGTTATTAAATACAAATTAGCGAAGGTATGGGAATAATTTCCTGCGCCAGGAAAAAAACCTTTTGATATCAAGAAGTTAGTTTGGGATCGAGTGGGGAAAGTAACCTTGGTTTAGAACTTTTTTTAAATGTCGTGGTATAAGATTTGACAATTCGGCTACTATTACTAGAGTTCATGGTGATGTTTAACGTCTCATAAGAGACAGAAATGAAAAAGATAAGTCTGTTTCATGTTCTAATAATAGTTTGGACTTACGTAGTGTTCATGCATCAACCGTGAATACAATTACAGTAACATTTCTCAGGATGATTGAAAGACTCTTTACATGTTTCGCCTCTTTAATTCACACGTGGGGAGTCTTATCTTTTCAATTGAATTAGATTATGAAGCGTTAATCTCCACTTGTTATTTTTGCGTTGAAAATAGTATTTGGTTGGTTGGTTGGTTGGTTGGTTGGTTGGTTGGTTGGTTGGTTGGTTGGTTGGTTGGTTGGTTGTTTTTGTTTTACGGCATATCAACCCTTTTCGGGTTATTTAATGCCGAATCCAAAGATTTTGAAGAAAAAGTTTTTTAATAGAATATATTTGTTGTTTTCACGTCGGTTTCTATTTAACCCATAGTTGGGACCCTAACAGGTACTACCACTCCGGGTCAGAGTGGGCCTGGGAGCAATGGTAATTAAAGGGTGGCTCCACATTCCCCAAAGCCCACAAGCTGGGGCCTCACCACTGGATATAGTTTAAGGTCATATCCAGGACCCCCATTGAGGGACTTTTACCCTCTGCAGGGGGGCAGTCGGCGTATTCTAATACCCCACCGATAGGGCCAGAAAATAGTATTTGAAAGAGCGAATAAAGCACTCAGCTCATTACTTTCTACTTCGAAAAACCATTAATCCATGCAGAAATCAGTCTGCAGTAAAGTGAAGAAATACCACGCGAAATGAATCTGTTCCAAAGGAAAGTTCAAGGACATGTGATTGGTTTTAACGTCTACGTTACTCACATGGAATAAGTAAACATTTTTTTTACCGAAACACGGATGCTATGGTATCTGGATCGATTAATCGAGCTAAAACCAAGTGCAAGGAAATGGGGAATTCCAGTTTAAAAAAAAAAATCTTTGGCCTCAAAATACACCACACGTGACGATACTATCTCTGCTTTGTCATTATTTCTATGGCAAGTACTCGACTGAGCTTCGCTCTATGCCCCCTACAAAATCTTTGCAGATAGCTACATAACCATCAATAATTTCCCTTGCTCTCTATTAGTGCCTAAAACTGGAAAAAATTCCACGAGCAATGTATATTTTCTAGAACTTCCCGTATGTGGAACATAATACCTCGGGACTGCTTCTCAGCTGACTATAAGATGGCTGTTTTCAAATCTAATGTAAATAAGTTCTTGTTGAGATGTCCACTTAAATAATCAAACCCTACCAAAGTACCAGCCCTTAATTTGTTATCTTACAGTCTATATGTGATCTATCGTTATTTTCATGCCAACTGCTCGACTGAGCTTCAATCTATAGTCCTAATTGCAAAAATTTGGAACGAATATTCGTCTAGCTACAACAATTGTCAATAATTTCCCTTAATCTCTTTCAATGCCTAAAACTAAACGAAAGTTCTATGAGCAAAGTTACTTTCCTAGAACTGTCTGTCTGTGGAACACGGTACCATGAGATTTATTTCCAGCTAATTATAACATGGTCGTTTTCAAGTCTAATGTAAATAAGATCTTGTTGAGCCGTACTCTTAAATAATCAAACCTTCCTAAGTTCTACCAATACCGATCATCAAGGTGTTGTTTAACAGTCTATCTGACACTCATTAACCCTTATCCTCGAGTGACCCTTGAGCCTTAATAAGCGGTGACCTCCTAATAAAACAATGGCTCTTGTGAGTGGGTATGTGTGTGCACGGTTGAATAACTTAAAACGCTTGTGTATGCTGACGTTATTTGTTAAGTGTTCAATCGACCTGCAATGCGCGCCATTGTTGTGCGCACACAACGAATGGCATTAATCCATACAAGCGTTTAGCTGAGAGTTAATAAAGATTTTACACAAATAAAGAATTTTTTCTTGCCGTCATAAAATAAATTTACCTAAATCCATTCCGGTTTCCCAGCAACATCGACTGTTATTAAGGCATTTTGAGTACTGACATCTCGGAGAGAAATAAGCAAAGCGGCGACATTTTTTCCCGCCAAACAGTTTATTCAGTAAAGTCCATTATTTAATGGGCACAATCTTGAGTATTATTTTTGATTTTATTCATTAATAACTAATAAGTCACCACTTAGCAATGCTAAAAGTCAATCGATGATAGCCGAGATAATTGGATTGTACGTTGACTAATGAAGATTAAGAAAGGTTAAAGAAGCAATCCAGTAACTACAGATGGGAGGTTATTGGACGGAAACTCTCTACATAAAAATTTCGTTTAAGAAGGTTAAGTACACGGAGAAAGAAAGAAAGTTATTTGCAGTTGTGGTAGAAAGACGAGTTCTATATGCGAATGTCTTATGAGAGACTGAAGTTCAATTGAGCATTTTCCATGGAAATAAAAATTGACGACTAACTGCGACTCTTCTGGGATAAAGAACTAAAGAGATAACTCCACTAGATTGCGAAGTCGAGTTTTGTATACTGTCAAGGCGAGAAAGTGTGCTCTAGACGGCACTTCCTCCAATGTGGCAACAGTACTTCATCTCCAGACAAGGATTACATCAGGTGTCAGGTACAAGGTGCCTTCAATAAGTTTCCAGACATTTTTCGTATGAGCACTTTTATTGTTAGTACACACATGAGATTCTAGTCCACTTCGAAGTAATCTCCTCCGGCTGTAATGCACTTATTGTACTATTCCAACAACTTCTGGAAGGCCTAATAGAAGGGCTTCGTGTGAGCGTGTCAATGACCCTCGTTACAGCCTTGTTCATCTCCCCAGTTGTCTCATAACGATAGCCTTTAAGGTTTTCCTTGGGCTTAGGGAATAACCAAAAGTCGCAGGGAGTAAAATCTGGACTATAGGGAGGGTGAGGAACTGTCTTGATGTCCACCTTGGTCATAACAACGTCTTTCTTTCTGATTTTTACTGGGCACTCTTGCGCATACATCTTCCGCATCTTCAGTTCCTTGCGAATAATTGCATGTACAGTTCCCACACTGGCATTAAACTGTGAACTTATTATCTCTATAAAGACACGACTGTCCTTATTCATGAAATTCTTTATTTGGCCAATCAACTCTGATGTTCTTACTTCCTTTCTACTTCCGCACCTCTCATCATCCTCACAGATTCTTGCCTTCCTTAAATTTCTTATGCCACTGATGCTCAATTCATGGAAGATGGTATGTAGGATTCTATAAGCTCTTGTGGCATTTTTCCAAGTTTATAAAAGAATTTTATTGCCTATCGTTCTTTTAAAGTATTCTGATGTCCAAATTACATTTTTGAAATTCACCAGCTGTGACAATCAGGCTTTAGTAGGGTGTATTCTAATTCATTTGAACCAGAAATCATAAACACTGGTCAGTCATCTCATAAGATGTATATCAATAACATATTGAATTGTCAATAGACTGCGATGATTTTAAAAGCCTGTACAAAAAAAAAAGTCTGGAAACTTATTGAAGGCACCTTTGACTTTTTGGAACGTTAGAATAATGTAACCATTTTCCATGAAGCTTATCAACATATTGGATATCGTTAAATTTTATATAAGATTCCATAATCATCTGTAGCAACAACATTTTTTTTAATTACATTTTCCCAAGAATATTTTCTAGTTAATACAAAGCCTGTGATAAGAATTTTGTCTGGCTTATACATTTCTCTCTCTCATATAGTTTTAATTTCGAGTTTGTCAACGCACGTGGCACTGTCATGTATGTTCGTGTCTTTCTACATTGATATGACAAGCTCTTTCTTACCAGAACTCATACATCAACACATGCAGATTTTTTTTTAATAGTCAAGAAGTGTTCTTTGTTTGTTTGTTTGTTTGTTTTTAGGGAAATCGTAGATTTCGCCGTCGCAGCATTAATAGGGTGAAGACCAAAGCGAGAAACATGCAAACAAATACGCATGATTTGCCAAAGAACTAAAATGAGCGCAAAACACGAAAGAACAAAAAAAAGCATCGTAATATCGATGCTTGTTGGTGCATTAGGAACAGTTCAGAAAACAACTGGGGAAAAAAAAGACGATGAGAAATTGGACTAAAATAGCGGAAATCTTAAAGAAAAATCCACAAGTGAAGAAATCAACGTGCATAACCAAACGAACGCGAACTTGCCACAGATGAAGAAAACATATAGAAAAAAAAAACATCACACAAAGCAAAGGGAAATAAAATCAACAGAAATCAATAAACGGATATACTAACACATACACACATGTGTACGCGCTCATGCATGTATGCATTATATGGAGGCACCAGTCTCGGTTGGTATCACACAAAACGGTCCTAAAGTGTCAAAGACGATGGAAAGATCGAGGAAGGAGAACACCAACCAGACCTCCACTGAAAGAGCGCGCAGAGTCCTGGAACCTTGGGAATACTTATTGTCTCACAAATTCTACAGACTACCCACGGTATGGCTGTTGCGATAACACAAAATGATTTGTAACGGCTATTGAAAGAGGCGGAGAGTACTGGAAACCTGAGGAGACTTATTACTAAATAGCGGTATCTTAGTTAATGTTTTTAGCGAGAGAATGATTTTAAGTATTCTATTTAAAATTGTTATTTAATAAATTTTAAACAACAATTATATTGATAATATATTTAATTTAATTTAATTTAGTATTAATATTTCCAACAGCGACCTTTTTCTAAAACCTTTTTTTAGAGTTATTTGCCCCTAGATGCTATCCATAAAAAACAAAAGAAAACAAATGTTTACCAAATATCATTTGGTAATTTCATTATGTTTCTAGCTGGAAAAATAATTCCGTGTAGATAGAAAAAATGTTTGGCTTTGTTTTGTTTTTTTTTAAATATAAAAAAAAAACACTTACGAAAAAAACTGAAAAGATTTCATTTGTTTGTTTTATATTATTCCTTACGGCAATACAGGAATCGGTAAATTTTGACCACGTAATTCAGCGTTGTTTAATACCTAAAAAAAAAAAAAAATGACCCCCCCCCCTCTAAATTCCACAATTTACACTTTTTTCCTTTTTTGCGTTAATTTCACCGATTACAAACTTAATTTTCTAATTAAAAAGGTAACTTTATATGACGTGACCCAGCAGCGTTTTACCCCTAAACAATGGAGATCTATTTTTTTCGGCCTAATACATTTAAATACAGCCTTTATAAATATTATTAGTTTGCAGAAGTGCAAATAAGTGCAAAAAAAGTAGAAATTTTGAAAAAAAAATAGCATGTAAGAGTGGGGGACCACTTTTCTCTATAATTTTAACGTAAAATTGACACCCACTTTTGTAGCCACCAAGCGTTCAACGAGACATGTCACCTCTAGCATTTTTTTAAAGTTTGGCGATTGAGGGGGAGGGAAAACTGGGGGGAATAACATTGGAAACATAAAATAACGATAAATTTAATTATTTTTATGAGATCATTCTCTACTTTCACCTAACAATTTTATAAATAAACTAAAGCCCAAAATATGACGAATTCAATTTGAGGGGGGTGGGTTCACATTAGAAACATAAAACGACAAATAAAAAGCAAATCGAAAAGCCCGACCCTAAAAAAAGCAAATCTAAAATTTCGTTTATTTACAAAAAAAGCCAGTAAAAAAAGTGCCCTTACAAAAAATAAAGGTAAATGTGTAGTTTAGCGGCGTAAATTATTTGACAGACAACAAAAGTTTATAAAATTTATTTATTTTTATATAAAACATTATTAGACCCAAAGGTTGAAATAAAACAAAAACAATTCATTTTTATGTTTTTTTATCATTTTTTATTAGACTAAATGTGTATACCTTACACGTTTAAAATTTGGCCTTTTACGCTCTTTCATTACAAAAAATATGGCGGCCAAAAACATAGTTCATGAAAGAGCTTAAAAAGGCCAATCTGCCAAACCTTAGAAAGGCCAAATTTTAAAAGCAATATAGCGGCCTCGAATAATAAATATAAATGATGAAAAAATAATAAAAATGAATTTTTTTTCTGGTTTTATTTCAGCCTTTGGGTCTAACAATGTGCTTTATATAAAAACAAATAGTTTATATATATATATATATATATATATATATATATATATATATATATATATATATATATATATATATATATATTTGTCTGGCAAATAATTTACGCCGCTAAAATCCACATTAACCAAAATAAAAAATAGATGCACGCAGTACTGTTTATAAACGTTATTTTTTTAGGTTAAAAAAATCGTGAGTTTTCTTAGGTCAATGATCCCTCCTGCCGAAATATCTTATGGAGAGGGAAGCAGATCCTTTTTGGGGGAGTGATTACATTTACATGTTTTTATCCGTTCTGTTATTTTTTTTAAATTGTTGTGGGGGTATCCACGTTACCCATGATGAAAATGATTAGTATAGTAGGTATGTTTCAAACGAAACTTCATGTCAACCCAGACAACGCCGGGTACCAATGCTAGTATATATATATATATATATATATATATATATATATATATATATATATATATATTACAACGGTTCATTGCTAACAGACATTTATGTTTATGCTTGTCGAGCAAGAATGCTAGCAGACCACCCGGCATTTCTCGGTCGTAAAATACGCTTAATTTTTTAGTAATGCAGATATTGTATTTATTATTATATTATATTGGACCTAATATATAGTAATTATTTAAAAAGTTAAAACAAAAAATTACTCATGCGCCACAACCGAGAATCGAAACCAAAACCATTAGGTTACGCTTTACTATCTCCTTTGACGTTAATGCCTAACCTATGAAGGCATGTTTACTGAAAGGCTAAAAATTAAAATGTTAACAAGTAGCTATTAGGTTGCGCATGCATATTCGTAATGCTGTCGTTCGACCTTCACCTGGTAAATTCCATTTTTTTTTAATTTCACACTTTTGCACCAGCTTTCTCTGGCTAAAGCCTAAATATAAAGTTTCGCACGTGTTCGAATACCCTATATATGAAGTTTCATGTTTGTAGATCAAAAACTGACAGAGAAGTTTCGTAGGCAAAAATTTGTAAACAAATATATATACGCATACATTATATATATATATATATATATATATATATATATATATATATATATATATATATATATATATATGTTTGTGTATACTATAACTTTTTTAGCAAATATTACGCAAGTATAAGTAATGTAGAATATCTGCATGAATATAATTACACGTAAAAGTTAAGTAAAGATCATCATCCCATAAGAAAACCGAAAAAGCTAGTAAGGAATTAATTAAAATAAATATGTAAAAGAATATGCAAATTAGCTAGATCTTTTACAGATTAATGCAATTCCACGATCCATATGTAACAAAGTTGTATTTTCTTTTTAAATAAATAGAAAAAGGGAGTTTTAATATGAATATCTATACACAAAAAATTATAGGAGTATATATATATATATATATATATATATATATGTGTGTGTGTGTGTGTGTGTGTGTGTGTGTGTGTTTCATTGAACAGCAAGGTAATTCCTGTTTGTTTCTCTTGCGATCCGTTTTTTCCAATTGGTGGGCCAATATTCGAATCTTATGCGCGAGTGTAAAAATGGCCCCTATGTGATCTTATATATCCAAGTTGACGGAGTTTCAATGGGTTCAGCTCTAAATCCATTGTTTTCCAAATTTTATAAGACCATCCTGGAAACTAAAATCTTTAATACCATTCTAAAACCATCTATCTATGTTAGGTACGTTGATGACATACTATTAGTAACAGAAAATTTAGATTAACTAATAAAAATCAAAACTGTACTTTAAAATAATTCTGTACTAAATTTCACGCATGAAATAAATATAAATAATACGATTCCATCCTTGATATAGAAATTAAAGCCGACATCACTAAATAAAAAAAATATTATTATTATTATTATTATTATTATTATTATTAATAATAATAATAATAATAATAATAATAATAATAATAATAATAATAATAATAATAATGTTATAACATATTCTACTGTAACTGGACGCACGCTAATTATAAAATCGACAAAAAAATAAGAAGAAATATTTTACATAGACACATTTCCACCATTGAAAAAATTCTAAACGTAGATTCATCATTTATTATAAAACATTTAAAACAATTCATTTACTAATAAGCAATAACTCAACACCCCACGACAATTTACTAAAAACTAGCAATGCTGTGTATGTTTTTAAATGTTCTGTAGGAGACTGTCTCCAAAAACAACTCGTACATTGGTATGAGTAGAACCAGTATATCTCGCTGGCTAACATGTCGCCCGTTTTCCCCTAACAGCTTTATCTACCAACACCTTGTAGCACATGACACCACCAAAAACGAATATAGAAACATGTTAATAAAAAAACACCGCCATTTTAGCTGTTTCACATTATAACCTGTGCCTACCAATCATGGAAGCCCTACTCATTTGCATAAACAAACCGACCATCAATCAGGCTCAATATGAGGGAGGAAGGAACGCTTACGTGCTTTTAACGATTCGAAGCGATTTTAATTGACTTTTCAATAAATTCACTGAACGTAATTTTAATTCATCACTCACCTGAAGACAACACATGGAAGCCGAAAATGATTGCGACTATGGTATTTTTAATTTTTTTTTTTTTTTTTTTTTGACAGAACAATTACCTGTGATTGCCCATGACAGACTCATAATAGAATTATTATCAAGCGAATTCAACCTGCTTGGCTCGTAACAACAAATACGTCAGCGTAACGAAACAACAAATACGTCCAATGAACAGAAAGTTCAAGCATTGACCCGCGAAATGGAAAAAAAAAAACAGATCGCAAGAGCAACAAACAGGAATTATTTTTGCTGTCTAATGAAACATACATGACAGGAAAATGCTGCCTATATATATATATATATATATATATATATATATATATATGTGTGTGTGTGTGTGTGTGTGTGTGTGTGTGTGTGTGTGTGTGTGTGTGTGTATGTGTGTGTGTATGCATGTATATGTATATATATATAGATGTATGCATGTATGCATGTATGCATGTATATGTATATATATAGAGAGATGTATGCATGTATGCATGTATATGTATATGTATATATATATATATAGATGTATGCATGTATATGTATATGTATATATATATATATATATATACATATCGTCGTAGAACGATTAGATTACTCTGAATGAAGTAAAAAAAAAACATTTAAAAATAAAATGTTTAAATCCAATGTTATTTCACACGGTTAATGGTAGCCGAATGGATGCGGTCTTTGTTAATTAAGCCAGAGATGGCTTGTGTTGCCGGGTTCGAATTTATCGACTCTTGTTAATCGTGACACCCTACACTGAAGATTCCCGAAAGGATGAAACTCTAGTGTCTGTAAGTATTTAAATATATATATATATATATATATAAATATATATATATATATATATATAAATATATATATATATAAATATATATATATATATATATATATATATATATATATATATCACATTTCATTCAAATACCGCAAATTGATTTATCCTGTTTTCATTTTAAAACAAAAATTTCTAGTCTGTATTTAGTAATCTATTTGAATCTCAATGTTCCCCTGGGATCGTTGTTGTGGTCTGATTTTTAATTCGTTGCATCGTTCCCAGTAAATAATCTTTCTAACCCAATCATGCATATGATTGCATCCCTTCTGAGTCATCATCATCATCAACAACAACTTCATTTCAATAGAAACAGCTGTAGCATTACCAATTTTCCCCCTACAAGTACAATAATTATTAAGTAATTATTCCATCGTGGTAATGGATCGTAAGTTCGTGTCTGGAAAAGTAATCATAAATGTAACAATATCCAGGATATGATAGCGAAAAAGATGGGGGTTTGGGACGAGTAAGAGATGCAGTCATTTGTTAACATAACAAATTGTTGCAAACTACCAACTGATTCAATAATAATAATAATAATAATAATAATAATAATAATAATAATAATAATAATAATAATAACCGAAAAATAAGGAAAGACATACATTCTTTCAATTTCTATTTACAGTCGTCCAATAAAATACGCCGGCGTCTCGTTCGCTTCTCCTCATTGCCAGAGTTCTTCCGACCCGAACAATAAATTTCCTCCTGCCGGTCAATTCGTAGCCGGATCCGGCGAGTCAAATTTCCGACTGCGGACATTAGGGCGATCCATGCGATGTCCACTTGTTAAGACGCTGACGTATTTGTTGTTACGAGCCAAGCAGATTGAATTCGCTTGATAATAATTCTATTATGAGTCTGTCATGGGCAACAATAAGAGAAGAAGAAGAAGAAAATAAAAAAAAACAATGACCGGTTTCTAAGCCGATACTTGTACCAATACACCGCGCACCCTTTCCGACACAGGCACACTCCTCCTCCTCCTCCTCCTCCTTCTCCTCCTTTGCACTCACACAAACCTCGCGATGATTCTACAGTTCGTCTTTGTGTTACAATCAGACATTAAAGCAACTTTTTGTTGTTGTTTTCTTTGCCTTTTTTTCTTTTCTTTTCTTATACGGCGTCCGCCATCCGATCAAACTTCTGACCGGAATCCAGTTCTAGGTTTCCAGTTTGCTTACCGTGTTTCCAAGCAAAAAAAAAATATATATATATATATAATGATAACAAGACAAAACAAATATTTTATAGCAGTTTGTTTCGGGATATGATCTTCAACATATGCTCGGGTGTATTTCTTCTTTTCACTCGCCTTCTTTTTTTTTCTTTTTTTTTTTACTTCGTTTTTTTGGGGGGGGTGATTTAGCAGACAGAGAAACGCAATTTATCTTTTTTTTAATCTCTGACTGTTTTGGAAATATTGAGTCTATAACTGACAAACAGGAAACTCCATTTTATTTTACTCTATTTACTCTACCTCATTATACCCACCGTTGTCAGGGACATATGTTACTATCGTTCTGAATTCGGCAACACGTGTTATTCATCGTAAATTATACTCGGACATATTCCTACTTCGTTTTCTCCCACAGTCTCCACCATGTACGAAATTACACAATCCTCTCATTTTAGTAGCGTATAGAGGTTGTCACGAAAATGCATTCTTGGCAATCGGTGTATTACGAAAAAAAAATACTTTTATAATAAACGTGTTCATATTTATTTACCGTGTCCGTATAATATTTCTTCTATATTAATTGCCGATGCAAAATAATGAAATGGAAGTGAAAGGAAATTTACCATGAAATCGATGTCCATTTAAAAAACCAACTTAAACATATCTTCTCGTCTAACAATCGCACATTCATTCATTTCGTATGAATCAGATTATTCTAAAGTTGGCATTGGTTTTCCCGATATTTTTCTAGAAATACACCGAGTACTTACAGGAGGGACCAACACCCTAAGTGAAAGTGTTTTCGTGGAGTGAATAGGGTTTGAGCTTAGCAGGTTCGTGTCGGTAACCACTTAGCTACAGTCATCGGTCAACAATCGGTGCATTTCAATAAATAACGAAATGTCATTCTTAATTAGGATAGAGCAAGCATATATAGAATTCAAATCGGCCAGGTTAAAAAAAGCCGCTTATCCACTATTGGGACGAAATTTCGGAAATCGTAATGCTGAATATATATATTAAAAAGTCTGACTCATGTCTAGGTAACCTACATCTAAAATTACAAATGTTTAGATCCAAAATTTGCTAAATAGTTTGCTAGATACATCAAAGGACAAATCTTTGGAACATTGACCACTTGGCAACCAAATTCTCGGTCAAAAAACGATTAAAAAGCTTGCCCTATGTCTGAATATACTTTATGTAAAATTTCAAATGTTTAAACCAAAAATTGGCTGAGCAGATGTTAAATTCTTTTTTAACTTTGACCCCAATTTTGACCTCTTAACATTTATCGTTTTGGGCTCAAATCAAATTAAAAAGTTTGATTCATGTCAAAGTAACCTACATCTAAAATTTAAAGTGTTTAGGCCGAAAATTGGCGGAGGAGTTTTGTAGAGTTGTTGCATAGAGGTACATATTGGGGGAATATATAACAAAAAAATCATCAATTCTAATTCTAACCTATTTTTAAATAATATATTTTTAATTTTGATTGTCCATTCTTTTAACTGACATATTTAATATTAAGATTTCTAAAATAATTGACAATCGACTCTTTTCCCGACATAAACAATATTCAACTATTTCTAATAGAATTAACAATGGACTTAATTTCTAACATTCCATTTTCTATTATCATCTTTAACACTTGCTTACAGGGTTTGATTCTAGCCTTATCCTAATATCATTTTCACTTATATAGTATGTCTTTTTAATTACATGAGAAGAAGACAGCCCTTTCATGTAACACTCCTTTCCTTCCTAATTTCCAAAAATGTACGCATTTTTAAATTCTAGCACATTTTTTCTCTTGGCTAACCACTTGGTTAAGAAAGAACAGGCATCAAAAAATAAATAAATAAATAAACTTCTTTAGTCAGCTTTTTACAACTGACTCCATAATTACTTTTTTTAGGCCAGAAACTCTATCTGATCTTCCTGGAATATTCCTTTTGGTTGTAGGGTAGTACCTCCTATGATTCATATCAGCTGCTCCATCCAGCCACCCTTATGTCGTAGCCGAGGTCCGATTTTACCTCTTCAACAATTCGACAACTCTTCGTCCAAATGTAGCCTGATTCTTTCTTTCACCTGGTTGTTCTACTAATTAGAGTTTTGTCTAATTTTCTAACTATTTTATTTCTTTTGGGACATACATCAAAGCTCATTTACTTAAAGCTTTGTGGTTGGCTTCTAATTATTAAGATATACCTTTTCATTACATTGATTCTCTCGGATTTCCTTTTTGGACTCTTAGAGCTCGACAAAGACTTAGAAAACATCAACCTTAACTAAATAACCCCTTTCCCCTGCGCTTAAATTACTTCTTGCGCACTGAATTCTTACTATGGCTGGATTTCTGTGATTTTTCTTTTTTCTCCATCAGAGCGTCCAAGATCCCAAAACAGGTATATCCCGCATACATTCATCCCTAAAAAAAAGTATAAGGTTATATCTTTTCTTCCTACGTATTTACGGCATATTTTACTTTTTCTCCCTTCTTATTACTATATGCGATTTGCTCGCGGTACTGACTCTTATACTCCTTTGGTACCCTAAGGAATTCTCGTATCCTTTCCCACGCCTGCTTTTTTAATTTATTGTGCCGAGACTTATCACATGCTCGGGGCCGTTACGTGCAGCATGCTTTAAAAGCACACAATATCGCAGGTTCCCATCTGTATTTTTCTTACAGGGGCGTATCTAATGTTGTCCCCTGGCAAATTACTCTTCTTGCGAAAAATGTTATGAACATCAAAAAAAAAAAAAATTCTCTCTTTTGGCTTATCACATCCGAAAACCTCTCAAAATACCCTTTTACGTAATTTTCTCTTGACCCCTCTCTAAAATTCTAACTTATTTCTAGGCCAACCATTCGTCCTAATCATCGTTTCATTTTTATTTTCTTATGACTTGTTTTTTTTATTTTAATTTATCTACTTAATTATGGCTTGAATTCCTGACGACAATTACAATATATTATACATACATTCAAAAAAAAAATTTTAACAATATATAACATTTTCTTCAAAACAAAATTCAACATTAAACTTAACTATGATCTAGACAAAAAAACGTTCAAGTTATAACTTTTGCTAAAAAAAAATGTTTTTCTGTTAACAACAACAACAACAACAACAAGGTATGTTAAAAAAACACTGGAATATACAGAAAAAAATTTCGTGATTCAATATTGTCCCCCTTTTTTATAATTGTCCCTATTTTTTTTTTTCAAGAACAAAAAAAAACACCTGGAAAGCTGAAAAGTTCAACTATAAACACAAAATTCTTTTTCAATAAAAGTGCATTCGTACAGACAATATCTTTTAAAATCATATTTACACAAACAAAATTCCTTATATGAATATACAGTAGCTTTTACTGGATTCCCGTTTGTCTGCGTTCTCATTTGACAAGTTATGTATAAACAATCTTACATAATTTCAACACAATGTTAACTGAATGACTTCAACTTCTCGTGTGTGTATATACAAATGCATTCTTTTTTATTTTCACATTATCTGTGTGTGTGTGTATTTTAAAACAAAGAAGTTTCATTTATAAATGAATACGCAAAAGTACTCTGTTGAACTTGCTTTTCTTGTGAACGTGCTTGTGTATATAATTTTCTTCTTCTTTCTTTACATTTTTTATATACTGTTAACTCGTCTAACATTTTTAAAGACCCCTTTTTTACGTACATATGTTATAACCGATTACGGACCGTTTCTTAATTACGCTTTAAATATATATTCGTGTGTGTGCGTGTATGTGTGTGTGTGTGTTTGTGTGTGTGTGTGTGTGTGTGTGTGTGTGTGTGTGTGTGTGTGTGTGTGTGTGTGTGTGTGTGTGTGTGTGTGTGTGTGCAGTCAGCACCAACCCTATTCAGGATTTAACCGGCTTCCTCCGAAGGAGGAAGTTTCATGGGAGTATGAAATTCACAGCGGTCCCCAGTCGCATGTATATCCCCGTTAGGGGAGATGACAAGGTTAGGTTTTTGCAACTTTTTGCAGGGAGGTGTCGACGTCCTCCTACATACAGCACCTGGACTTCCCAAATTAGTCACCCATTTTAGTAATGATCAGCCTCAACGTTGCTTAACTTCGGTGATCTAACGGGAACTGGTGTGTCAACGTGATTATGCCGTATTTATTCGTGTGTGGGCTTTATTATTATTATTATTATTATTATTATTATTATTATTATTATTATTATTCGTTACAAGATGATGATAAAACAAATTTACCTTTTTGTTGTAAGGAATGACGACACGAGACAAACAGTTAAAAATATATTGGTTTCTTTATTCTTCAACCGGCCGATCGGTGACGTCAGGAATTTAAACTTGGATCTACATGGTCTAATCTTCTCCCTTCGCTTCTAAGGGGCTCTCCTCTCTACCTGACTCTCTCTCTCTCTCTCTCTCTCATCAACTCTTGACTTCAACTGACTTCTAACTTCGAATCCTTAGATTCTTATATTGAGAAATCTCCTTTGTTTATGACTTCAGAGGTGTGGTTTTCAAACATTACTAATTTTCACGTGGCTTTGCATATGTTTGTCCAAACACACTTTTGGCAAACAAAAAGATCCTCAAATCTAATTCTAACCTATTTTTAAACAATATATTTTTAATTTTGATTGTCCATTCTTTTAACTGACATATTTAATATTAAGATTTCTAAAATAATTGACAATCGACTCTTTTTCCGACATAAACAATATTTGACTATTTCTAATAGAATTAACAATGGACTTAATTTCTAACATTCCATTTTCTATTATTATCTTTAACATTTGCTTAAAGGGTGCGATTCTAGCCTTATCCTAATATCATTTTCACTTATCTAGTATGTCTTCTTAATTACATGAGAAGAGGGCAGCCCTTTCATGTAACAGTTTTCAAAGGGCAAATCGTTGAACTTTGATCCCTTGACAGCCAAATCTCTGGCCGAAAACTGATGAAAAAATGTTTGTCCAAATCTCAATACCCTTATGTCAAATCGCGAGTCTGTAGACTGAAAATTGATAGAGTAGTTTGGTAGGTAAGTGTATACACACAGACACACACACACATAGACAATTTCACTTTTACAGATACGTTGATTTTAAACAAATTGCATCTGTTTACTTTAAATAAATTGTCTGTATTTGTTTCATAAAATTAATGTTCTGTATTTATTTCATAGTATAAAATTTCTGTAATTGATTTATATGATAAATTTTGCGTATTTGTTTCATATAATAAATGTTCTGTATTTGTTTCATATGATAAAATTGTCTGTATTTGTTTCATATAAATTTTCTGTATTTCTTTCATATACTAAATGTTCTGTATTTCTTTTATATAATAAATGTTATGTATTTGTTTCATAGAATAAATTGTCTTTATTTTTTTCATATGATGAACTTACTATAATTCATTTCATATAATAGATGTTCTGTGTTTGTTTCATATGATAAATTGTCTGTATTTGTTTCTATGTTATTTGTTTTTGTATTTGTTTCATATTATAAATTGTCCGTTTCTGTATTTCTTTTATATTATAAATTTTCTGTATTTGTTTCATATAATAAATTTTCTGTATTTGTTTCATATTATAAATTTTCTGAATTGATTTCATATTATAAATTTTCTGTCTTTGTTTCATATGATAGATTGTCTGCATAGTTGCATAATATAAATTCTCTGTATTTTTTCCTCAAAGGAATTAATGTTTTTCCTTATTATAAATGCTTATGTATGCTTATGTATACACAATATAGCATAAAAAGAGTGAACAAACAAAAGTGCTAAAAAATTACTGTCCCAGTAGCATAAGTAAGAAAACATCTTGCCAGTGTCGGAGATAGAGAAATATGCTTGGGAAATGTATGAATGAATGCTTCTTACTTTGTGATGTGTGTTTGAGAGTGTATTAAAATGCTATCCCCACAACGTGACGAAGAAAATACATATTGAGTCTTGTGAATGTATGCTCCATGGAAAAAGTGGACAGAAACGTCCGTCTGCTTTGAAGGATGCGCCAGGAAGCAAATAAGATCAAGTCCGAAATTCCACATACGACATTACTTTTTCTAACCCCACTGAGAAGTAGGTCCAATGGAATAACTAAGATTATTCAGGACCAACAAAGACCTACAAATGAAATGTTGAAAAATATGTATTTTAAACCAAGTCCTATAAATGTATTCATCCATGTCATATGCATTAGATAATTCTTTGGTTTCCCCAATATTTTTTTCTAGTCAGAGCTCTTTCTGGAAAGACATCGGGTATTTACAGGAGAGACCACGTGAAGTTTGCCAACATCATAAATGAAAGTGATTTTGTGGAACGAACTGAATTCGGACTTGGAACACTCAGGTCTTCAGTGGGTGTCGTCAACTACTTAACCATTGGCATCTCGCAGTTCCTCGATTCGATGAGATTTTAAACTCGGCTTGCCGATGCATACTCAACGTTCGTGTCCGCGGCATTGTATAGATTCTAAAAATAGAAGAATCGGAACCGTAGTTTAGTTTGTGCTAACGGGGTTAAGGATGGTCATTGTAAGTCAGCTCAGCTGCATCCGTGCCATAAGTCGGCCATAATCGACGAATCCTCTTTGGTACGAAGCCTGCGTGCGCGGTTGACGGGATTACATGTTCAATGGAATTTGTAATCGAATGTGAAAAGTAAATGTTGCAGGTGATAAGGAATTTAGACACGAAGCCGTAGATGTTTTAGGGGGTGGGAAACGAATGAACCTATGATGAGTAAATTTAGTTGACAGCATGACTCTATCGCTTATCATCAAGAATTCACGGGGATAGATAGATAGATAGATAGATAGATAGACGACTGGAAATATAGGTAGATACTGAGGTTATATATATATATATATATATATATATATATATATATATATATATATATATATATATATTCATCTATGGGAATGCTGTTTCAGTGTATTACAACTCTTCAGTGTGGCTAAACCATACAAACGCACACATACACTAACACTTACACACATATATATATATGTATGTGTGTGCGTGTCTGTATGGTTTAGCCACACTGAAATCACAACTCTTCAGTGTGGCTAAACCATACAAACGCGCGTGCGCACACACACACCTTTGTGTGTGTATGTGTTTATATGGTTTAACCACACTGAAGAGTTGTGATACAGCGAAACAGTATTTCCATGGATGAATATATATATATATATATATATATATATATATATATATATGTATATGTGTGTGTGAATGTCAGAATATATATGTGATTATATATATATGTGAATCTGAGAATATATATATATATATGTGATTATAGATATGTGACTGTGAGTATATATATGTGTGAATATATATGTGAATGTGATTATATATATATATATGTGAATGTGAGTATATATATATGTTAATGTGATTATATATATATATATATATGTGTGAATGTGATTATATATATATATGTGTGAATGTGAGCATATATATGTGAATGTGATTGTATATATGTGAATGTGATTATATATATGTGAATGTGAGAATATATATGTGAATGTGATTATATATATGTGTGAATGTGATTATGTATATATGTGTATGTGAGTATATACAGGGTGACCCAAAAAAAGGGAGCTCCAACTCTAGTGTTTTGTCCGAATGAAATGAAACTTTGGTCATAACTAGTCTTTGGCCTTTTTTTTCACAGTTCTACAGCATATGTTCTAGATGGCCTCCATTTAGCTTTTGTTTTTTGTTTTTTTTTGGGGGGGAGGGGGTCACCCTGTATATGTGGATGTGAGAATATATATGTGAGAATATATATGTGAATGTAAGTATATATGTTAATGTGAGGGAGTATATGATTATTTCCATAGCCAAACAACGTCGCAGCTTACAAGAGCCATGACAGCCAACAAACCGGAAGTCTAAGTAGGAATTTTATTCATTGTCATTGCTCTTGTGAGCCGCAATGTTATTTGGCTGTGGAAATAATTATATCATCTCTCACATTATGAAAATTCTATTACTAATTCTTCGCTAGGTTAATATGTTGTCCTAGCGAGTATAAAATTCCTACTTGCGAAACATCGGCTTAAGTTATAACTGGTTGTGATGATCACATCCCTTGTTCGAGAAGAAGAAGGTTCTTCCCGGATTTCGCCGCGTTTTGCTTGATCTGTGTAGTTAATAGACCTTATTGTGTGTGACGCGTTTGCTCATGTAGCAGGTTACTCACCTCGTATGCAAGCGGTGTTGGCTTCGAATCCAAAGTTCGGATATGTCTAACTGATGAGTCCAAATGGAGGTGAAACTTGAGTCTTTGAATTTCGGTTTGTTGGCTGTCAGGGCTCTTGTGAACTGCGACGTTGTTTAAGTGTGGAAATAATTATATATAGAGAGAATTTTTTAGTTAAATTTGAATTACAACAACATCTATTGTTTGACAAACGACTAAAGATGATTATTAAAGCATTTTCCTTAACTCATGGATTTTCAATGAATATGTTAATCAGAGGAAATGTTGTTAACAAAATAAATGTGGGTAATCATAAATTTTGCTTATTAGCACATAGATTGAAAATTAAAATTTAGATTATAGTCTAAAAAAGTTACCTAAAGTTGACGAACACACACAAACATACCTACACACACACACACACACACACATATATATATATATATATATATATATATATATATATATATACATAAATATATATTACCATGTTTATCATGTAAAAAATCAACTTTTTGTTGTTAACATAAAATAGAAAAATCATCTGACGAATTGGTGGCGACAGGATATTTTTATGGACACATAAATCGTAAAATTACCTTCCCACTAACGAAACAGCTGTAATGAAAAAATCCAGGAGAAAATAAACAAAAGATATAAAAAGGAAAAGTAAGTCTTTGAATTTCAACAAAGTTTTGCAATATATATATATATATATATATATATATATATATATATATATATATATATATATATATAAGAGGATCAAAGAAGTATATAAGGATTCTTTAAAAGGAGACTTTCCGACATAATACAAAACTCAGCATGCAGGTGGAGCTTACATACAAAAGGAAAAATATATTGATAATAGAAAAATATATACTGTTGCATATAGATGTATTGATCAGTTTGAAATAAGGTAATCCAGTGCATGGCATAGGGGTTATAAAAGCTCTTTATGCCAGGCATTTCGAAGTTTAATGCTTCTCATAAGAAAGAGGAGCGGGTGCTACGTAACAAAATAGGAATGCGACGTCTATGAATAGGCATATTAGGGGATCTTGTATAGGGGTATACATTGGAAATGAGAAGAAGTTATTCAGGGAATTGTTTGATAATTATGGTACTTTAAATATACTGGAAATGGGTTTTAACATTATTAGGCAGAAGAGACACGGAGTACGCTTTTAGGAGTAGGTATTATATTTATGGGAGTTAATTAATTTTTTAATCTATTTATTAATTAGGATCCAATGAAAACCCCTACACACTATTTTGTATTTTTCTTGTTTTAAATGAATCAATAAATTTATATGCATCAGTATATAGTTTTCTAATATCGATATCATTTCCACTTATATATGTGTGTGTGTGTGTGTGTGTGTGTGTGTGTGTGTGTGTGTGTGTGTGTGTGTGTGTGTGTGTGTGTGTGTGTGTGTGTGAATATATATATTCATATAAGAGACACACAGGGTAGAGAGAGGAGAAGAAAGAGAATGAGTGAGGGAGAAATAGATTGATAAATAAATATAGATTTCATAGATTTGACAGATAAATAGATACATAGACTGATTGATTAATAACTATATAGAGATTGAAAGATTTGATAGATAGATAGATAGATAGATAGATAGATAGATAGATAGATAGATGGATGGATGGATAGACAGACAGACAGACAGACAGAAGGACAAACGTGACGACTGATTCTCCCTTTGTGTTCCTTATTCTATCTTACGAATGTAAGGGCGACCCGACGTTTCTTGAACGGAAGAAATAACTCGTATTTATTATTATTATTATTTATTATTATTTATTATTATTATTATTATTATTATTATTATTATTATTATTCTTTCGAACGAATTTTTACCGCTTATTATATTTTTATTAAAATCATTTTGGATTTTTAAAATAAAATTCGTACAATAATATAAACAATTAATGGTTTTCCTGATAAAAAATGTTATTAATCATCCTTATAACTGTTGTTAAATAAATTATCTATATTAATAAAGTAAACTCGATTTTTCGTGTGAATTGTAAGTCATTATACATCATTAAACAAAAGCGCCATATAGAAATCCCATATGGATACACTTATGTCAATAATTTATGCGTGCTTCTAGAAATTATAAATCAGTTTACAAATTTTATTTCTCTTCTGAAATCTCGTTCTGAAATCTTTGTCAAATATGCTATTAACCAATATCGTCTTCTTACATGTAAAACGGAAAGAAAAAAAGTGACCTATGAAAACGAGAACCTCCCAAATTAAAACCTTGAATAATTATCTAAACTCAAATGTAAATTAATATTAAGCCGACTTCACAATTTGATAAAGTTCATTATTGGATTTTAATTATAAGGTGAAGCTCGAATGATTCAAACTCGAAATAGATAACGCCAAAAACATCCACCCATTAATATGGGAGGGTAGATTATCTTCAAAAGCGTCCTGAATTGATAATTGAGCACCGGACTTATACTAAGTAGATATTAATAAGTCCCTCGTACCCATTTCCACCCTTTTTTTAATGGAGAGTAGATAATACAGTGGATGTGTTATCGGCAGCTCCAGTAACTCTCGCTTCTCCTTTTTTGTCCTTCAGTCCTCATTCAAATGAGTGATTTTTCTGACAAAGGGTAAAGAAAAAGTTGCTTTAAAGTACTTAGTGAACAGTAGTCTGAGTAGTCGGAAATTTTTCTGTCTCTATGTCTATCCTTGTGGCTATGTCACTCGTAAGGGTGTTGGAGGTAAACGTTTCGTCTGAGCTGACGTTATCCGCCTGATAGTCAGGGACCCGAACCTTGGATTAACCACTAAGGAGGCTGTCCTATCAGCATGGGACTGCTGTATTGCCATTTGGTGAATGGATTCTGGACCATGCAGTAGTCTCTGGTGGGGCCTCTCGATGCCATACTAGTGGGTAACTGTTACAGCTTTACCTTTTCGTGTGCTACAAAAAAAATTCCTGTTTTTTTTTCTCTCTTACTTTCCCTCTCTGTACTGCTCTAACCAAGTATGCCGACCTGTTCCACAAATCCCAAAACCTCAACATGAAACATCTCCAGAAAAAAAACTCGAATAAACCTAGAACCGCATCTTCCAACGTAGACCCCTACTACCATGTCTCCTTCTCCAACATCAGGGGTCTACGTTCCAACCCTCCAGAGGTTGAAACCCAATTACAGGAGACGACACCGGACATATTCTTTCTAAGCGAAACTGGAATAGGGCCGACCATTTCCCTAGATGAGCTCATAATTAATGGATACTCTAACTTAACATCTAAATCTGACCCCCAAAATCGTCATGGGAATGGAATATGTGCCTACATTAAAGATGGCTTCCCATGTGGCAGGGATATCTCTAGAGAAGATCATAATTTACCTTATATGTGCTTCCGGGTTACACTGCATTTATATTTGCCCTCTATCGGCCCCACAACAGCGGAGTTACTATCTTTAAGAGCATATCTGAGAAAATAGACCACATCCTGTCTGCACATCTCGGCTAACATCCACATCTGTGGTGACTTCAACGTCCATAACGTGGAATGGCTGACCCACTTAAATAAGACGGACGATGAGGGGAGGTTCTGTCATGATTTTGCCATTGCTTATGACCTCACTCAGATTGTTCGCAAGCCCACCCGTGTGCTCGATACTACAGGTCAATATGCAAGCCTCCTAGACCTTTTTCTCTCAATTCCCCTGAGCTATGTTTATGTTCCGTTATTTCTCCTCTAGGATCCTCCGACCACTCCGTCGTATCAGTGAAGATAAAAATGAAATGTAATGAGTTCCCCAGACGTACCCCTCCACCGTACCGATACTCCGTGCCTGACTAGGATAGCTTCCGTACATTTATATCTGATCTACCTCTGCATTCCATGTTTAAAAAGGATGTGTCCTCTATAGTATCAGACCTGACCGAATAGTTAATTGTAGGAATAGACCGATTCATACCATCTAACAATTTCCAACAAAAACCTACCAGCCAGCCATGGTTCTCCCCTGAATATGCTGCTGCCTCGCGCACAGAAATCACGTTTTCCATAGCTACTAACGTAATAGATGCACTGAGACTAAAGCTGCTTTCAGGAACGTCAGCAACCACTGTAAAAGAGTAATAAAAAATGCAAGAGAGCTATATGCCCAGTCTGTTAAATCCAAAGTAGCTGATCAGCGGCTTGGTTCCCACCAGTTTTGGCAAATAACAAATAGGATCCTGATCAGAAGTGTGCGTTCTATCCCAACCATTATCAATAGACCAGATGTCATCTCGTCAGCTTCAGACAAGGCCAGACTATTTGCCAAGAACTTTGCAGTTAATTCTACCCTATGCGACGAAGGCCATCAACTCCCCATATTTCCTCCTATAACACAGAACACGCTAGGTAACATACAAATATCTGTGCATGAGGTCGCCAAGCTAACCAAGAACCTTGATTCCAGTAAAGCAACTGGCCCTGACGGCATCCCAATTATAGTGTTAAAAAAGCTTCAACCAGAACTTGCTCTCATACTTACGAAACTGTTTAAGCGTTGCCTCAAGGAGAAGTGCTTTCCAACACCCTAGAAAACCTCGTCAGTATGCCCTTATTTAAGAACTCATAATAAGTCTCCTGTGTGCCATGAGTAAGTTGCTGGAATCCATATTAAATAGAGAAATAGTCAACCACCTCAGCAGAAATAACCTTCTTAGTGACACGCAATATGGTTTGCATGCAAGATCTACCGCAGATGTGCTAACTGTTATATTTCACAGGATTAGTGAATCTCTTGACAAAGGCTTCCTTTCTAGGGCAATTGCTCTTAACATATCAAAGGCCTTCGACAAGGTATGGCATAAAGGCCTACTTCACAAGATTTCCAGTTACGGCATAACTGGAAATATTCTCTCTATCATTAAATCATTTCTCTCTGATAAGCTCAGAAGAGTAGTGGTTGATTAACAAAAATCAGAGGCCTGCAGTATTAATGCTGGAGTCCCTCAAGGGTCCATCCTGGGCCCAACTCTCTTCCTGACATCAATGATCTCCCTAAACACATACTTAAATCATTCGTTGACATCTATGCTGATGACACGACCAACTACGGCAACACATCAAAGGCTGTAAATGACAAAGCTCTCTCTGATTCTCTCTCCTCTGATCTCGAACGAGTGGTTCAGTGGGGGAAGACGCGGCTGGTTACCTTTAATGCATCTAAAACCAAACTCCTATATTTACATCATCAACGCTCTGATCCCCATCTGGCATCAATTGAAATGGATGGCTCTCGTCTATGAGTATCCCCATGTTTTGACAAGCTTCTGGGCTTGACCTTCACTCCTGATCTGAAATGGAACACGTACATCAAGTCTGTTGCCAAGGTCGCTGGAAAGATCGTGGGATCCTTCTACTGCTCCAGAAGATATCTCACTACTGATGCAATTCTCTATCTATATAAAAGCCAAGTACGTCCAAGGATGGAATACTGCTGCCATATCTGGGCAGGAGCTGCTAAAAACAGCCTATCCTGCCTTGACAGAGTACAAAATAGACTTCGTGGCTTAGTGGGGGCTGCCCTTTTCTCCTCCCTGCAACCTCTCTCCCACAGAAGAGACGTTGCAAGCCTATCTTTGTTTTATCGTTATTTCCATGGCAAGTGCTCGTCTGAACTCCAATCTCTGATCCCCCCTCGCCAATCTTTTACGAAAAACACCCGTCTAGCTGAATCCACTGTCAAAAACTTTCCCCACTCTTCATCTATGCCTAAATCAAAACGTAGATTCCATGAATAAAGCTTTTTTCTTAGAACTGCACGCCTGTGGAACTTAATTGGAATTCAAGTCCAACGTAAACAAATTCCTGATGAACCGTCCTCTTAAGTAGACACTTTATTAAATCTCCACACTAACGTACTGTACTTACAATAACCCTTATCCCTGAGTGGCTTCCGGGCCTTGATAAGTGGTGACCACCTTGTAAAAAAAATTTTTTTTAATTCATAACTTCCTACATTAGCTTCGACATCTCCTACTCTCTCAAACAGGACATACGTACAGGAAGTCGGAGTAACTTTTACTCACATGCAAAAATCTACTATTATCACAACCACCACCATCAAATTCGGGACTTCGTGGGTAAATTTTCTGTATTTGTTTTCTCAAATAAAAAATTAAATTTTTTTTTTTTATTTATTTGTATGTAATTCACTATTATTTGTTTCAGTTCTTTGAAAATGAACATTAATATTATAAACACTTAATTATCAAGTCATTTCATTTTTTTAAATTTATAATTAAAATAAAACATTAAAACAATTCATAGTTTTAATAGGCCGCAGACGAAACGTGCTATTTCAAACTTAAGAATCACAGACAAAAAGAAAATGCAATTTAAAACCTAGGTGTCACAAACAAAAAAAAAGCTATTTAAAATACAAGCATCACCGACAAACAATGCTATTTAAAACACAAGTGTCATAGGCAAAAAATGCTATTTACAATACAAGTGTCACGGGCAAAAAAAATGCTATTTAAAATACAAGTGCCGCAGACAAAAGATGCTATTTAAAACCCAAGTATCACAGAAAACATTGCTATTAACAATACAAGTGTCACAGACAAAAAATACTATTTAAAATACAAGTGTCACAACCAAAAAATGCTATTTAAAATGCAAGTGTCACAGGCAAAAAATGCTATTTATTAACTGAAGCGACACAGATACAAAATAAGTTGCTGTTTCTGTTGGCATAACATTCATATATATATATATATATATATATATATATATATATATATAACATGACTTGGAACAAATACGTTGAAAACATTGCCAAGGCTGCTGCAAATAAGGTAGGCTCCCTCTACCATGCTAGAAAAATACTAACATCTGACAGTATCCTATAAGCATTTTTAAATAAGCACGTTTGTGCTTATCAAAAAAAAATTGATGCCTTGGACAAAGCCACCATTCGTTCATACATTGAGTATTGCTTCCACATACACTGATGCATCAAACATTAGTCTCTCTCTATTGGACAAGGTCCAAAAATAAGTCGACCAAGCTGCAACCCCTGTCCTATCGTCGCAATATCGCATCCCTGTTCTTATTTTACTGAAAAGTATTCTAACGAACTCTTAGCATTGGTACCCAACGTAAATATCCCTCACTAATCCGATAGGCAGCAAAATTCCACGCCTTCACTGTAAAGATCCTCTGGTGTGAGAAAGTCTTCCAGCCTGAAAGTTTCTTCCTCGAACTAATAGACTTTGGAATTCCTTCCCTGTAGCCTGCCCCACGACTGTACTAACGTGCAGAAATTGAAGTTTAATATGAAAAACATCTGTTATACTCCCTATTTAGAGTGCCCCCGTATGCATTGGTCCCTAATTAACCCTGCCTCTTACGTCTTGATGGCAATTCACATTGTTTGGGATGGATACGAGTAAAAAAACATAGATAAGAAAATGAAATGCTATTCAAAACTTAAGCGTAAAAGACAAAAAAATAAAACGTTGTTTCAAACTTAAGCGTAACAAACAAAAAATGAAATGTAACAGACAAAAGTTAAACATTGTTTCAAACTTAAATGTAACAGACAAAAAATAAACTATTGTTTTAAACTTAAGCGTAACAAACAAAAAATAAAATATTATTTTAAACTTTAGCGTAACAGACAAACATAAAATATTGCTTCAAACTAAAATGTAACAGACAAAAAAAATAGACTGATTCCAGTAAAGAAATTGGCCCTGACGGCATCCCAATTATAGAGGTGAAGAAAAAGCTGCTTTAAAGGTCGGTATAACTTGGTGAACAGTAGTCTGAGATGTCGGAAATTTTTCTGTCTCTATTTCTATCCTTGTGGCCATGTCACTAGTAAGGGTGCGTTGTTTTAAACTTTAGCGTAACAGACAAAAATGCAACGCAAATGTTATGGCCTGTAGAAACAGAATTATTCTCAGGTTTGAATGAAAGATGAGTACTGTAAAGTTGAGGAAGGGAGCAACAGGTCACACAGGAGACAAAATAGGAGCTGAATGATGACGAATGATGAATGACGTTACGTTTTTGGAGCTGAAAGAAAACTAAGGTTTTTAAATCAGTCTCTCCGTGGAAGCTGTGCAAACGAGGAAACTTGTACTCCAAGGTAAATGTTACTTCGATGTTTGTCCGCAATTAGCTAAGATAACATTAGTCTTTCCCTCCCCAAGCAAATGCACGTTACACCTGCACATATATATAAAATAAATTCCTCCTTTTTTGTTACACCACAGACTACAATTCTATAATTCACAAAGATAATTGATTACTTGTGACTGTTAATGAAAAATTAATTGAAAAAATGAAAACAATATTGGTCCTCCGACAAAAGGAGGGTAGACCTGTAAATTCACCCTTGTCTGTTCGTCCGTTCGTCTGTTCGTCTGTCCACAGTTTTCTCAATAACTACGCCTTGGGTTTTTTTTGTTTTGTGTTTTTTTTTTTAATTTTGAACAAAAATTAAACATGATATGAGTAAAAAAAAAAGTAACAGAACACATTTTCTGGAAAAATTTGTGCTTATTAAAAAAAATGATGCCTTGGATTTTTATAAAACTTTCTGAAAAGTTGTAACTAACTGATTTTTATATAATTTTGTTTGTCTATACTTCACGATAACTCTTGGGTGTGTCCCAGAGGCTCTTTTAGGTCTAATAAAAACATTCCATTTTTTTTTTTTAAATATTTTACCATATTTATCCAAAATTTTCTGTGTGTACCTACTTAGCAGTTTAGCATGGTGTTGAATTCAATTTTAAATGTTAAGGCCCTGGAGACTTCTGGGGCTAAATGGGGGCGGGGACTTGGTCATTTCTTTTTTTTTTTTTTTTTTTTGCATGGGGCAGAACTCAAATTTACATATGTTAAGGCCTAAAACTGCACTGTTTGTTTATTTTTACAAGGATTTTACGTTCCCTGGGGACTTTTGGGCCTAAATTGAGGGGCAGATGCTGAACTTAGTCATTTTTTATGGCTCTTTCACTGCGCATTCACGGGGGACCATGCATGCTTCACTTGTTCTTTTTGTTGTTACGAAAAAAATACAATTGAACGGCTATTGTTTTATTCTATCTTATGTTTTTATTTTAAACCCTTAAAATTAATCCACTCTTTATTAACTATATTGTTTCTTTCTTTCGCTTCTATACTCCTTCCATAAATCATTTCATTATACAATATGTTACATATCAGGGATCTTATGTCAATAGCAATTAAGTCAGCTAGTATAAAGTTTGACATAAGCACATGTCATAATGACCAACATCTGCAAAATAGAATCGTTCCCAGAAATCTGTGAAATTTAAAGCATAAGCAAGAGTTAGACAGTCACACAAAACAGAATTATGGCGCGAAATGACGAATGGCGTTTTTCGCGCTGCTAAGAATATAAAGGTTTTCAAGTCCGTGGAAGCGTGTACGACACACACCGCCAATAATGCTGTAGAAAACTTTGAATATCGCTAAGAGAGAAATATCAACCTAACATCTGTTCGCGTATCACCCAAAACATTTAAGAAGATAATTTAAATAAGTAATTATCAAAGAGGGCGTTAGTCTCTCTCTATCTATCTATCTATCTATATATATATATATATATATAGAGAGAGAGAGAGAGAGAGATAGATAGATAAATAGATAGATAGATAGATAGATAGATATATAGATATATATAGATATATATATATATTCATACTATTATTTTGTATTCCTGCACGTCACCAACTGAAAACGAATAAAGAAAAGTTATAAGCTTTTATACTTTTTGTATTCCTTTTTATACATTTCCATTCATATGTATATATATATATATATATATATATATATATATATATTTCTCTCGCTTGTGAGTTATGTCTCTCCAAAATTAAAACTTGCAAGAAACACTCAGCTAACGTCTCCTTGTGTCCTTTCCGCATGAAAAGAGATATTATTCATCTGGCTAAACAGATGAAACGATCAAACAGCGATGTCAGTCAACATTGAAAGAGGGGAGGAAAGACGGCGAGTTAAGCTCTATCACACGCACGTATGTATCTTTCTGATCACCTATAGAAGAGTGGAGAATAAAAGATTCATGTATGAAGAACATTTATTCGTATTGAAAACATTAGCAATCAGCATCAATTTCCTTACAGATTTGCAGTGTAATTTTTTATATATTTAATCAAACGATCACGTGTGACCGACACATTGATTATTTTATGACAGAGGTTCATCTAGAAAATGGACATGTCGTCACATGTCTTACCAAGCAAAGTAATCCGAAGGGATACAGCGGTGGAAGTTCCAGAAAGAAACAAAAGAAAGTCCGTAGAGACGGAATCAACTAATGAAAAGAGACAATGGACATCAAAGAATAATATCCATATCCCCAGACCCACATACGAGAATAATCAATCAATATTCTCTTGTATGTTATAACAATTAATACATTTTGAACTGAAAGCTTTTTTTATTATATTGTTTATATTTTACATGTTTCGGGGTGTTGTCCTCGTATGAATCATACAAATAATTATATAAAGAATATAAATAACCAACAGAAATTCGCTGTGCCTGTCTGTAGCAGAAACTTTGCTATTAACACAGTCCAATCTTGACGTATAAATAGCCCAACTATTTAAAAAAAGAAATTCATATAATTTTTTATAAATTACGAACCTTCGTCAGGATTTGAGCTCAAGTTTTACAAATTTATTTATGTGAAGCTATTATTGTAAATTTTTCCAAAAAATGGGAAGATCAGAATTTCGTGTGTTGATAAGGCATCAATTTCTGATTGAAGAAAATACTGTTCAAGCAACGTAACGTCGTAATACGTATTATTAATTTACTCGTCCGTACTTCCAGTGTCACAAAAAAAAACATCCTCATCGCAAATATTAATGAGAAACGAATTACCTCCCCTTATAGTCGGTCTTTATCAGTTTAAAATCATTAAAACCATTTTCTCTCCAAGAATTAAAAAAAAAACGAAAACATGACTGTCTGTTTACGGTTTCAAATTGGCTATTTTATTTCATAATTTAAAAAGTCATGTTGAGTGGAGACTGAGGATTTTTTTTATTATAGTTTCTTTTTAAAATTAAAAAAAGTGCAAGTGAATTGAAATCTGTTCCGTTATAATTTATATTAAAAAATTATTCAGAAAAAAAAACAAAAAAAACATGTAGTGTGTGTTGAATCTTCATTGAAAAAAATCTAAAAAATTTTAAAATCAATTCTTTTTAGTTGTAAAAGGTTAAAAATAAATAATTTGCCAAAAATTGTATTAAATTCGTCGTTATTTGTTTTATTTTTATTTGTTTTATTTTATTTGTTTTATAATGTGTTTTTACAAATTTAACTACCGTGGAATTTCAACGGTTTCTGCTAGTACGTATTATTCGGAAACAACATTTACAACTTGGTATTGATGATTTTCAAGCGTCGTCGTGCAAATGATACTGAACTCTCAGATCGCCATATTCGGTGTTGTTCCAGAAAACAAAACAAAAAAAAAGATCTACAAACTTGATTTTGTCAATGGTGAATTGAAGTTGTGTGAAATAGAGGATATCAGAAGTATATTTAACCGTTGTGCATGAACCGTTGTCAAGAAGGAAAGGGTTTTCAAAATGGATACCGCGTTTACTTAGGGTCGATCCAAAACAACAACGCGTCAAATCGTTGGGTGAAACGGTTTTAACGCAACAAAAAAAAGAGATTTTGTGTGAGTATGTGATATTAGATGAAACATGTCTCCTGTTGCAATTTTTTTTTACTCATAATGGCGTATTGTCCCTCGCAGTTGGGCGATTCTATTTATAAACGCTGCTGCTAGGAACCGACGAATAAAATTAATTCACGTTCTGCTAACAACCAATCAAAAACCAGAATTGCTCCATAAAAATTTAACCTTTTTAGCAACCTTGCATGTTTTCTTTGTGTCAACACGATAAGGATCTTTTGTTCTTTGGCTGCAAAATTATAAAGTCCGAACCTATACAGAACAGCTGTCTACTGAAGATTCATCATCTCCAGGACTTGTATAGAATAACTAACCATCGAAAACTCTTCTGGAACTAAATTTCGTTCACGCACATATTTTCTAGTTTTGTTCCTCACTACAGTTGCTATTTGCTTTTTGCAGACCTCAAAACAATGCTCTAGATAAAGATATTTGAAGAAGTGATACCAGAAACTGAGGCGTATTTAGAGGCCAAAAACGAATCGTTCTATAAAAATGACATCGAATTGTTATGGAAGCGTCAGAATCAGTATATCATCCTAGAAAGGGACTGTGGTGATGAATAAAATCGAATTTTGTTTAAAAGTTATAATTTTATTGATTTAGCCCTGAATTCATTGGTTACTTTGATGCTATATTCAAAGCTTTGCTGTTATAGTTCGATACGTTTTGTAATTGAAAAAATTATAATATATATATATATATATATAGAGAGAGAGAGAGATAAATAGATAGATAGATAGATAGATAGATAAATAGATAGATAGATAGATAGATATGAATCAATTTTCAATTGTATATATATATATATATATATATATATATATATATATATATATATCTTTATGTGGAAACATTTTTGTCAATTATATTTCAATTCTTTAATTCATGAAGTTCAGTGTAATCACAGAGCATATAACAAATAAATGACAAAAGTCTATATTCCAAATTTCAATTTTATCCTTTAAATACCTTAATTAATGAATTGAATAAAAACCACATTATGTCGTAAAAGATTTTCTTTTTGCTTGCAAAGAGAAGGTCTAAAGTACTTAATATATATGGTTTTGGGATTTTCAAATGAAATAATGAGTGTGACTTGTTGAGAATGGAGAACAAGTCAACACTGACCCCAGAAACACAAACACAACTATTTATCAGGTGTTCACATATGGCCGAACCATATGAATTATTCAAAACGTCTGATCCTGAAAATTTTGCATGGCGAATCTTAGCTGGAATATTTGTTTTACGCCGGAATCTAATCTCTGCGATGTCCGCCCAACGTATTGCGAGCCATAAATACATTTAAATAAATAAACAATTCTGCGCCTCCGATTAACACCACTCTCTGGATAATCATCTTCACCAATGAAGCAGATATGCACCAAGCCTTCAGTTCTACCACAAGGGGATTGAACAGCTGGGGACACATTGACAGAAGATGCTGAATACCGATGGCGGTTACTTCGAAGACTAAATATAAGTTATGCACATAGTGAAGCGTTTTCTTTTTCCTTCTTAAAAACGGATAGAACTTTTTGGTTACCTTGTAGTCTAACTTAAGAATGTATCCGAAGGATAAAATCCAAAGAATGTCAACCGGGTTTATATAATAGTGCTCAATAACAAATAGAACTATTTATATCAATATTTATTGATCATATATATACATATATATATATATATATATATATATATATATATATTCTCCTATAAATTTGGGGGTTTGTGTATTGCTATTCATATTAAACACCTTTTTTTCTATTTATTTAAAAAGAAAATACAAGTTTCTTATATATTGGTCGTGGAATTGCATTCATCTGCAAAAGATCTAGCTAATTTGCATATTCTTTTAAACATTCATTTTAATTAATTCCCTATTACTATTTTCTGTTTTCTTATGGGATGATCATCTTTAGTTAACTATTATGTGTAATTATATTCATGCATATATATATATATATATATATATATATATATATATATATATATATATATACTAGCAAAAGTACCCGTTGTTGACTGGGTTCAAAAACAGCCTACAGAAAATGGACTCTGATATATGAAAGTATGATAGGTTATTTTTATTTTTTTTTTTTGTTACATTTTCACCCCAAACAAGGCACATTGCCACTCAAGTGTAGGAGGCTACTATCAGGGTCAGCAACTACGGGGGCACTATGTAGGGATTTGGGCAGCAAGATGTCGGTTCACGTTGCACTTGAACTTCTGCATGTCAGTACAGTTAAGGAAGCATGATCCTGGAATGCAATTCCAGAGTCTAGCGGTTCTGGGAAGAAACTACTGGAGTAGAAGGATCTTTTGCATCTAGGGATCTCTACTGTGAAGGGGTGGGATTTAGCTGCCTGTCGGGTTTGTCGAGGGTGTCTGCGACGTGGGGGCACAAGTGTCTGCAGTTTGTCAGAGCACTCACCATTAAAATACTTGTAGAACAAGCAGAGGGATGCAACGTTTCGTCGATGGGACAGAGGCTGAAGCTTAGATGCCAGTTCAGGGCCTATCAGATTGGCGACTCTTTTTTTAACCTTGTCTAGGAGCGAGAGACTAGTAGTAGACGCACCAGCCCAGATGTGACAACAATACTCCATACATGGGCGAATGGTGGCCTTATAGAGATACAGGATACTTTCAGGTGTCAGTAGTTTTCTAGCACGGTAGAGAGAGCCTACCTTTTTGCAGCGGCCCTAGCAATGTTTTCAATATAATTGTTCCAGCTCATGTTTCCTGTGAACGTTAGGCCAAGCAGTTTGAAAGATGTACTCTCAGACAGGGAGTCACTGCCCATTGCTATTGGTGGCAGAGAAGGTTTCTTGTAGTTATTGAATGAAACCAGTTTGGTTTTGGCAGCATTGAATGTTACCATCCATTTATGTCCCCATTCCACTACAGATTGGAGGTCATCCTCTAGTGTTTTTGCCATTTCTTTAGATATGTGTTCATTTGTTTTCCTGTCATGCCTATTATAGAGTGTAGTGTCATCAGCATATATACCCATCTCAGAGGCAGTTTTGTCGGGGAGGTCATTAATAAATATCAGGAACAATAGAGGTCCAAGAATAGACCCCTGAGGCACTCCCGCATTTATATCACACTGTTTAGATGTTCGACCGTCGAGGACAACCTGGATTTTTCTATTGTCTAAGAAGGATTCAATTATGCTAAGTATTCTACCAGTGATACCGTATGATTTAATTTTCCTGAGGAGACCCTTGTGCCATACCCTGTCAAAAGCCTTAGATATATCTAGAGCTACCGCTCTGCCCTCCCCCGCTTTATCCAGTGAATGGTATATACGTTCAGAGATTACAGTGAGAATGTCAGCTGTGGAACGGGCTTGTCTAAATCCATATTGTTGGTCAGTCAGAAGTTTAGCGTCTGTAAGGTGCCGGACTAGAGCATGGTTAATTATGGTCTCAAATATTTTGGCGAAAAGTGGGAGGAGGCTAATGGGGCGATAATTTGATGGGTCAGTTCTTTCGCCAGAATTCTTGAATATTGGTACCACAGAAGCGGTTTTCCAACAGCCCGGAAAGCATGATTCATTAAGGCATTTGTTGAAGAGTTTGGAGAGAACTGGAGCTACTTCGGCTGAGCACTTTTTTAATAGCACAGCTGGGATGAGATCAGGTCCGCATGCTTTGGAAGTGTCAAGATTTATTATGATAGCATGTACCTGAGCAGGGGTGATTTTTAGATCGTCTAGCGTGGCGTCTGTCCGCAAAGGAAAGTCAGGCAGGGGGTGGTTAGTAGGGTCCAGTGTGGAGTTCGAGGCAAACCGGCTGGCAAGCATATTAGCTTTGTCGGTTGCTGAGCAAACAACCTCGTGATTGTTGGTTAGTAAGGGAATTGTTATGAAAAGGAAAGGGTTGTAAAGAGATAGCTTCCAATTTGGGGGTATCAAAACCAAAGCAAAATATGATGAAAGTAAAAATAAAATAGATAAAACCCATAATTTATTATACCATACCTGTTCACACTGAAGCACTTATCACAATATTCTGCAGATCTATATTAAAAAAAACTTGTAAACTTTGTGACACATTTCCATTCTATGGAGGTCGGGCGCGAACGAACACCCCATAATTTTATTATACCATATTTCTTCAAAATGAAACATAATTATCAAAGTATACTTACGCAGATAGATATGAAACGTCTTTATTAAAGTTTGTGCCTATTTCCATTCTATGGGGGCCAGGCATGAACGCAAACCCCACAATTTTATTATACCATCCCTATTTAAGTTAAAACATACTTATCAAAGTATTATGTACATCTATATCAAAAACACTTGTAAACGTTTTTTTTTGTTTTTTTTTCCATACTTTGTGGATCAGGCGCGTACGCAGACCTCACAATTTTAATGAATCACCATTATGCCAGATCAAACATACTCATTCCTGTGTCTCGATACATCTGCTATTATTATATGTGATCAGTTTTCTATAATAGCCAACCATATAGGAGTCTATTCGTGACCAGACACACACGCGCACGCGCGTTCAGTTTTATATTATAGATATATATAGATATATATATTTGTTTAAAAACTTTGCCAACTAAACTCCTCGGGCAGTATGTAGTTTACAGGCATGAAACTTATATATAGGGTATTCGAACTCATGCGAAATTTTATATTTGGGTTTTAGCCACGGAAAATCTGTACAAAAGTGTGAAAATTAAAAAATGGAATTTGCCAGGTGAAGGTTGGACGATGGCATTACGAATATGCATGCGTAACGTAATAGCTATTGGTTCATGTTTTAATTTTTAGCCTTGCAGCAGACGTGTCTCCATAGCTCAGGCATTTACGTCAAGGGAAAAAGAAAATCGGAAGCTAAACATTTTGTTTCCGGTTTTCGGTGGTGGCGCACGAACTTTTAAAATCATTACTATATATTGGGTCTAATATAATATAATAATAAATACAAAATCAGCATTAATAAAAAGATCATAGTTAAGCGTATTTTACGACCGGGCAATGCTGGATGGCCTAATAGTATATATATATATATATATATATATATATATATATATATATATATATATATATATATACTCGGGTTTTTTTTATATTCAAAAGTAATGGACTAATGAATTCAACGAGGTTGTTAGATAGTGCTCAATAAAAAGAGCTGATAATACTTGTTTATTGTTATATAAACATGCTCACATCCCGCTGCTACAAATAGCCACTTGTTTCAATTCAACAACAGATATCATCAGGCAGCGACTTGACTATTCAAAAGTTCAATGAATAACCTATGATTATTCATTGAACTTTTGAATAGTCAAGTCGCTGCCTGATGATATCTGTTGTTTGATTGAAACAAGTGGCTATTTGTAGCAGCGGGATGTGAGCATGTTTATATAACAATAAACAAGTATATATATATATATATATATATATATATATATATATATATATATATATATATATATATATATAGTTATGGATAAAGGAACTCTTTTGATGCATTCAACGTGGTTACGAATGTTCTAGGTGGAGATTGAAACCCGATCGCTTATTTGACAATCAAGCTTTAATCTACAGCGGAAAATAGAAGTTCTTTGACTGCTTCTATAGACAATATCAATGAACAGATTCTATTCGTTTTTAATAAAAGATTTGCCTGACAGACGTGTTTCATTATTATTAGTGATCGGTTAATTAGTTTAGGAGTGAATCTCGTAGATACAGATAATCAAACGTGTACACATACCTTACTTTATATATAGATATCCACACTCAAAGAGTGCTCTATACATTTTTTTTAAAAAAGAAGCTTTGCTCTATGTCTCTTCCTCCCTCTTTCTTTCTGTGTGCGGTTAAGAGGATGTGTGTGTGTGTGTGTGTGTGTGTGTGTGTGTGTGTGTGTGTGTGTGTGTGTGTGGTGTGTGTGTGTTTGTGTGTGTGTGTGTGTGTGTGTGTGTGTGTGTGTGTGTGTGTGTGTGTGTGTGTGTGTGTGGTAGCGTTTGTAGAGTGTGCGTGTGTTCGGATTTTTATTCTTAGAAATCGATTTCCGATTCTCTTCATTGAGCCACTGATCGATAAATCGATATATCTTTGTAATTTAAGTATCTACAAATGTACCGTAGAAAGCTGATCGGGGCACACAGATCTACACAGGTTTGTCTTTTGTTTTAACCAAATAAATGGCCGATCGATAAATCCGTCTACTTTGGTATCGACTCATCGGCCATTCAGCTTACCTTTTTGCCCCCGATGTGTGGCCATTTTATCTTTTAATCGATCGATACATATACAGGGTGTTCGAGACAGACGATGAATCTTTCGACTTTGATATAACCCCCCCTCTCTCCCCTCCTGCCTCTCTCTCTCTCTCTCTCTCGCTCTCTCTCTCGCTCTCTCTCTCTCTCGCTCTCTCTCTCTTTCCGTCATTCACTCTTTTTTGGTTTTATTATTTTTAGTTCGTTTTCTATTTCTTTTTTTGTCACTCTTCTTTTCGTCCGTCATACTTTCCATCCTTTACTTTCGATTTTAGCTCTCTTTCTCCACTTGTTTTTCTACGCACTCCTTTCTTTTTACAATCTTTCTCCTCTCCCCCCTCTCTCTCTCTCTCTCTCTCTCTCTCTCTCTTTCTCTTTATTTCTCTCTTCTAAACTCTATATACTTTATTCTCTTTTTTACATCGTAGACAAGTATACCAATGTTATTGAAACTCTATTGACTCTTTATCAGCTCTCTCTCTCTCTCTCTCTCTCTCTCTCTCTCTCTCTCTCTCTCTCTCTCTCTCTCTCTTCTCCAACGGAAAATGGCCACTGGACATTTCTGATTCAAGACTCCGAGATTTTCTGTGCTCATCACTTTGCATAAGCATACAGCCCTGCCCCGGGATTATCGACAGGTACTTTCTTCACAGTATTAGCTGGGATTTTCCACTTAACGGAAGCCAGTATTTTATTTCATTTTCTATCAATAAGGCTTCCTCTCTCATTCCTTCTCTCTATCTTTCTCTCGATCTTTATCTCTTAATTCCTCTTTCTTTTCCCTTCGTTCTCTCTCTCATTATCTCTCTCACTATATATATATATATATATATATATATATATATATATATATATATATATATATATATATATATATATATATATATATATATATATATATATAGTTATTTACTAAAATAATTATTAAATACTTACAGACACTAGTGTTTCATCCTTTCGGGAATCATCAGTGCATGGTGTCATGATTAACACCAGTTGATAGATTCGAAACCGGCCGTATTTTGTCTGCGTGTGTATCTGTGTATGTAAGTTCGTTCCCTATGGACTCTGAAACGGCTGGACCGATTTTTTTAATTTAACACAAATTTGTTTTATATCTCTGGGACTGTGATTAAACTGGTCAGATATCGGAATGCATCTGATAAGTATCGAAAATCAATAATCGCAAACTTTTGATTAAAGGAGAAACAGCCCCATTTTAACCGAAGTTAACACTTTTATACAACCTAACACCACAAATGCATTTTACAAGTTTTATCACCGCACAAGCAGAATGGTCCGGCTTATAGAATCAGCAATATATTCTTTTCTAAAACAGGGGCGTGTTCGAAATGAACGCGCCATGAAAACATTATATTTGACTTTTTAATTTTAAACTTGAATTGAAGATATTATATATAAAAATAATTTTATAAAATCAACAGTAGGTTCTTTACAGTGCAATGACGGCTACAATGTATTGTGCATTAAATCACTGCGAAGAGGCATATGAAATTTCCTTCCGCTGTATCCCGGTGGGTCCCTGACTAAAGCTAGCAATCGATTAATTTGATTGAAAATGGGCGCTTTCGCCGACTTCGATGACAATAAAAATATTGGAAGTGTGGAGCATTTGTAACGTTGTCTGGAAAGCAACATTTGTAATTTCGGTCGTAAAAGAGCATAGGACCGGTAATAACTCGAAATCACTTTTTTCGTAACAACGACATTTATTTTCTTATTCTCCCGTTACGCGCGATTTCTCGTTAGGACTGTGACGTCTCTCACGTGATCGTCCCTCTAAGTGCTCTGTTTGCTTTTTGTAGTCTTTTTCCTTACAGTCAATATATTTAGTTATGCTCTGCAATTACATGCAGATATGACGTCCCCTGTCATTTTCTTCTAGTAATATTGGCGGAGTAGTTTATTTCTTTTTTCCGTATATCACTGTCTGACTGACGTAATGAACATTTAAATTAAAATGTTTAAAATTCAACGCTATTTCACACGGTTAATGGTAGCCGAATGGATACGGTCTCCGCTAATCGAGCCAGAGATGTCTCGTGTCGCGGGGTTCGAATCGTTCGGCTGGTGTTAATCGTGACACCCTGCACTGAAGAATCCCGAAAGGATGAAACACTAGTGTCTGTAGGTATTTAATTATTATAGTAAAAAAATAATTATGACAGACCCTTTAAGAAATTCATTTCTTATCGTTGAGCACTTTCAGTTGAATTAAAAGTCGGTCAATTTAGCTCTTATGCATAGATCATCGTATAGCGATTAGATCACTGTCTGACTGACGTAATGAACATTTAAATTAAAATGTTTAAAATTCAACGCTATTTCACACGGTTAATGGTAGCCGAATGGATACGGTCTCCGCTAATCGAGCCAGAGATGTCTCGTGTCGCGGGGTTCGAATCGTCCGGCTGGTGTTAATCGTGACACCCTGCACTGAAGAATCCCGAAAGGATGAAACACTAGTGTCTGTAGGTATTTAATTATTATAGTAAAAAAATAATTATATATATATATATTGTCTCTTTCTCCCTTCGAATTCTTTTAAACGTCAGTCGCCGATATTTTATTTTGAACGTTATTCATCGCCGATTTATTTCTTGAAAAGGAGTCGGTCGAAAGGAACCTCAAATGTCATCTTTTCTTTTTCTTACTCTTTTCTGTATCAATTATCCCCAATTTGATATGACTACGTTTATTTTTAAAACACGCACAGAGATATACACACACACACGCACATACATACATATATATATATATATATATATATATATATATATATATATATATATATATATTTGTTTTTGTTTTGTGATACGTCTTGAATGAATTCAATTATTTACGAAATTGCATTTTTACCTAAATGCGAGTTGGGAATAATTTTGCCTTTAACCAATTTGGTGCCCTCACATCAGAGTGGCTGAATCTCGCTAGATTCAGCCACTCTGATGAGTCGTAGACGATGAAACACGTGTCAGTGGATAATTATATTTTAAAAAAATTATATATATATATATATATATATATATCATTGATTATCATTCCAAAAACAAAAGATCCATTTAATTCACACGCATATTGTTTTGTTAATTTTTCTTATGAAATGTGGCTTTTTTACAAATTTTTAACATTTTCTTTTTATCTACATTTTTCTCACAAACTTATTTTTCATTCCATAAAAAAACCTTTCCAACAGCTTTTGGAGGAACATCTCTGATGAGTTGTTTAGTTGTTTTCCACTATTCAACAAAACATGTGTAAGACGTACTTTAGAAAAAACAGTGAGTAAAACCTGACGAATGTGAATTAAATAAATCTTCTGGTTTTGGAATAATAATGCGATACATGCTCTGATTGTGAATATTTACTTTCATTGTTATATGTTGTTATATATTTTGTTATGTGTGTTTATATTTCTTATTTATTTTGTTATATTCCGAAATACATTTATAGAATATATACTTGTATAAGAATATATATATAAAATAAAATACGTATTACGTACGTTTGAAGCCAAAAAAACGCATTATTACAAAATAAACAGATATTTATTTTATTTTAAATTTATATTAAAATTTCAATATAAATTTCAAACAAAATAAATGTCTGTTTATTTTGGAATAATGCCTTGTTTTGGCTTCAAACGTATGTAATACGTATTTTATTTTCTTCAAACTCAACAAGCACTTCTAAGGAACAAACATATATATATATATATATATATATATATATATATATATATACTAGCATTTCAGCCCGACTTTGCCCGGGTATTTGGAGGTGTATGTTGAGTAAAAAAAAGCGGTCAATTTTTTCAACTTTGACTCCTATTATAACCCCTTAAAATTTATTGTTTTGGGCTCAAATAAAGTTATTAAGTTAGATCTATTTTTAGGAGACCTATATCTAAAATTTCAAGTGTTTAGATACAAAATTGTCGGAGGAATTTGGTAGAGTTCTCAAAAGTCAAATCGTTGAACTTTGACCCCTTAATCGCCAAATTTCTGGCCGGTAACCGATCACATCGATTTTCCCAAATCTCAGTACCCTGTATATCAAATTTCGAGTCTGTAGACTTAAAATTGACAGAGTTATTGCGTAGGGAAATGTACACTGACATACAGACAGACAGACCGACACTTTCACTTATATATATATATATATATATATATATATATATATATATATATATATATATATATATAGTAGCAGTTCCACCCGGCTTTGGTCAGGCCCTATGCACTGTTCATAAAGTTATGTGCATATGTATATATTAAAAAGTGTGAATATATAAAGTAATGTATTTCTGTATAATAGTCTACCATAGAGAAAAGACAGACAGATATTTTCATTTTTATGGATATAGATAGATAGGTAGATAGATTGGATGCAATATATAGTAATGATTTAAAAAGTATAAAAAACAAAAAGACTCATGCGCCACCACCGAGAATCGAAACCAAAATTTTCAGCTCCCGATTTACTTTGCCTCTACCGTAAATGATTGGGCTATGAAAACATGTTTACTGCAAGGCTAAAAATTAAAACATGAACCAATAGCTACTACGTTATGCATTCATAATGCCAGCGTTCGACCTTCACCTGGCAAATTTCATTTTTTTTTTTTCACACTTTTGCACCGTTTTTTTCCGGGCTAAAACCCAAATATAACGTTTTGCATGGATTCAAATACCTTTTATGTATGTAGACCAAAAACTCTAGTCTTTGTGTGTGAGGAACGGTCTCTACCAAACTACTCTGTCAATTTTTGAGTTATAGACTTGAAATTTTATATCTAGAAGATTTGGACTTGTGGAACAAAATCCATTTAGTTTTTTTAGCTGGTAAAATAGTTACTAAGGAGTCAAATTGAAAATATTTAACTTGGTAGGCGTAAGTAGACTAAACATGTTACTTCTACGCATATAATAACATTTATACATTAAAACAGGTTAATATTTTAAGTTTTTTTATCCATTTGTAGTTTTTTCAGATCTAAACGAACAAAGCTAGAGCGAAAAATGTTTTGGTTTCGATTCTAACTGATGGCACCCAAGGCATGTCTTCCTTTTACTTTTGAAATCACTACTATATATTAGATACAATATAGTAATCAATGGAGAATCGGCTCTATAATAACAAATACGAAATCTGCATAAATTAAAATATCATATTTAAGCGTATTTTACGAACGAATTTATATAATAACGCTGAAGTGTGTGTGTGTGTGTGTGTGTCTTTCTGTCTGTCTGTCTGTCTGTCCATAAATAGGCTCCTATATGGTTTACTATTAAACTAAACTTACCACATACAGTGATAGAAGAGGTATTAAGGATAAAAATGGGTATGTTCCATTTCGAACAGGGGTTGTTTATTAACATTGTGGGGTCTGTGTACGCGCCCGATCCCTAAAGAATGGAAATCAAAAACTAAAAAAACATAGATTTTTACAAGGGTTTTTGATATAGATTCGCATAAGAATACTTTGATTAGTATGCTTCAGTTTGAACAGGGATGGTATAATAAAATTGTGGGGCTCTGCATTCGTATCCGGCCTCCACGGAATGGTAATATGCCACAAACTTTTAATATGATTTTTGATATCTATCCGCGTAAGTACACTTTGATAAATGTCTTTCAGCTTGAAGACAGATGGTATTTTAAAATTATGGGGTCTGCATTCGCGCCTGACCTCCATAGAATAGAAGTATGTCACAAAGTATAACAATGGTTTATTTATATATAGATCCACATAAGAGTATTGTAATGAGCGTGTTTCAGTCTGAACAGGTGTGGTATAATAAAATTAAGGGGTCTATTTAGTTTTCATAAAATAGTTTTGATTTTTTATTTTTACTAAAATATAGTTTAAGAAAAATAAGTTATTTCTGAGTAATGTCGAAACCAATTTAGGTGACCGAAATAGGATTTGACCAATATTTAAATGATTTATGATAAAAATGGAAAGGTTAAACTGTTTGATATTATTTTCTGTCTTTCTGTTTTTGTCCTCTTTAAGTAACTGATTTTTTTTTTAAATATTAAAGTTACTTAAAAGCGTTTTTTATCATAAATTATTTAAATATTGGTCAAAACCTATTTCAGTCATCTAAATTGGTTTCGACAATATTTCCAAACAACTTATTTTACTTAAACTATATTTAAAAATAAAATAAAATAAATAAAGACCATTTATTGATTTTTTTTTCATGATAGATACTACACTTGGAATTATGTATTCACAAACATATTTTATTTACAAATATTTTTAAATGATTTCTTGAAAATTTCAAATACAAAGAAATGGAATTTCCTTACTTTTCGAAGATATTTTTATAGTTTGATTCATCGAATTAAAATTTATTTTTTAAGTAAAAATAATTTAGAAATACAAAAAATTAAGACTTTAGTTATAGTCCTTCCATCACATCTAGCATGACTCCGATCATTTTTTAATAGATGTGTGTGTATTTTTGTTTTTGTAATTGCAAATATCTCTTATAGAATCACTCCCGTTAGAATTATGTTTTTATAATAAACACTCCATTCAGCGTTAAAGTTCATCAACAGAATTTCTAGTAGCTATTAATGCAAATAAAATAAACATCCAATGAGCATGTTAGGTGATTCAATTTACCAACATGTAACGAAGTGGCACCTTTTATGGCCGATGAAAGTTTTGGTAATAAATACATAATTCTTCATTCAAGAGATACCATGCTGAAACGAGTATGTGGAACTCTAAGATATTATGACAGCCTTCAATATCCCCTACTATTTGTATTTAGAGAAGGTGGATACCATTTGGGGACTCCACGGTTTGGAAATACTATAAGACATTTTTAATGTATAGATTTTTATGCGTACCATTTTATGATCAGAGAAAATTCCTTCAGTTATCTTCACAGAAGTCAAAGTCTCTTCCATCAATTTGCAGTTGATATGTTTGCAAAAGTTGAATCAGGAGACTTATATATCAAAACTCATCTTATATATCAAAACTCATCAAAACAAGCTAAGAGTAGATCCCTACATGCATCTCAAAGATCATATAAATAACGATGGGCAATGAAGAGATATAGGTCACATATGTATTTTACCTTCTAGCTTCACAGGTAGCCAACGATATATGCAAAGATGCAATGACATGTCAGAAATTATGCAAAACCAGAGCTTTTTATCACATTCAATAGAAATTCACCTTGCATGGTTGATAGCCAATGTACAAAAAGATATCCTAAAAACTTTCTATTCGAAACTTAGTTTATTAAGGATGGTTATCTCTTTTATAGGAGAAGATCGCCTGAAGATCGTGGCCTTGAAACTATGCTTGGCACGCATGAGGTCAACAATAGGTGGATTGTACCTTACTCTTCCTTACTTTCAAAGACATTCAATGCTCAAGGGATCAATGTTTATTTATTAAATTCTCTGAAGTCTATTAAATATGTTTGCAAATACATAAATAAAAGGATCTGATGCTGCGATATTTTCCTAACAAAAAATGTTAGTCATGAAGTTACTCGATGTATCGGCATTAAGGAAGCATTTTTGGGTTTCCTATTCACGAAAATCTTCCTCCAATCCACCTGTTTGAAGTTCATCTTGAAAATGGTCAGAAGGTTTTTTTCACAAACGAAAATGCTACCCGTTGCCCTAAATCTAATTTTTTTGCACTTTTAAATTGTGTGAACGAGATAATTTTGCAAAAATTCTAATTTATAATCAGATACCATTTTATTAAACATGGATTAACTAGACATGACACAGGAGAAAACGAGGAGCTAATGTTGAGGGTCATTCAGGTGTAAAATTTTACACTACAATTGGATGAGTTTACTCGGTGCACCCAAGTCACCGTGAATGTGTTTTTAGACTCCTTCTTCATGAAATAAGAGGACCGACTTCATTTTCTGTTCTAAGAACTATTGATAGGCAAACTTTTTGCAATTACAGGGAAACCTGTTTGACTTTAAATTTGTTAGAAAATCACAATCAGTGGGATAGAACTACGGCTGAGACTTCAGTGTCACACACACATACCTGTTTCTCTAAGAATCCTTTTTTTTTCAATAATTCTTAAAGTTTGTGAAGTAAGTAATCCATTAGCATTGTGGCAGAAATATAAGAATGATTTATCTGAGGACTATAAATATCAGCAACAACAAAGATTCCCTGGGAGAGAAATATGATTTAGTGAAGAAATATATAATTATGTGTTAACTGTTATTGAAGACCATGTGATCGCCATGGCAGGGGAGGAGCTCTACAAATCTGGGTTACCTGAAACTCATTGAAGTGAAATGAATCTTACTTACAGATGTTTTTCGAGAACTTCATATAATATTGATTCACTGACCAGATTCATTGATGACAAGATGCTGAATTTTTTGCCAGACCAACAATATGCATATAGAAAAATAATTGAGCAAGGGACTGATATGAACGGAGGATTATATTTTTTAGATGCACAAAAAGGAACTAGAAAACTTTTGTCACCAATTTAGTGCTGGCCAAACTCCGGTAGAGAAAGGAAATAGTCTTAATTGTTGCAAGTTCTGGAATTGCTGCAACTTTATACCCTGGAGGTCGAACAACTCATATATCATTCAAACTCCTTTTGGGTCTGAAAAAAAAAACTTGCAATATAAGTAAAAATTCTGGTATTTCTGAAGTTCTCATAAGATATTCTTTGATAATGTGGGACGAAGTTACAATGTCTCATACAATAGCTCTAGAAGCTGTCAACAGAACACTGCAGGATTTGCGTAATTCCAACTGCTTGATGAAAGGTTTGACTTGTAGTGTTTTCAAATGATTTAAGGCAAACTTTGCCAGTTATTCCCAGGGAAACTAAGGTAGATGATTTTAAAAACATGTTAAAAATTCTCTGTACTGTAGAAATATGACAAACATTAAAAACTTTCTACAAATATGAGGGCACATTTACATGGAGATTTTCTGTCTGGACAGTTTGCTTATACCCTTTGGAAACTTTGAGAAGGAAGACTGAATATGACTCGGAAAGGTTAAATAAATTCATCAGAAATATCCACCTTGGTTAAATGTTGAAGAACTAATAGAAAAAAAAAATTTTTAATTCAAATTTTACAAATCATGATTGGCTGTGTAAAAAGAACAATTATGGCACCAAAAATATTGCAAAGAATAGTTTTAATGATTTACTTGTGAACCTATTGCCAGGAACTGAGCATAATTATACATCTATAGACTCTATCGTAGAAGATTCTGAAATAGTAAAATATCCAGTTGAATTTTTGAATTCCCTCGAGCCAAAAGGTGCTCCTCTTCGTTGTCTTCGATTAAAACTAGATGCTCCAGTCTTCTGCGCAACCTCTCACCACCAAAGTTATGCAATGGCACAAGACTCGTTACTAAGGAATTTATGAAATATGTTTTAGAGGCCACACTAATTCCTGGCTGCGGAAAAGGCGAAGATGTTTGTATCCCTCAAATTCATTTAATATCTTCCAACATGCTTTTGGAGTTCAAACACGTTCAGTTTTCCATACGTTTGTCTTTTATAAAGTCTATCAATAGGGCACAAGGCCAAACACTACAAGTTGTCGGTTTGTATTTAGTAGAGGATTGTTTTTCACACGGACAGCTTTATGTTGGCGCTTCTATAGTAGGGAGTAAGAATAATCTTTTCATATTCACTCATAATGGTAAAACTAGAAATATTATCTATAAGGAAGTTTTTTTTTTCTGAGAAATTAACAAACTAATAATTGAACATTGTTCACAAGTCGTTTATAACCTAGCCCTTGAATCAAGGGAAAACAATTTTACAAATAAGATTCTCAAACGTGTAACAGAATTTCGAGCCTATCTTTCCTGTCTTTGTAGAAAACTTTTCAAAATTGATTTAATGATCGGAGGCAAATGCTTTTTTCTTTACATATTTTTAAAAATATAATGGCTGGGTATATTTTTTCTCGTCGTAACTAACTAAATGTGTATGTGAGTCATTGTTTATATTTTTGGTGCATCTTATACATCCTATTTGCTTTGGTGATTGCGTGACAATCTTCTATGCAATTCTGTAGTTCCATATTTTACAGCTTGATAATTACTTATTTAAAGCATTTACTTTTGAATTCTTAATTTGCATTATTGAAACGTATCGTTGAGATTGTGCAAGGATTTCCCCATACGTGGGAGCAATTCGCCACAGTGAAAGGAACTCTCATTTCACATAATTTCAATACTTTCAAGTTACTTCTGACATGTTTAATATTACCTTGTTTTACCTGGTTTTACATTCTCTTTGCGATTGAGAAATTGAAATGGGTCAATAGGTGCGTATAATAAAATCTCCGTGTTTTTTTTTTTCTGCTTTTCTAAGATTATGATTTTTTTGGTCACTACGAAGTGCAACAAAGTTGATATCAGAAAATCTATATTTCCGCAAGTTTTTACTTTTCTTTTCATCATATTTTGCTTTGGATTCGATGCCTCAAATTTGAAACTATCTCATTAGACGCACACCCTCTTTTCATACTATCATAAATCAGAGTCCATTTTTAAGGCTCTTTTTTTAACACAGTCAACGACAGGTACTTCTGCTAATATATGTGTGTGTGTGTGTGTGTGTGTGTGTGTGTGTGTGTGTGTGTGTGTGTGTGTGTGTGTGTGTGTGTGTGTGTGTGTGTGTTTCCATCTTCAAAAGGTTAAAACTTCTGTCGAAGTATAATTCAAGTATATTCCCTTGAAAGTGAGATTTCTTAGAAGTTTAATGTAATGTAATGATGTATGTGGTATATTTCCTTTTCATCTTAGAAAATGTCTCAGTGGGAGCAACTACTAAGATGTTGGACCGTAATATTCAATAGTGATTAAGATCTAAATTTTAGTCGTGCAGTCAGCTGTGTATAGCATCATTGCCCAGCTTTTCTGTATGTATATATGTATATCTCTCTTCCTTTCTCTCCCTGAGTGAAGATGAAACATATATAAAATTTAGCTACGATCATGATGTAGACCAATTTTTTATGCGTGCTTTCAATAATTTCTACATTTTTAAGACTCAACTAATTCTCCTGAAATAGTTATATTGTAGTTACAAACGGGAGTAAATGTTACTCTCACATATATATCTATTACCACTTCACTATATACCGTAAGCTATTCTTAGTTCCTTGCTATTATTAAGGGATAATTGATAACATGAATTACTGATTGTTTTTCCAACTTTTTCATATTCGTTTTCTTTATTTTTCCCCAACTTCTCATATGGTTTCTGTAACAATAAAATCTTATTTAGTGTCGCCAGATACATTCATTTACGCTTGTTTGTAGTCGTCATAACTCCATTTATATTTAAATAAACAATTTCATTGTGACACATATTCTTGAATAACAGAATACGATTAACAGACAGAAAGGAAATTCCAATTCAAACATGGCGACTAACACTTTCTTTACTTATTCTTTTCTTCTTTTTGTTTCTTATTTTTCATAAGAAACAACACCTTTTATTTTCATTACTTACGATTATTAAACATACCGTTTGTAGTTAGCTGCTAATACTGGCATTAGACTGGTCTTCACTGTAATTTGGGTGGCAATAAGACCCCCAAATGTCCCAGTCCTCTTCACACTCATCCAGAGTACCTATTTACTATGCCTCACCACGGGAGAGAGTTAGACACCAGGATCGTTTTTTAACGTGGAGAAAAGGTACAAAAATAAAAAAAAAAATTGTCTCAGTCGTGAAGGACTGCTCCTCCACTGAAAGAGAACAAGAAATGGAAGTGCGGCATCTGAAGAACAGATACTACACTTTTTATCTTGGCCAAAAGGCCAAGGTGTACATCTAGTTAGTGCTTTCTTTCAATCCTTCTTAATCCCTCTCGACAATTTGTGGGAATTGAAATTCTCAGCCAACGAACACACAGACACAAAATGGTACTCTTAAGCTAAACTCGATTATTGCCCTTTAACTCTGGTGACACATGCTTGGCCACCAGAGGGCAAAGGCAGCTACGTCACTTCCTGTTTTATAGACCTCTCTCTGTTCTTCGCTGGACCCTCAACCAGTCAACACGTGACGATAACGGGCTCTGATTGGTATGCCCAACCAACCAGCTTTCCTGAATAACTCGTCAGCCAATCAACAAATACTAACCGCAAGTAACGTTAGTATCTTTTCAACGAATTCTTATTCTTACCTTCTCTATCTCGTGTATTTTTATGTAAATAAATATGTACTATTTGTTATCGTATATCGGTATATTTTGTCATCATTATGCGACCTTTGCTTCTCGGTCACACTTACCATGCATTAACAACATGGAAGATGGGGTCGTCATAAAACAGGCCAACCTGTCCTCCACAAATTTGGTGTGGTGCCATACGATTCCGACATTACAATTTTTCATTGTTTCATCATTTTTTCTTCTTAAATTTTTCGCCATCTTTTTCACTTCTTCTCTTCTAACGCCAACTGGTCCTGGATATGACCTTAAACTATATCCAGTGGTGAGGCCCCAGCTTGCGGGCTTTGGGGAGTGTGGAGCCACCCTTTAATTACTATTGCTCCCAGGTCCGCTCTGATCCGGAGTGGTAGTACCTGTTTGGGGCCCAACTCTGGGTTGAATAGAAACCGACTTGAAAACAACAAAAATATTCTATTAAAAACAAAATTCTTCAAAATCTTTGGATTTTGGTATTAAATAACCCGAAAAGGGTTGATATGCCGTAAAACAAAAACAACCAACGAACCATTCTAACGTCAACAGTTTCTCATTCTTCTTTTCCTCTTCTTTTTCTTTTTATTTTTTTTTATTTTTATTTATTTTTTTGTCCTTATTATTATTCTATAAAACTCGCAGGTTTATATTGCACGCTTTTCATCTGTAGATGAATGTTGCTGTGTGGTGGGATGAATGGCGTATAACTTAAGGGCGAATGATAAGAGAAATAGTGAGAAAAACAAAATGGCGTAGATAATTAAAAGAGAGCGCAAGAGACGAATGAGAGAGAAGAAAAGAGAAGTGACATCACAATGTATTCTGACTTTGTGAAAACTTATAACTTTGTAATGCCAGTATAAAACATCGAACGTTAAGAAGTGAAATATTTATCGACATATGTAACAAATATTGACCCAACAGATAACGAGCACTTTAGTTATCAGTATCATTCGCCCACTTTCTCATTTTAAAATGTTTCTACCTTTTTTCTCTTCATCTTTTTCTATGACGTCATCATTTTGGTATTCTTTATTCATTACTAGTGAAAATTTTCTATTAAAAATGACTGGGCAATATGCTTCGCCGGTGTTCGCACTTAGTATTAATCTAGATACGTCATTAAAATAATCATATAAAATTACGTCAAAAATCTAATTTCTCAACTAAAGATTATTATTCTTATCATTTCTGATGATCTAAAGAAAAGCACACTATCCGATGACTTTTTTTTATTATAGAATAGATGGTTTCAAATTAATTTCGGACGTCGAAGTATATCTGGGGTGGTTGTCTGACTTGCTATATTTTCTTGCTTCCTCCTCACGACTTGAAAAATTTGAAGAGTTTCAAAGAATGCTATTCTTGCTATTCTTGCTATTCTTGCTATTCTTTTCTTCTCAGCAGAGGACAGAAAGAAATCAGCAAATTATATTTGTGACAATGCTAGGACTTTGTAAATTGTTTTTGGAGTATTCAGTTGAACAATGAATTTTGATTGTTAAGTTCAACTTACAGTTTGAATTTTCTTTCTATTAACATAAGCTCTACTATCTATTGCGTATTGAGCTTTTTTATTCGGTTGGGATTAAATCATTATATATAAATACTGGTACCTATATTACATTGAAATTTACCATTGCGTATATCAGGTAAACACTACATCCTTTTGAATTCATTACTTATATATATATATATATATATATATATATATATATATATATATATATATATATATATATATATATATATATATATATAACCCCGTTGTATTTATTAGTCCCTACTTTTAAACATCTCAAACGTTACTTAAAATTAATGGACGGAAAACTCTCTGGAGATTTTTTGAACTATCATGGCATCAGGAGAAATCGATAGTATAATTGAAAAGAATATTGATGAAAATAAAGAGCACTGAAAGGAGGGAATTGAAGTTGCCAACTGAAGGACCGATTAAAATAAATTATTTAATCAAACATAGAGATTCCATTAAAGTTCTTTATTTCTCAAACACTGAGTTAGTAAAGACGTTGCGAACATAGTTTTCCTCTTCGCAATTGGCCATTGATATATATATATAAGATATATATATATATATATATATATCTTATATATATATATATTAGTCGTTATTATAGTGAAAGATTTTTATTATGTTTCTTTTTATTCATGATCTACCGCGTTTCTTACTTTATCAGTATTTATTGTTGTTCTCCTTCCCCTTCTCTTCATCTTCTTCTTCTCCTCTGACCTAATCGAACTTTCCTTTTGTTGAACCATTCATTCCCCCCCTCTTTATATCCATCTTATTCCTTTTATCATCGTCTTTCTTTGTAATTCTAGTCTTACTTTTCTGTTTACCCCCCCCCTCCCCACCTGTTTTTATGGTTCCTCTCCCTCTCCCTCGCGCACTAGTTGCATAAAAGTTATCGCACTCCTTCTTTCCTATCTATCCCCTTCTCCTCCTCACTTCTCTCATTCTCTTTCTTCTAATCTCTCTCTCTCTCTCTCTCTCTCTCTCTCTCACTCCCACCCTCTGTTTCTTGTATCTCCTTTTTTTTCGCTCATATCAAAGTATCCGCGGCCGCATGTTTCTAGCTTTAAATACCTTCGTGCATACACATGACCTGCTCCCAATCAATGCTTTCCACTCAACAGCGAACATTCGATTATTTTTCTGCCTTGTCCTGCTTCCCTTGTGATTGGGTGGAAAAGGATAGCATTGCGAGGGGGTTGGGCTGTCCCCTGTTTCCGCTACTTGTCAAATCCAAACGATTCCTGTTTATCCCCACTTCAGGTGTGCTATTTGCGTTTAACCTTATCCGCCCTGCCGCCAGCCCATCGCGTTGGGGTTTAGGAGACGAAGTCCATTGACAAGGACGGCTTCAATCCTCTCCAATGAAGAACGAATTCAAGTGCACAAAATCAATGGATGACCAGCCCTAAATAAAGGGAGATAACAAATGGTAGATTGATGAATAGTGCCATTGTGAAACATACCGCTAGCTGGCGTGTAAATGCTTTTGCACAACCTTCGTTAATGGAGTCAGTTCTTATATAAGCGATGATGTTGTGAAACGCTTTTTAGTCGAGTCTTCATTTTTTCCCCAGTCTAAAAGTGGTAATTTAACTTTTTTATTTGTAATAATTGTTCTTATTTTCATTTTTATATAGAATTGAAAAAAATATCCGTCCCAGTGCGAGCATTCCCGAACAGAACAGTTTTGTATCACTTTTATGTCTCTCTACGAAACAAAAAATCAGGATATAATGATTCTAAATCTTGTGTCTAGAATCCTTATTCCAATTTGAATAAAAAACCATTATGTGATTTTTATTCGAGAAGAAATTGAAATCCAAGGAACATTGTTTAATTTGTGATTAATAATAGTATTAATAATAATAATAATAATAATAATAATAATAATAATAATAATAATAATAAGAAGAAGAAGAAGAAGAAGAAGAAGAAGAAGAAGAAGAAGAATATGTTAATTTTAAAACAAATCTGAAATATTTAAATTTAAAGATAGGTGGATTATGACCATATTATACACTCTAAAAGCCCTTAACAAAAATTGAAATTTGGAAATATTTATTAATTGATATATAATAGTTACTGTTAGAATTTCACAAAAATTGTCTTGAGGGTGTGCCACCTTCGCTTGACTTCCTTTAAATAAACTAGATTAAATATAGCTGCGTTGTAAACTTTAAAATGATCGGTTTATTAACTTAGAAGTTGATTCTTTACATACAAATGCATACACATACACATAAAACTAGCATTGTATAAATACAGACTAGCGGAACAACTGTCTCGGTGTTATCCACCTAACCCCCCCCCCCCCAAAAAAAAAAAATGTTTCATGGTTTTAAAGGGTCAAAAAAATAACACGCACGGAGTATAATTAATAAAAAAAAAAGTGCCGATTAGTCATAACAAATTTATTCATTAACTCAGTATGATTCTATAGACCAGCGGAATCGGGTAGATCACTATATTTATTAAGGCTTAATAGGAGGTTTCTGATACACCTAATAGATCACTATATTTATTTGGGCTTAATGGGAGGTTACGGTGGTTAACGACATGAACTGACAACCTAGGTGGCCCACATTTGAATCCAGTTCATTACACAAAATTACTTTTATTTAAAATATTGTAAAACTTTACGTATTCCATCCCGTAAGTACCCAATATCTTTCTAAAAATAATTCTAAGTATAAAATATCGGGGAAACCAATGCCAACAATAGAATCACCTATATTCATATGATATGATGATGATTTAGGCTCATTTTTGGGGGGGGACTGTTATCCTCATCTTCATAATTGTTGTTTCACGATGTTTCGGCCAACTATTCCTCTAGGTGGTTAAGGCGACGGGATAGGAATGCTGAGTCTCTTATTTATTTTCAGCATTCCTATCTCGGTGCGATTAACCACATGACAAAGGCCAGAGGAATAGTTGGCCGAAAGGTCATGAAATAACAACTATAAAAGATGAGGATAGCATTCTGCAAATAAATAAATAAAATATACAAATTACTCATCTCAAACGATTCCAATAATAAAATGATATACCATTCGATGGAAGACAAGATAAGAATAAAAATAATTGAATTCATAAAACCAAAAAATCCAAGCATGATCGCCCTTAGGGGCCCGTGGCGCAGAGAATAGAGGGGTTGAATCTTTACAGTTCCAGGTAATCATTGTCTGTAGATAGCGGTTTCAATCCTACCCAAAGCTGGTCAGAGGATTAGTTGGCCAAAACGTGATGAGATATATATTCTAAAGCCGTTTATGATATCGGACCCTCAAACGTGTCCAATACGACATACATTAGATCTTTCTCTGAGGAATTTGATTAATTCTCGGGTCTATGAGGAACCTTTCGACAGCCTTACCTCTAGAAGATGAAATAACCTTAAGATCAATAGACGAAAGTCTGATATTTCTCCTCTTTTTGGAGCATTATGTGTGTGAGCGTTATTAGGAAATGCTCCGGTAACATATGGTTGAATAGTGGTTATCGATCTTTCTGTTTCTCCTGACTGGTCAGTGGTTTTGAACGAAGATCAATTAGAATAAATCTCTTCTATCTTCCAACACTTTTTTTTATTTCGTCCTTTTTCGAAGTTTAAAAGAATTTATTTTCAAACGGCATTCCCTTAGTCTGAACCAAGAAAAGAGACGCGTAGGGGAAGTAGTTGTTAACAAGATACGATTATGAACTTTATCTATGTATGGCATAAGGTTGAAACGCAACAGAAGCATAATCTGTTTAGGTATGAGTGATGTCTACTCTGACTCATCCTGATCCAGTTTTGTAATATGGGAAACTCCAGCTACTCAAAAGAATGACTTTGAATGTATAACAAATATTCAGAAAACCCACCATACAAGATTTTACAACGAAATCATGTTAAAGATATAATTATACCCTGTTTCATTATAACCCGGCATGGTCATATCCTAGTCAGACCGCACCATATATAAGCCGACTGGATCGCGTTCGTCGCTAATAACTGAAGTTAGCTCGGCATATGAGTTCATGTTAGTTTATTGAACTTTTATTGAATTTTTTTTTTAATTGACGTGAACACTAGGACACTTCAATTAAAAGTCAAATATGAACAGGCAAAATTATAGAGGGACAAAAAGCGAAACAAATGAGGAATGGTTTGTTTAAACAATTCAATTTAGCCTAAATTTGCGGTTTTTGAAAAAGTGACAAGTGTGAACTTTCTTTTTGGCGCCAATATATATATATACAGGAGGAACAAAGAAACATTCTGGAGGCGACACAGTTAACTAAAGCGGATGATAATCATAACGCATTTTCTCAAACAGCTGTGTGGAAAGCTATTGAAAATTGCAATTATGATCCAAAAGACGATGTCACTTTCTTCCAGTACTATAGACGATATGAGGATATTTTTATATCGGATTGTAGTACCTGGTAAGACGCGAAAAAAGTTAGGCTTTTGCTAAGGAAATTGGGAACAGCCGAGCATAGGAAGTTCGTGACTATTATTCTCCCAAAAAAAGACCAGTGAGTTGAGTTTCCAAGAAACAGTTACGCTACTTACAGAACTGTTTTCTGCAAAAACGTCTCTTTTCCATAGGCGATATAAATGTATGAATGTTACTAGAAGAGGGGAAGACGGCTACACTACTTATGCAAGTATAGTGAACAAGCATTGCGACGATTTTAAACTGGAGGAATTATCAGCAGATAATTTTACATGTTTAATATTTGTGCAAGGGCTGGTCTTAAATAAAGATGCTGAAACCAGGCGTCGGGTTTTAAATAAACTCGAAAACGAACCGAATTTAAAACTACAAAACTTAGCGGAAGACTGTGAACGGTTTATTGCGTTGAAACAAGATAGTCATGACATAGAGGAAAGCGGAGTGTCGCATATTAAAAAGATCCATCAAAAGGAAAATTCAACTTCAAAAAATAACCAGATAAAGAAACAGGGAAAAGATCCACCTGGACCATGTTGGAGGTGTGGAAATAAACATTGGTACAATGAGTGTCCCTACAAATTCAAACAATGTGATAACTGCTACCAGAAAGGGCATAAAGCATCGCATTGTAGAAAAAAATCTGGTAGAAAGACATCCATTAAACTTACGAAAACCAGAGGAAGAAAATATCCGGAAATATGTACAGGTCAAAATGTTTAAAAAGAAAGTAAGGCTACAGCTTGATAGTGGGTCTGACATTTCCATTATTAATGTACAGACATGGAAGAGGCTTGGGAGACCCACTATGATTAAATCACATAAAACGGCGGGAAGCGTCAGTGGCGAAAAAATTACCTTCGAAGGAGAATAATTGACGCATATTTTTTTTCCAGAACAGGGCCGAAAAAGCAAGAATTTTTGTCATGCGAAAATCAAACAACCTCTTTGGAACTGATCTGTTCGGAAAATTTAGACTATGGGGTCTGCCTTTAAGCTCATTTTTCCAAAAGGTTGAGGATTCGAATGTGGAGGCAGAAAAACTTAAGAGGGAGTTAAAAAGAGAATTTTCCAGACGTATTTTCAGGCGGTTTAGGAAGGTGTACAAAAGCGGTAGCAAAATTTGACGTAAAAGTAAATGAACAGCCAGTGTTCAGAAAGAAAAGAAGTGTTCCATACGCCGCTATAGAACAGATAGACGGTGAATTAGAAAGACTCGAAAACATTGGTGTCATCGGAAAAATTGATCACACTGAGTGGGCTGCACCAACGGTTTACATCAAAAAGAAGAGTAAGGAGATTCGGGTTGGCGCCGACTTCGCGACAGGCTTAAACAGGGCATTACAAGATCACATTGACATTTGCATAAGTTCATTAGCAACATATAATTGAAAGTTTAAAATTTGGGAGGTATTTCTGCTGCAGCCTGTATATTAAAAGTAAGCGTGAAACGTTAAATATCTAAGAGAAAAGTACCATGTGTGTTATAATTGGGGATGTGACAACAGAATATTCTTTTCATTCTTTTGACTCTCAAGTATATACCCGACACAGTAAGACACAGTCAATCAACCGAGAACCACATGCGTCTATATAAAAACATATAAGATATTAACGGATATATACTCAAGTGTCAAAACAATGAAAAATATATTCTGTTGTCACAGCCTTGGTGATAATATATAAGTTTTTATTGTATACGTATCAAGATAGGAGACTATGATGATTAAGAGGTACTTATAAATTTTTAATTTTTTTCTGTTTACTTTTTTATTGTGTTTTGAAAGGTAAAATCATTAATGGATAGGGGTGAAAGTGTTTGCTATCTTCTTTAAAGGAATGTGTATTTGCGAGGTGCAGTTTGTTCGGAGAAAATGTAATGTTTTCAAGCGAATATAAAATGGATGAATAGTTTCACGAAACATGCTGCAACAAGTGCTGTAAATGATGACTGTGAACAATTTGTTTTCCTATTGGAACTGAAGATTGAGAGGGAAAGTGAGATCATTTTAATAATAGAGTAGATATATGCACTGAGAAAATGTAAATAAAGAAATAGCTATGGACTGATATATAGACTTGATAGATAGATAGATTGATAGAAGATGGATAAATAGGTATATATATATATATATATATATATATATATATATATATATATATATATATATATATATATATATATATATATATATATATATATAGCATAATCACGTTGACACAGCGGTTCTCGTCAGATCACCGAAGTTAAGCAACGTTGAGCCTGGTTAGTACCAGATGGGTGAGAATTTGGGAATTCTAGGCGCTGTATGTGCTCTCCGCTTATCTTAGCATTTGCTTCCAGTCGTCCTGAACATACACTGCATTTGCCACTGGTATTTAACAATGTCGACTCAGGATAGTTGTGGTTGGAGATTGCACGTCTCCTGCCACAAAAGCAATTCACACGTGGGTATCCATATTCTGTCAAAGACTGAAATAGCCTATATATATATATATATATATATATATATATATATATATATATATATATATATTATTGCAAACTCAGAAACCTGCCCTAAATATGATTGCATACGAATCTAGCCACAATCATTTTAAAATGCCTATCGTAACCCTTTTCGTCTTTCTGACCTTGCCCATACCTGAAAACCGGAAACTCCCTCCCTCTCCACTGAGCACAAACTGCTTCGCGCGCACTAATCGTTACGTCTGCTACTAACCACCATTCGCCCGTCAGCGCAGCCAAATCTTACACATTCTCCTGACGATATCTTGACGAAAGACGAAAAGAAAAAAAAAAAAAAAAAAAAAAAAAACGCGGCATGCTTCGACGAGAAAAATCTAATTATGGGACATTTATTACTACTTTGGTCTATACACAAAAACATCAGAAAATTTGGAAAAATAAAAAGATATGATTAAACAAAAGCTCTCTGTTGTCATTAACTATGTTTGTTTAAATAAATAAAAAAATGCTGCCTAAATATACACGATATATATAATGCTTCTTGTCTCTGTGTGTGTAATTTCGTTCCCTCTGGATTCTGAAACAGTTGATCCGATTTTTTTTTTTTTTTGTTTCACACAAATTTAATTTGTCTGTGAGTGATTTTAGCTAGGTTTTGTATCAGAATGCCTCCGATAAATATCGGAAATCGATAATCGAAAAAATTCGATCAAAGAAGGAACAGTCTAATTTCGAACAAAATTAACACCCTTATACAAACTAACATAACAAATGCATTTTAGAAATTTTATCGCCGCACAAACATGTATAAGGGCATGGCGAATGAGATCAACAGAAGTTTTTGGATAAGGCATAAGGCATGGGCGGATTCGAAATAAGTGTTTCTGTTTAGAGCACAATTGAAACATGATATTTAACGTTGGCATTTTAAATTTAATTCATTTCATTATATAAAAATGAAGAAGCTGTTATATGCAGATAAAAATAATTTTATAAAATCAACACTAGGTTCTGTACAGTGCAATGTAGATTACAACTTATTGTGAACTAAGTCACTGCAACGCCGGGCAGCCATGCCAGTATATATATATATATATATATATATATATATATATATATATATATATATATATATATATATTTAAAGTGATGGTTGTGTAGTTCCACCGAGAGAAAAAAAATGTATATTTAAAAGAGTGTAGCCATCAACAATTGTGGGTTTTTTTTAAAGGTTTTGATCATATTTTTATTTTAAAATATTTTTATAACGCGTTTCGAGCTTAGAGTGTGCTCTCTTCAGGAGAATAGGTAGGAGAAGATATATATGCACACATATGCACGCACATACACGCATATATATACACACATACATGTATGTGCATATATACTCACAAACATCCACATACTATGTAGGCACATACACATACACACACACACACATGCACACACACACATATGCAGGGGCTCACACATACGCGTATATTCATATCCACACGAACACATTTACCCACTCATACATATGCATACATATATATATATATATACACACACACACATACAGATGCGTATACATTCATCCACCCATATATATATATATATATGGGCACATGCACTCACAATCACACATACATATTCATACATCCCACCTTATGTATATATTGGTTGAAGTTTTCTTTTTTTTCTAATCCAAGCACATATGCATACATGGATTCGGTCACTCAAACATAAGTGCACGTATACACACAAACAAGATGTAGCATAGATAACAGATGATATATATATATATATATATATATATACACACACACACACACGCATACACAATCATATGTATGCACTCACACACACACATATATACATGCACACACGCGCGTACATACACATACATACGTATAATTTCTAATTGTTGTTTAGTTTAGAGAAATGGTACTGTACTGGGTATGGACGCGCGCACCCGTGAAAGTGTGCGCGTACTTTATTGTGCTTCTTTTTTCCCCCGTGTGTGAGGGTGCACATTTACCCCAGTATGCATGCGTGTAAGTGTATTTTGTGTTTTGCCTATTTATGTGTATAATTATGGAGAGATGTTTAATCCAACACGAACAACATATAACGACAACCCATTCAATCATTTATCACTGAACCCTCACAATATTGTACACAACACTCATTTTACAAGGAGACATCACATCACCCTAAAACACACCACTCCTCGAAACAAGGAAACAAACAACCTCCACCATTTTTTAGGAAACCCCCAGGGAACAACAATTCCAGGTTAGAAAAAATTAGACCCAAAATCATCAATTTATCCACATACTCCTTATCAAAGAACGAAATGGAAATACTGAAGCTGGGCCTCAAATTCTGCCCCACCCCTAAAAGCAATATAGCGGAACTAGAAAAGGACCTTAAAGAATTCGAACGGAAATTTAGACTAATAGAAACACTAGATAACAAAGGGGACAAAGATGATTCTTTAGTAAAAAAAAACAAATCAACATATTTCCCTAATAAACAGAACAACACAAAAGAACTAAACAGCTACTTCGAAAATCTCTGGAACCTTAACCTCCAAAAAAACGACAAAACCACAAGCAACCTCACACATAAGCAAAAACAAGCACTCGAAAAGATCCGTAATAATAATGACATAATAATAAAAGAAGCAGACAAAGGCAGTGCCGTAGTAATCATGGACAGAACGTATTATGAAACAAAAATTACAGAATTACTGGATGACAAACACTACTATAAACCCATTAGTACCAACATAGATAACACCACCATCTCAAAAATCACAAAACTTTGTACAACACACAACAAAATATTAAAAAAGAAAGAAAAGGAATTCCTCACAAATTTCATTACAAAGACCAACAACTTCTACGGACTGCCTAAAATACACAAATCTGGCGTAATAAAACTTGCCATCGGTACACAAAACTCAGAATATATTAGCGCTCCAAACCCTAGTGACCTTACATTTATACCCATTGTAGCAGGACCAGCCTGTCTGACAAGCAGACTTAGCAACTTAATAGACATCTTATTACAACCTTTCACAGATCAAGTTAAGAGCTACATAAGGGACGACATCCATTTTCTCACTACCTTACCACATACAGTAGAAAACGGGACACTATTAGTTACATTTGACGTTAGCAGTTTATATAGTAATATACCCCATGAATTAGGGAAAGAAGCAATAATATTTTGGATCAACAGACACGCACAAACACTACATCCCAGATTCACAAAGCAATTCATTATCGATAGTATAGACATAATCCTAAATAATAATTCCTTCGAACTCCATTTTATTCCAGTATTTAATTTATGTATTTCCGTTTTATTAAATGCTAGCTTTTTTTCTCGTCCATAAATGTTTATTTATCTACCGAGTTGATCTTAAATATTGTATACTCAATCCATTATATTATCCTTTTCGGTCTACACCCCTTAATTACGCTGGCTTCCATCTTATCTCGCAATTACTTATAACGTCACCAACTTACTTTCGGAAGAACCCCCCCCCCCATCCGCTTTTCTTTTATATCGTAAGTTTCTTAAAACGTGACTAGCTAAAGTTCAGAATAAAATCACGCTTTTTCTTTTAACGGTACCTCTCCATCGTACAGTATATCGATACACTAGGGCTGACTGGGATAGCTTCCGTACATTTATATCTGATCTACCTCTGCATTCCATGTTTAAAAAGGATGTATCCTCTATAGTATTAGACCTGACGGAATGGTTAATTGTAGGTATTGACCGTTTCATATCCTCGAAAAAGTTTCAGCAAAAACCTAACAGCCAGCCATGGTTCTCTCCAGAATGTGCTGCTGCCATTGCGCACAGAAATCACTTTTTCCACTGTTTCCAACGTAATAGATGTATGGAAACTAAAGCCGCTTTCAGGACTGCCAGCAACCATTGTAAGAAAGTAATAAAGAATCCAAGAGAGTTGTATGCTCAATCTGTTAAGTCCAAAGTAGCTGAGCAGCGGCTTGGTTCCCACCAGTTTTGGCAAATAGCAAACAGAATCCTGAACAGAAGCGTGTGCTCCATCCCAACTATTATCAATGGACCTGAGGTAATCTCGTCAGCATCAGACTAAGCCAAACTCTTTGTCAAGAACTTTGCAGCTAATTCTACCCTTTGCGATCAAGGCCGCCAACCCCCAATATTTCCTCCTGTATCAGAAAACATGCCATGTGATATACGTATATCTGTACGTGATGTTGGCAAGCTAATCAAAAACCTTGATTCCAGTAAAGCAACTGGCCCTGACGGTATTCCAATTATAGTACTCAAAAACTTCAACCTGAACTAGCGCCCATACTTACAAAACTGTTTAAACGTTGTCTTAAGGAGAATAGTTTCCCATCTCCCTGGAAAATCTCATCAGTATGCCCTGTATTTAAGAATTCAGGTGATCGCTCATCCCCCTCTCAGTACAGGCCAATAAGTCTCCTGTGCGTCATGAGTAAGTTGCTGGAATCTGTGTTAAATACAGAAGTAATCAACCATCTCAACAAAAATAACCTTCTTAGTGACACTCAATATGGTTTCCGTTCTGCTAGATCTACAGCAGATGTGTTTACAGTTATATCTCATAGGATTAGTGAATCTCTCGACGGAGGCAACCTTTCTAGGGCAATTGCTCTTGACATATCTAAGGCCTTTGATAGGGTATGGCATAAAGGTTTACTTCATAAGATCTCTAGCTATGGTATTGCTGGAAATGTCTTCTCAATTATTAAATCATTTCTTTCTGATAGGTTCATAAGAGTAGTAGTTGATGGGCAAAAATCAGAAGCTCACAGTATTAATGCCGGTGTCCCTCAAGGGTCCATCCTGGGCCCAACTCTTTTCCTGATCTACATTAATGATCTTCCAAATCACATCCTTACATCATTTGTAGACATTTATGCTGACGACACTACCATTTATGGTAGCACATCTAACACAGTAAACGACCAAGTTCTCTCCAATTCTCTCTCCTCTGATCTTGAGCACGTAGTACAATGGGGTAAGGAGTAGCTAGTTACTTTTAATGCATCTAAAACCAAGCTCCTCTCTTTACATCATCAACATTCTGATCCACATCTGGCATCAATTGAAATGAATGGCTCTCGTCTTCAGGGGGCCTCAAGTTTTGACAAGCTTCTTGGCTTGGCCATTACTCCTGATCTTAAATGGAACACGTACATCAAATCTGTTGCCAAGGGCGCTGGAAAAATGGTGGGATCTTTCTATCGATCCGGTAGATATCTCACTGCTGATGCTATTCTCTATCTATATAAGAGCCAGGTACGTCCAAGGATGGAATACTGTTGCCACATCTGGGCAGGAGCTGCTAGAAAGGACTTGTCTTGCCTTGATAGATTTAAAAATAGACTTCGTAGCCTCGTAGGAGATGTCCTTTTCTCTTCCTTGCAACCTCTATCTCACAGAAGAGATGTTGCGAGTTTGTCTCTGATGTATCGTTATTTTCATGGAAAGTGTTCGACTGAGCTTCAATCTATGGTCCCCCCTCGCCAAACTTTCACAAGAAACACTCATCTAGCTGTAAACACTATCCCCCCACTCTTTATCTGTGCCTAAACCTAAACTTAGATTCCATGAACAAAGCTTCTTTCTTAGAACTGCACGCCTGTGGAATTGTCTTCCGTTCTCCTGCTTTCCGGCTGACTACAATATGGTTGTCTTCAAGTCTAACGTAAATAAGTTCTTGATGAGCCGTTCCATATAAGTTATCAAATTTACCAAATTTTCATTACTAATGATTACTATATTGTCCAATTTCAACTGTACACTCTTTAACCCTTATCCTTGAGTGGCCTCTTGGCCTTGATAATGTGGTGAGGCCTATGTAAAAAAAAAAAAATCAGCAATACCAACTACATCCAAACACTAGGTACAGTAATGGGAACGAAAATGGCACCGACTTACGCAACCCTTACATTAGCCTACCTAGAAGAAACCTTATATAAAAAGATAGAACAAAAATTTGGCCACAGCACTAAAAAACTGTTTGTAGAATCATGGAAAAGGTACTTAGATGACTGCTTCATCCTATGGAAACCCACATGGGGGGACATCACAGACTTACACACCATACTCCAGAACCTACACCCAAAAATTAAATTCACCATAGAACAAAGCTCTACAGAATTACCTTTCCTAGATATACTGATAAAGATTAAAGACAATAACATTATCACAGACATTTACCGCAAACCTACAGACACCCAACAATACCTACACTTTAAAAGTCACCACCCTAAAAGCTGCATAAAATCAATTCCCTACACCCTAGCACGTACAATCTGCACCATAATCACGAACAATAACCTTCGAAAAATCCGACTCAAGGAACTACGAATAAATTTAAGAAAAAGAAAATACCCATCACAACTTATAGACAAAGGGATCCAACTTGCAACAAATATACCAGTAGAAGATTTGAGAACCCGTAAAGAACGAAACAAAGAACAAATCCTAACATACGTCTCCACACACAACACAAACAACCCAGAGCTTTTCACAGAGATAACGAAAAACCTCGTCCTACTTAACCAAAACAGCAAACTAAACAACTTCCTTAAAACAACAAAAATAATAAAAAGCAAACGCCAACCCAAAAATCTAAAACGCATTCTTACCTCATCCAAACTCAATCAAGACGCAACAAAAGGAGTCACAAAATGCAATAAACAACGATGTTGAGTCTGCAACATAATATTAGAGGGAAACACATACTCATTTACGAACCCCATACAAACATTCAAAATTAAAAAAAAACCTAGATTGCACCTCAAAAAACGTGATCTATGTAATAAAATGTCCAGCATGCGATAAATCCTACATAGGCGCTACAAAAAACCTTAGTAACATCAAAATCGCGGAAAATAGACACCTGCATGTATCACAACATATACACACATGCAGTGGAGGCAGATTCGAGATAATGCCCATCTTCCAAACTGACAGCTACTTCTACTTGCTAACACAAGAAAAAAACTTCATAGCAAAGTTTAACCCCGCCTTAAACATCTCTCCATAATTATACACATAAATAGGCAAAACACAAAATACACTTACACGCATGCATACTGGGGTAAATGTGCACCCTCACACACGAAAAAAAAAGCACAATAAAGCACGTGCACACTTTCACGGGTGCGCGCGTCCATACCCAGTACAGTACCATTTCTCTAAACTAAACAAACAATTAGAAATTATATGTATGTATGTGTATGTACGCGCGTGTGTGCATGTATATATGTGTGTGTGTGAGAGTGTATACATATGATTGTGTATGCGTGTGTGTGTGTGTATATATATATATATATATCATCTGTTATCTATGCTACATCTTGTTTGTGTGTATACGTGCACTTATGTTTGAGTGACCGAATCCATGTATGCATATGTGCTTGGATTAGAAAAGAAAGAAAACTTCAACCAATATATACATAAGGTGGGATGTATGAATATGTATGTGTATGTGTGATTGTGAGTGCATGTGCCCATATATATATATATGGGTGGATGAATGTATACGCATCTGTATGTGTGTGTGTATATATATATACATATGTATGCATATGTATGAGTGGGTAAATGTGTTCGTGTGGATATGGATATACGCGTATGTGTGAGCCCCTGCATATGTGTGTGTGTGCATGTGTGTGTGTATGTGCATGTGCCTACATAGTATGTGGATGTTTGTGAGTGTATATGCACATACATGTATGTGTGTATATATATGTGTGTATGTGCGTGTATATGTGTGTATATATATCTTCTCCTACCTATTCTCCATCTTACTTGTGTGTGTGTGTGTGTGTGTGTGTGTGTGTGTGTGTGTGTGTGTGTGTGTGTGTGTGTGTGCGTGTACTTATGTCTGAATGATTAAGCGCATATATACATGCGTGTTTTGGTTGGGAAAATATATATATATATATATATAAAATAAAAATTTTAAAAATAAAGTTAGTGGTGGATGTGTGTGAGTACGTGTGTGAGTGTGTAGGTGGGTATGTATATACGTATGCTCCTACATATATTTCTATGTATGTGCGTGTGTGTATGTGTGTGTGCCTGCGTGCGTGGGCGTATGCATGTGTACATGTACATGTATGCATATGTATGCGTGTGTGATTGTGTGTGAGTGTGTGCTATACATGGGGAAAGAAAGTCTTTAAAAAGAACCCTAAAAAAACCATAAAAACCTTCACCAAATGGACCAAAAGCCCCTCTTTGAATCTAACTTTGACCGGGCACTTTGAACACTTACAGTTGGAGACGGAATGTCTGAGACCACACATCACTCTGAAAAACACATTTAGTATCAGCAGAGGTAAAAATAACTCTACAAACTCCCATTTTAAAGAAAAACTTTTTACGAAAACATCTGAAGAGAGCACACCCTAAGCTCGAAACGCGTTATAAAAATATTTTAAAATAAAAATATGATGAAAACCTTTAAAAAAAAAACACAATTGTTGATGGCTACACTCTTTTAAATATATATATATATATATATATATATATATATATATATATATAATTCATACGGACTTCACTTTTGTATAAGCAGTGTCACCTGAAGAGGTCTCTTGTTACTTGTAACTGGCAAAAACAAATAATAAGTATAGATAGATAGATAGATAGATAGATAGATAGATAGATAGATAGATAGATAGATAGACAGATATTGGGAAATTGTAAAGTGCACAAAAAAGAGTGGGCAGAGGCAAATGGCCCACATCGCAAAAGACGGGCAAATCATCGGCTTTCATTGCTTGTTGTTCGCCTGACCTTACGCAATATGGAGGAAAAATCCCGCTGCGAATGGCAATGCCATCACGCAAAGCTCTTTACGGAAAAGCCACTGAAGGTCTTCCTTTATGTAAATACGGATTAAACGAAGAGCCATCTGCAATAATACGAACTGATGACAAACCAATGTACTTTGTGTATTCTTTTGTTCACTTTTCTTTGTCTCATAATATACTAGCCAATGTACCTGTCAATGCTGGGTTTTTTGTTTGTTTGTTTGTTTTTTTTGTTTTTTTGTTTTTTTTGTTTTTGTTTTTGTTAACCTTCTCTTCAGTCCAAACGAAAAAGGTTGTTCTTAATTTTAAATCGTAATAAAATAATTAAAAATGTAAATAGGTATATTATTCAGGCTTATCATATCATAAGATCGATATCAGCTAGGAAATGCTATAACAAAAAATACCTATTGCAAGATTCGAACCTCGAAAGGTGGCAGTAAGAGTCTGCATTTGCTGTTTTCTTGTGTCTGGTCGATCCTTGCTTTGAAGTGGTTGGTTCTAATTGCGTTATCTTATGCAGCTGTTATTAGTGATCCAGTTTCCCGGTTAAGGTTTCCTTTTTGTAGACATTTCCAAGTGTTTTAGTCTCTTCTTTTGTAATTCTTATGAATCGTCTATGTAGCTGTTTCTCTTCCCATTTTTCTTCCCTTGTCTTATTCCACCTCTCTTTTTCTATAGTGTTTGTTTCTTCCGTGTCTCTTGCTGCGGTAATTATTTTTTCGGCGTTCTGTATTATGTATTTTTCTAATCCTTTTTTGTGTTATTTACACAAACCCTCTTCCTCCGTCTTTCCTTTTCACATATAGTCGATAAGTATCATCTTTCGGATGTAATGCATACAACAATGCATTACATCGTCATGAGTTTCCTGGTCTTCTGGTCGAGATTTCTTAGTTCTTCTTTGTTTCAGCTTATAAACGGTTCAGAGTATCTTATTAGTGATACTGCCCACGTGTTTATTCCTTGAATTAGGTTTCGACTATGTAGTTTGGTTTCGAGTTTGTTTGTTTTTTTTCTGAGGTATTCCTTTCCTATTTTCTTTCATTTCCGTTGCTTTGATGCCCTGCGAGATTCATCAGAATTGTGTCAATGGCTGGTAGTTTGCTTAATGAAGAATGGGGGTGTCCACGTCGTCCTGGTACTGCTTGGGTGACTGAGGACCGGAGATTAAGACGGGGGTGTTTATCATTCTTCTCCGCCACCAGTAGTGGGACTAATTCTCGAGTGGGATGCGAACCACCTCTTGACCACATGTGTTGGGCGAGTTGATCTAGTTATCTTAGATCTAAGATTTTTTGGTTGGTTGTTTTTGTTTTACGGCATATCAACCCTTTTCAGGTTATTTAATGCCGAATCCAAAGATTTTGAAGAAAAAAATTTTAATAGAATATATTTATTGTTTTCAAGTCCGTTTCTATTTAACCCATAGTTGGGACCCTAACAGGTACTACCACTCCGGGTCAGAGTGGACCTGGGAGCAATGGCAATTAAAGAGTGGCTCCACACTCCCCCAAAGCCCGCAAGCTGGGGCCTCACCACTGGATATAGTTTAAGGTCATATTCAGGACCCTTGGATCTAAGAGTATGAAGGATTGTGTTGTTCGATACAGCATGCTTAGATTGTAAATTGAAAATAATCTATAGGTAAACCATTGCTGATATACTTGATTGGATACTATAATAAATCAAATGAATTTATACATCAAGGTATATTAATGGTCCGTTCATAGGTTATCGTGATAATTTAAACTTTGGTAATATTAATATTTTGTACCTAAAAAAAGGGTATGGGTGAGTCATTAGCTGTGTCTCATGTTACAGAAATTATTTTATCCTTCAACGTTTATTAATTTATGGAGAGTAGACAGTGTTGTGGATGCGTTATCGACAACTCCCGTAACTTCCGCTTCTCCTAATTTTTCCCTCACTTAGAATGAGTAATTTTTCTGACAAAGGGAAAAGGAAAATCTGTATTCTAGGTCGACAGTATTTTTGCGTGAACAGTAGCCTGAGATGTCGGAAATTTTCTGTTTCTATGTCTATCCTTGTACCATGTGGGGTAATCATTAGATCTTATTAAGGGTGCTGGAGGTAATCGTTTTAACTGGGCTGGCGTTATCCGCCTGATAGTCAGGGACCCGAACCTTGGATTAACCACTAAGACGGCCGTCCTATCAGCAGGCGCAAAGTACTGGGGCTGTTGTATTGCCATTCGGTGAATGGATTTTGGACTAATGCAGTGGCTTCTGGTGGAGATTCTCGATGCCGTATTAGTGGGCAATTGTTACGGTTTTACCTTATCATGGGCTACAAAAATATTTCTTCGTTTCTTTTCCTCCCTTACTCTCTCCCTCCCTCCCCCTCTCTCTTTCTCTCTCTCTCTCTCTCTCTCTCTCTCTCTCTCTCTCTCTCTCTCTGTGCAGCTCTAACTAAGTCCGTTAATCCAAAGTAGCTGAGCAGCGGCTTGGTTCCCATCAATTTTGGTAAATAGCTAACAGGGTCTCTATCCCAAGCATCATCAATGGACGAGGTAATCTCGTCAACATCAGACAAAGCTAAACTCTTTACCAATAACTTTGCAGCTAATTCTACCCTATGCGATCAAGGCCGCATTTACTTCTGTAAAGTATTTACTTCTGTATCTGAAAACACGCTATGCGACATACAAATATTTGTGCGTGATATTGCCAAGCTAATCAAAAACCTTGATTCCAGTAAAGCAACTGGCCCTGAGGACATTCCTATTATAGTGTTAAAAAAGTTTCAACCAGAACTAGCCCCATACTTACAAAGCTGTTTAAGCGTTGTCTTAAGGAGAATTGCTTCCCAACACCCTGGCAAACCTTATCAGTATGCCCCGTATTTAAGACTCATCTCCCTCTCAGTACAGACCAATAAGTTTCCTGTGCATCATGAGTAAGATGCTGTAATCTATGTTAAATAGAGAAGTAGTCAACCATCTCAGCAAAAATAACCTCCTTAGTGACATGTAATATAGTTTCCGTTATGCTAGATCTGCAGCAAATCAGGTAACGGTTATATCTCATAGGATTAGTGAATCTTTTTACGGAGGCTTCCTTTCTATGGCAATTGCTCTTGACATATCAAAAGCCGTTGATAGGGTATGGCAGAAATGTCTACTCCACCAGATCTCCAGCTACGGTATAGCTGGAAATGTCTTCTCAGTTATTAAATCATTTCTCTCTGACAGGTTCATAAGAGTAGTGGTTGATGGGTAGAAATCAGAAGCTCACAGTATTAATACTGGAGCTCCTCGCGGATCCATCCGCGGCCCAACTCTCTTCCTGATCTACATCAATGATTTCCCAAATCACATCCTAAGATCATTCGTATACATTTATGCTGACGACACTATCTTCTTTGGCAACACTTCAAAGGCTGTAAATGAAAAAAGTTCTTTCTGAGTCTCTCTCCTCTCATCTTGATCACGTGGTACAATGGGGAAAGGGGTAGCTGGTTAATTTAATGCATCTAAAATCAAACTCCTGTCTTTCCATCATCAACGCTATGATCTCCGTCTGGCATCAACTGAAATGAATAGCTCTTGTTTTGGGGAGGCTTCATGGTTTGACAAACTTCTGGGTCTAACCTTTACTCCTGAGCTGAAATGGAACACGTACATCAAATCCGTTACCAAAGTTGCTAAAAAAATGGTGGGATTATTCTACCGCTCCAGTAGATATCTCACTGCTGATGCAATTCTCTACCTGTATAAGAGCCAGGTGTACGTCCAAGGATGAAGTACTGTTGCTACGTCTGGGCAGGAGCTGCTAGAAAGGCCTTATCCTGTCTTAACAGAGTTCAAAATAGACTTTGTAGCTAGTAAGGATGCCTTTTCTCTTCCCTGCAACAACTTTCCCACAGAAGACACGTTGCGAGCCTGTCTCTGTTTTATCGTTATTTTCATGACAAGGGCTCGTCTGAGCTCTAATCTATGGTCCCCCTCGCCAAATTTAACGAAAAACACTCGTCTATCTGAAACCACTGTCAATAATTTCCCCCACTCTTTATCTTTGCCTAAACCTAAACGTAGATTCCATTAACAAAGGTTCTTTCTTAGAACTGCATGCCTGTGGAATTGTTTGCCTGCTTTGCAGCTGACTACAATATGGTCGTCTTCAAGTCCAACATGAACAAATTCTTGATGAGTCGTTTCCTTAAGTAATCCAATCTACCAAATTTACACTACCAACGATTATTACGATATTGTCCCATTGACTACTGTACACTTTTTAACGCTCATCCTCGAGTGGCCTCGCAGCTTTGATAAGTGATAACTCCTTTAAAAAAATGTGGAGATGAAGAGAGTTAATAAGAAGAGGGGCTTCCACAGCGTTGCCGAGTTCACGTGCCCTTTGTATCATATCACAATAATTATGTGATATATGAATGGTCTACAAGTCTGAGCAGCCCGTTCCGCATTCCTTGGTAGGTGGTTCCTGGCCATATTGGATCTAACTCTATTAGGAATTTTAATGATTATTTTATTTCATGGGGGTGCTTAATGTGATTTTTTTAAAGTACGCAGTAGTTCAGAATATTGAGATCTAGGAAGCTAAAGGGAAGCAAGTGTTCGCCTTTGATTATGAAACCTTTCCTAAAGGAACGTTTATATATATATATATATATATATATATATATATATATATATATATATATAAACGTTATATATATATATGTGTGTGTGTGTGTGCGTGTGCGTAAAAACGTTTATATATATATATATATATATATATATATATATATATATATATATCAATTCGAGAATGCGTCCTTCATAATCAGCCGAGAATCAGAATCTGAGATATTTAATCTTGTTTTTTTTTTCTGTCGGGCTAAGATATAGTTTTATACAGTTCTAGAAAGTCCCTCTAGGCTTTACCTTCCATCTTTGAGAAAGAGGTTAAGTTATTGCTAATCGCCTGGGGTGCTCCTACCGAAGAATGATGAAAGGGCTGCTCAGACATTTTTTGTAGGCCGGGGTGCTCTTCTCCTTGTGTGCTAATTTTTCAATCCCCATCTTTCTACTTGTGTTGCATCTTCCCGCAATGAGAGTGGGATAATCATTAGGTCTTATTAAACGATTGTCCTTGTCTCTTCGTAAAATGACCTTTAATCTCTTCGTACGATGCTATCTACTGCCGTTGTGGAAAACATTTCAGAGTGTTGCTTCAGATCCGTGCTTTTCACCTAGGGTTCCGCCAGTACAGTCCAGGGGTTCCACAATTTCTATATTATAACAAGGAACAAAAAAAAAAAGAGAATGTTAAATTCAATTTTGAAAACCTATTTTATTATTATATAGAGATTTTTTTTAATATTGTTTAAACATATTAAATTTTACATTATCAATTCGAACAATTAATTAATTACGGTTTCGCTTTTATATATTCTTATTAACAGTCAACGTCCAAAAGAATCGCACTAAACATCATAAGAGTATTTTCATTTCATTTTAATTTTTAAATGCTGTCTGTTGCATAAGACAACTAAAGTATTTTACATAAGGGTTCCATGAACCAGTGAAATGTTTCCATGGGATTCTGCACCAGCAAAAAGATTGAAAAGCACTGCTTTATATGTATGGTGTTCTTTTACAATCAACGTCATGGATCTTCTAGTGTTATATTGCATGACTGTTGTAGGTTAACGTATGCATAATTCTTAGCTGCACTTTTTCCAAATACTTACGGATGTAATTTTTTAATAGCAACCGACTCACTTCAGTTTATAAAAAAAACATCTGGCTTTATTAGGTAAACAAATCAATTAGTAGCTTGTGACAAGTGGGGCCAGCGAGAGATAAGGAAAAGAGGGAGAATGAGAGGATGTGTGAGAGGATAAGGGTCGGCGATGATGTCACTATCTGACTTTCTGTTTGTTCTTTGTTGTGCGTATACTTATATTGACCAAATTCTATTCTCTCTTTGCTTGACCATTGACGTAAGAGGTCAAAATGTGGGCTGTTTTCTTTGTTAACAGACTTGGTCTCTCTCGGTTTACGTCAGTCCGGTCAACAATTAGAATACGATGCCCGGCACTGGCCGGTATGTATATGTGTATGTGATAACATCCGATATTTTCGAAGGTATCTGATTTCAATAATCTAGCCACAATACAACACTAGGATTACCACCAACGGTGTGCTGTATCTGCTGAATAAATTCAGGGTCATCTAACACAATGTGTCTAGCATGTCTTTAACGTTTTACTATACTTACCAGTTTGCGAACTTCGTAAACGGAAGATCAAGCAACTTTTTAAAATGGTTCGATTTCTAAATTTTTTATTGTTTTTTTTTTTGTTTGTTTGTTTGTTTTACTCCTTTTCACCTTAAACTAGGCATGTGGCCACTTGAAACGTAAGGGGTTATTATTTTGGATCGTATCTAACAGAGGACTGTGGAGAGTTGAACAGCGATATATATACACATTGCATTTAAACTTCTGCGGTACAGTCAGGGAAGAAAAAAATGGAGAGAATTCCAAAGTCTAGCAGTAGAAACTATTACAGTAAAAGGTTTTTCCTCATCTAGTGGCCTTCACATTGAATGGGTGGGTTTTTTTCTGTTTGTAGGGTTAGTCAGGAGTATGTACGTCGCGGGGGGCACAAATGCTATGAGTTCATCAGAGAACATTTCATTAAAGCACTTGTAAAATAGATACAGGTATGCTACATTGCGGCGATGAGACAGAGGTTGGAGCTTGGCCGATAGTGCGAGACCTGTTAGATTTGGGATCCTTTTTGAGGTCCTATCTAAGAGTGAGAAACTAATTGTGGGTGCACCAATACAGATATAGCAACAATACTCCAAAATGGTTCAATTTCTATATTCAGCAACCTCCTATCCCCTCAAAAAAATTGAGAAGCTAATACCCAGAAGATAACAAGACTAACAAAAATATACTACACTAATTCGCCACTTTCACAGGAGATAATGCCTGTGAGAATGATCGCATGACAACAGAATAGATATTATGCTACCCCCTCCTCGCTAAATTGAATACTGGAACATTGTGGAATTGTATATTAAATCAAATTAAATAAAATAGCAATTGTGCAGTATACGGATCGCGCTATCGTCTGAATTGCCCAGGCGGTTTACAGAAAACGCTAGAAAGTGGCGAAACTTTGAGTGCCTTTGTTTGAGTATTGACGTAAGTCAAAATGCGGGTTAGTTTTATTATTCACGGATTTTCTTTCTCTCGGCTTACCTCATCCCAGTCAACAATCAAACCACGATACCCGACACTGGCCGGTGTGTATATCTATGTGTGTGAATAATATCCGATATTTTCGAAGATACCATTCGATATTTTCTAATACAAGCAACAAAAAATATTCATTGGTGTATTACATATATAAAAAAATTAAATATTTATATTGATTTGAAAAAAAAATCATTAACGACAATTATATTTTTGTTTGCTATCAGTTATTATATTTAAAATATAAATATTTATCTATGAATGTTCTTTTTTATTTAAATTTTAAGTTTTTTTTAAAGAATTTAAGAATATTGTCTTCATTTTTCAATAATTTTTCATCGCAGTATTTTTATTTTTCAATTAATTTTTCATTGAAGACATTTTAATTTTTTAATTTTCCATTGAAGTCATTTGAATTTTTCAATTAATTTTTCATTGAAGTCCTTTTAATTTTTCAATTAATTTTTCATTGAAGTCATTTTAATTTTTCAATTTTTCATTGAAGTTATTTTCATTTTTCAATTTTTCATTGAAGTCATTTTGATTTTACAATTGTTCATTGAAGTCATTTTTATTTTTCAATTTTTCATTGAAATCAATTTAATTTTTCAATTTTTTATTGAAGTCATTTTAATTTTTAAATGTTTCATTGAAGTCATTTTCATTTTTCAATTTTTCATTGAAGTCATTTTAATTTTTAAACTTTACATTAAAGTCATTTTAATTTTTCAATTAATTTTTCATTGAGGTCATTTTGATATTTTCAATTTTTCATTGAAGTCATTTTAATTTTTAAATTTTTTATTGAAGTCATTTCAATTTTTCAATTTTTCATTGAAGTAATTTTAATTTTTTAATTAACTTGTGATTGAAGTCATTTTAATTTTTCATTTTTTCATTGAATTCATTTTAATTTTTCAATTAATTTTTCATTGAAGTCATTTCAATTTTTCATTTTTTCATTGAAGTCATTTTAATTTTTCAATTAATTTTTCATTGAAGTCATTTTAATTTGTCAATTAATTTTTCATTGCAGCCCTTTTAATTTTGAAATTCAATTTTTCATTGAAGTCATTTTAATTTTTCTATTAATTTTTCATTGAAGTCCTTTTAATTTTTCAATTAATTTTTCACTGAAGCCATTTTAATTTTTCAATTTTTCATTCAAGTCATTTTAATTTTTCAATTAATTTTTTATTCATTTAAATTTTTCAATTAATTGTTCATTGGAGTCATTTTAATTTTTAAATCAATTCCTCATTGAAGTCATTTTAATTTTTCAATTAATTTTTCATAGAAGTCATTTTAATTGTTCTATTAATTTTTCATTGAAGTCATTTTAATTTGTCAATTTTTGATTGAAGTAAATTTAATTTTTTAATTTTTTATTGCAGTCATTTTAATTTTTAAATGTTTCATTGAAGTCATCTTAATTTTTCAATTTTTCATTGAAGTCATTTCAATTTTTCAATTAATTTTTCATTGAAGTCATTTCAATTTTTCAATTTTTCATTGAAGTCATTTTCATTTTTCATTTTTTCATTGAAGTCATTGTAATTTTTCAATTAATTTTTCATTAAATTCATTTTAATTTGTCAATTAATTTCTCATTTCAGTCCTTTTAATTTTTCAATTAATTTTTCATTGAAGTCATTTTAATTTTTCTATTAATTTTTCATTGAAGTCCTTTTAATTTTTCAATTAATTTTTCATTGAAGTCACTTTAATTTTTCGATTTTTCACTGAAGTCATTTTAATTTTTCAATGTTTCATTCAAGTCATTTTAATTTTTTAATTAATTGTTCATTCAAGTCATTTAAATTTTTCAATTAATTGTTCATTGGAGTCATTTTAATTTTTAAATCAATTCCTCATTGAAGTCATTTTAATTTTTCAATTAATTTTTCATAGAAGTCATTTTAATTGTTCTATTAATTTTTCATTGAAGTCATTTTAATTGTTCAATTTTAGATTGAAGTAAATTTAATTTTTTAATTTATTATCGGTCATTTTAATTTTTAAGTGTTTCATTGAAGTAATTTTAATTTTTCAATTTTTCATTGATGTCATTTTAATTTTTCAATTAAGTTTTCATTGAAGTCATTTTCATTTTTCATTTCTTCATTGAAATCATATTAATTTTTCAATTAATTTTTCATTGAAGTCATTTTAATTTGTCAATTTCTCATTGCAGTCATTTTAATTTTTCAATTAATTTTTCATTCAAGTCATTTTAATATTTCTATTAATATTTCATTGAAGTCCTTTTAATTTTTCAATAAATTTTAAATTGAAGTCATCTTAATTTTTCAATTTTTGATTGAAGTCATTTTAATTTTTCAATTAATTTTCATTAAAGTCATTTTAATTTTTCATTTTTTCATTGAAGTCATTTTGATTTTTCGATTAATTTTTGATTGAAATCATTGTAATTTCTCAATTAATTTCTCATTGCAGTCCTTTTAATTGTTCAATTAATTTTTCATTGAAGTCATTTTAATTTTTCAATTAATTTTTCATAGAAATCATTTTAATTTTTCAATAAATTTTTCATTGCCATACCTGAGAGCTCATTCTTCAAACTCCCCGGCTTAGCATTCACAATCAACATGAACTGGAACAAATACATTAAGGACATTGCCAAGGTTGCTACAAAGAAGGTGGGCTCCCTCTATTGAGCTAGAAAATTACTCACGCCGGAGAATATCTGTTGTGGGGACTCATCCATACACAAGATATGAATTCTCTTAATGGTATCAATATACCGAGAACCACCATTCTAGAGAGTTACTCGTAGTATGTTATATTTGCGTTAAGTACTTACACTCTTCGTTCTCTCTGAATTCTGTAGTTTTGTAAATACAAATTTTTTGTAAACTGTTACTTTCTTAATGACCTCTCTGGACCACAACAAATCTGGCGACGAAGAACTCGAATTTATAAATGAGATGCCTACATCATAACATTATCACCAACAACAAGCCCGTTTTAAACAACGAGAAAAAGGATAATCTGCACCAATATTCACTAAAAGATATACCTTATTCATTAAAACTAAAAAGATAAACATTATTCATTAAAACTAAAAATATTAACCTCATTCATTAAAACTAAAAATATAAACCTTATTCGTTAGAACTAAAAAGATAAACCTTATTCATTAAAACTATAAAGATTAACCTTATTCATAAAAACTATAAAGATGAAATTAAATTGGCTGGACTGTTTTTATCGTATCCAAGAAATATACCTCTGTCGGCTTTAATATTCAATTTACTCTTTTTCTCCATATATGCGAAGCAAGTTGAACCAAATATATGCATTCTGCTGAAATTTATTTTTTTACGACAGAAAGATTCATATGGAGTTTTAGATAGTGTTTTGTTAAAGAACCTGTTGCGTATATAGGCTGCCGCCATAAGTGCATACGTCCAGAGGTTTTTAGGGAATTTTGATTCAATGAGTAGGCATCTTGCCATTTCAAAAATTGTCCGCCACGCACGTTCAGCAGTCCCTTTTTGGTGTGGCGATCTAGGAGCTGATGTTTCATGCCTGATATTATGGTTAATTAGTAAAAGTTCAAAATCTTTATTGGTAAATTCCGTACCGCTGTCAGAGCGAATACACTTGATTTCACTGTAGAGGGCCATGTCGGCCAGATATTTCTTATTTGCTAGCAGGGTATCAGATTTGTTCTTTAAAAAGTAAACCATTATTAAACCTGAATGGTCATCTACGAAATTCAACAGATATCTATAATGTTCTCTGGCCATCGGTTCTACGGGACCGTTCAAGTCACAATGCACCATTGATAGGATTTTTTTTTTTTTGCCTTTTTGTCTGGTATCTTGTTTTTATAGTTTGTCATTTTCCCTTGCGTACAGACGTCGCAGTTGAAGGTTTTTGATGTTTGTATTCACATTCCATCAACTACAGTCGGCAACTTTTTGATATCAGGAATATTGCAGTGTCCAAGAATTTTATGTCATGTCTGTAGATCATGGCAAGCGGTTTTTGATGGGACTACGCTATTTAAATAATATAGTCTTCCATTTTCTTTAATGTCGAATACAGTTCCATTCGGGTATACCAGTTTTGATATATTGGGGCTAAAGTTTATATTTGCACCTTGTTTTGTGGCAGCTTGTACAGAAAATACATTTTGTTTAAATTTTGGGATTAGAAGAGCGCCCCGACCGGGGAATGCCGACGGGGTTACTCAGGCAATTTTTAAAATTGCAGGAGTGCCCCTCCTTTAGGGGAGCCTGTGGGGTCCCACTTTACAGGCCTTGTGCCAAATAATGCTGATGTGGGCAGCATTTAAATAAATAAATAAATACCCCATTACTCTCTTGAGATGATGGGACGTGTCTCCTAGCGGCTTCGGCTGCAGGGAGACAGGGTAGTACATGTCAAGGATTCGTCACTTGACACTCAGCCCAACAGGTGAGGGGCCGGGAACCGGCCCAGCACCTGTTGGACTGAGGTACACCGCCTGGGTAATACCTAGGAGTTACACCCTCCCAGGCCTTGCCACCGGGCTTTCCGGTGGGGCAAGTTTATTGCTTTCTGCCTGAGGCGCCCCGACCGGGGAATGCCGACGGGGTTACTCAGGCAATTTTTAAAATTGCAGGAGTGCTCCTCCTTTAGGGGAGCCTGCGGGGTCCCACTTTACAGGCCTTGTGCCAAATAATGCTGATGTGGGCAGCATTTAAATAAATACCCCATTACACCTCCATTGTGATGGGATGTGTCTCCTAGCGGCTTCTGCTGCATGGAGACAGGGTAGTACATGTCAAGGATTCGTCACTTGACACTCAGCCTAACAGGTGAGGGGCCGGGAACCGGCCCAGTACCTGTTGGACTGAGGTACACCGCCTGGGTAATACCTAGGAGGTACACCCTTCCAGGCCTTGCCACTGGCTTTCCGGTGGGGCAAGTTTATTGCTTGCTGCCTGAGGCCCCCCGACCGGGGAATGCCGACGGGGTTACTCAGGCAATTTTTAAAATTGCAGTAGTGCTCCTCTTTTAGGGGAGCCTGCGGGGTTCCCACTTTCCAGGCCTTGTGCCAAATAATGCTGATGTGGGCAGCATTTAAATAACTACCCCATTAGAAAACACAATATTGCAACATTATTCATTAAAACTAAAAAGATATACATTATTCATTAAAACTAAAAATATAAGCCTTATTCGTTAAAACTATAAAGATGAACCTTATTCATTAAAACTAAAAAGATAACCCTTGTTTATTAAAACTTAAAGGTAAACCTTATTCATTAAAACTAAAAAAGGTATACTTTATTGAATAAAACTAAAAATATAAACCTTATTCATTAAAACTATAAAGATATACGTTATTTATTAAAACTAAAAAGATAAACCTTATTTGTTAAAACTAAAAATATTAAAACTAAAAAGATAAACCTTGTTTATTAAACTTAAAACGTAAACCTTATACATTAAAACTAAAAAGACAAACCTTATTCATTAAAACTAAAAAGATAAACCTCATCCATTAAAACTAAAAAGATTAACCTTCTCCATTAAAACTAAAAATATAAACTTTATTCGTTAAAACTAAAAATATAAATATTCTTCATTAAAACTAAAAGGATAAATCTTGTTTCTTAAAACTAAAAGGTCAACCTTATTCATTAAAACTAAAAATATAAACCTTATTTAATAAAACTAAAAAGATAAACCTAGTTCATTAAAACTAAAAATATAAACCTTATTCATTAAAACTAAAATTATATATTTTATTCATTAAAACTAAGAAGCTAAATTTGTAAGATTTTCCATAATCAAATAGTAATAAATACGGAGGGTACAAATGCAAATGAATAGATAAAGTAAGTAAAGAAAATTAAAATTCCAATAATTAGACATTAGATTAGGAAAATTACAGCGAAGATCCGACGTCAAGGAAAAGTGTCGGGAAGCTCTATCGCTAATCACTTGTGGCCGTCACACTATAGAAAAAAAGGAAATTAAAACATCGGTGCCAGCGGTGAAAGGCTACAGGTTGTCCTCTCCGGAAGAAAGAGAACATTGAGGGGGAGGTAATGAGCAGTAAAAAGAAAGACTGTGAGTGACATCTAATAATTTTTTTTAATCTACAGATGGGGGATTTCAAGACTATTATCGTTCAGATAATGAAAGTCCGGATGAGCCATTAGCAGAAAACAAAAGAAAGGTTTGTTGAACAATAACAAAAAATTGAACAACGTCAACAAGTATGATACTATAAAGTGGCCCTGGGGTGGATTTGAGCAACTGAGTGCTGAGAGGGCGGGGGGAATAGACAAAGGAAGACGAAATAGCTTAGAATAAACAAAGAAATCTGAAATATCATACAATCAACAACAGATAGGAAATAGCTTAGAATAAACAAAGAAATCTTAAATATCCTACAATCAACAACAGATAGGAAATAGCTTAGAATAAACAAAGAAATCGGAAATATCCTACAATCAACAATAGATAGGAAATAGCAAACAATAACAATAGAAACCTATTGATAAAACAGGGAAGGGCAGCTTCCGGTAGCCAGGGTGGGGTGGGCGACCTGAGAGACCAAGACACAGGAGACAGTCAGTTGACATCTAGATGCGCTAGACGGTGGATGGAAGTTGGACAGAGTTGAGATGTAGATGCGCTAGACGATGGATGGGAGTTGATAACGACCAGAGTTGAACAGTTATAGAGTTGACTGTGAAATAGAGTCGTGGACAATTTTAGAGTTGACTGTGAAACAGAGATAGACGAATGTAACATCAATAGGACGGGGAGAAGACACACACACACAAGTCCAACAATCAATTTATATGTGAACATTTGCGTTTGTGTTTTTCCTTTCTTTGTTCATATTTGTACTTTTGTTAAACCACACGTGTGTCCCCACCGACAGTCGTCAGCGAGAAAATGACGATCCTGCCATGAACGAAGAATCCACGGTACACGACGTTGGGAGTTGGCGATCTGACGAGGGAACCACACGTTTGGGGTTACACAAGAACAACAACCAAAAAAATAGAAGTATGCCTACAGAAAAAAAAATACATCTCAAAAGCCTAAAAAATAAACCACTTATTGGAAGCAGCATAGCATTTTCGCAGAGCACTATATCGAACACTACGGAGACCTTGTACCCCCTCAATGCAAATACTCCCGACAAACTCAACTGCATACAGACAATTTCTGTCTGCATATTTTGGTTTGGATCCTTTCCAATCTTCTTATTCCCTCACTAGACGTCACATCCCCATTATGTTACCCAGCACCTTCTCTACTCTTCTGATGAGAAGCATTAGGCTTCGAAATACCTTGATATAAAGATTCCCTTTTATCCCCCAAATAAACGTATGTATATCCTCATTAAAAAATGACTCATTCTATACTTTCCAATATATAGTATTTGTGAATTAATTTTCCATGCTTATTTTCTCCTATATAAGCTCCATTGAAAGTTGTTGAGCTTTATATTATCCCGATAAGTCTATTCTTATAGAATTGAATTTCCTCTCTTCTTATATCTACCCTCGTTATATATATATATATATATATATATATATGTGTGTGTGTGTTGACCCGCATAATCACATTAATACCCCATATATATATATATATATATATATATATATATATATATATATATATATGGTCACGTGATTATGCGGTATATATATATATATATATATATATATACCGCATAATCACGTGACCACAGATAGGAAATAGCTTAGAATAAACAAAGAAATCTGAAATATCCTACAATCAACAACAGATAGGAAATAGCTTAGAATAAACAAAGAAATCGGAAATATCCTACAATCAACAATAGATAGGAAATAGCAAACAATAACAATAGAAACCTTATTATTATGATTATGCGGTATATATATATATATATATACCGGATAATCACGTGACCACACCGGTTCCCGTAAGATCACCAGAGTTTAAGCATTGTTGAGTCTGATCAGTACTAAAATGGGTGACCATTTTTGAATACAAGGTGATTTTTGTGATGTTTGTTTATCTAGGCATTGTTTCCAGTCTTCCTAGCATTTTCCTTACCATTGGAATCGGCCAGCTTACCAAAATCTTTAAGAAATTTGCCAAATTACAAAAAAAAATGCATTTAAAAGTAGACTATGGCCCCTACACGCACACAGAAAAAATATATATTTTAGACCATTACGCGATTTTAAAATCGGAATTGGAAATTTAGAACAGATTCTGTAATTGTATCTGAATCGGAAGAAGTATTGAAATCGACGCATCACTGATATGTATATTCTAATTCCTACAAATACTCTCTGTTTCAGATGTGGTTTTTGTTTATTTTGTTTCCAATTTTGTTGTTTTTATTGTTGTGTTCCCGTTCTTTTTCTTTCCTATTCTAAATCTGACCGTGCAGTAACTAAGCTCACCAGCTCGGCATCAGTGATTGGAATCTTGCACTATTGAGACCTTTTTGCTCTAAACACATCGTTACGTAGGGTGATTGCGTATGTCTGTACTATCAAATAAGATATCTAATCGCCGTCCCCCTCAAGGTATATACGTACGGGTAAGGTCCTTAGAAGAGATCAAATACATGACTAGGAATTCTTGTCTTCTCAAGAAATAATACCCCCTTTCCTTTTAATTTTCCTTCTCTCTTCCCCTACCCTCTCTCTCTCTCTCTCTCTCTCTCCTTCTTCTTCTTCTTCTTCTTTCTTCGTGCCAATCGCCATGACAGTTTCTTAACTGCTTGCCGATTGTCAACGGTTTTTGTCGTCGTGGTCGTTGTCGTCGTCGCGGTCGTTGTTGTCAGCCGTTACCGCATCAACCCGGCAAACCCGGCCACGTTGGGGCGGCAACAAACTGATTGAAATTCTAATAATAAAGCCTTCTACATCAATATGCAGCGGACGTGACATCGGCCAAGATAACGGCGCCATGTTGAATTGTCTTGTTGTCGGACCTCGAGGTCAACCAATCTCTGCCCGTTAATCCCTGTCGAGGCCGCTCTCTACAAAAGACGAATGCTTCATCTAGTGCTCACACACACACACACACACACGCGCGCGCACGCACACACACACACACACGCACACGCATATACACGATATATAACAGGGATAAAATAACAGAGATAGAAGTGTAGGATTAAACAAAAAGGGAGATAATTAAGTCCAAAGAAAAGAAGGGGAGATGGACAGAATGAAGGTGAGAGACGGAGACTAGGAAGAAATTGGAATTAAGCAGAACGAATGGAAAGAGATAGGAAGAGAGAGAAGAGAAAGAGAATAGAGGGAAAGAGAGAGCGACAGACATAGTGTGGAAGAAGAACTAAGTAATAGACTTGAACAAAGAAAGGGAAGGGACAGAGAATGCCTACTGAACACAGTGAGATACATCCGAAGAAAAGGGAGAGGATGCAATAGCACAGAAAGAAAGGACATTGAATAGATGGAGAGAGGGAAACAAGGGAAAGAAAGTGGAGGACATGAATAGAAAGGGGAGGGAAGCGAAATAGAGAGTTTGAAGTTGTACATAGAAAGTCGAAGACGAGGAAAAGAAAGTGGTTGAATTATACAGATTGGACGCGAAATTGCTCGAGAGAGATAGTAAGTAGGCATGAAGAGAAGGGGACATGGGGAGAAGGGGACATGAAGAGAAGGGGACACAGATATTGCAGAGGAATAAAAGGTTGAGTTTAATCCAGAGAGATAGAGAAAAAGGAAAAGAGATATATTTTCTTATTTTTAGTTTCACTTCGATTGTCATATTAGTTATTGGTTGCTTTATTGCGCTATTTTAGAATTTGTTTTCATCATGTTTAAAACTGTTCATGTGTGTGCGTGCATGTGTGTGTGTGTGTGTGTGTGTGTGTGTGTGTGTGTGTGTGTGTGTGTGTGTGTGTGTGTGTGTGTGTGTGTGAGTGTGTGTGTGACTTGTGCGCCATCAGCTAGAATCGTGACCAAAACATTTTGTACTCCAACCTTGGTCGCTACCGCTTGAGCTATCGTCAGACATATAAGAAAGGTTAAGAATTAAGCGAATTCAAGCTATGAATGTGTATTTGCGCATGTTCAGAAAGAACAGGTTTAGCCGACTTACTCCTACCAAGATTAACTGATTTTTTTTTAATTTGGACCAATTAGCAACTATTTTACCGCCTAAAAACCAAATCGAAACTGTTCGACGGTTCAAGATTTGCTATATATCAGGTTTCATATACGCGATAGATAAATATAAATACATGTGCGTATGCTAAAACCTTTTCATTCTAAAAGCTACGCAATTATGCACAACGTTGAAAATATGCATAAATAGGACTGAACATAATAGTTAAATCAAACCAATCATCCAAACTATAAAAAAATGAATAATTGATTAATAAACGTTCATTTTTCAAAAGATTATGCAAATTAGTTCACCTACATGACATATCCATAACTGAGTATATTAAGAAGTTTGTTTGAATAGTTTTTTTAAGTAGGAAAAGTAAGCTTTTAATGTTAATGTCAGTGCGACAAAAAGCTCAATTTTATAGGTATATATACATATATATGTGTGTGTGTGTGTGTGTGTGTGTGTGTGTGTGTGTGTGTGTGTGTGTGTGTGTGTGTGTGTGTGCGTGTGTGTGTTTGTGTGCATTACAAGAATAGGTTAGCAAAATAATTAATCTGCAAAAAAAAAATTCGTAATCCGGAACATTTTTGTACTTGTTTTATAAGGGAGGTGGTGTTTTTTCAACACTGTTGAGTATCATAATATAAAACACCGTCTGGGGTTTTTTTTTTTTTTACCCCGGAAGAGTTTTTTATGGTAAGCAACTATTTATCCCTAAAAATTAATTATTAATTAAAAATTAATTAATGAATTATTGAAAGCAAATTAATACAGTGATTGCAAGAGGTTTATTGACTTACAAGCAAGATAATTTTTTAATGAAGATCTTGGGATTAAAGGTGGTTTTTTTTGGGGGGGGGTTGTTTTGTTTTTTGGGTTTTTTTTGTTGTTTTTTTTTGTTTTGTTTTTGTTTTGTTTTTTGCTATAATATAGTTTTAAAGTTTAAAAAACTTCCAAGATTATATAAAGAAAGAGGGAGATATGAGGAAAAGACAAAGAGAAAGAGGGCGACTTCCACGTATGCTCTTAAAGATGTATATTGAAAATGATTGATAGTATTTGAAGCATACAAACGATGTTATTTTTTTTTTTTAGTATTTTTAAATTCAATATTTCAAACGTTTTTCATTTTTATTATGATCAACCAAAGAAAGGAGGAAAGGGAAAAGCCGGAAATGAGATCATCCCCCATGCGAGATAGAGATGTGCTTGAAATCGAAGATGAGGATAACAATCCGCAAAAAATGAATACATAAGAAACAACGCGTTATTCTGGAAAGTACCTGTAAATAAATGTCTATTGTTTCACTGAAAAAAGTGTGAGCCAATTTCTTTCTTTGTCTTTGTTTCCTTGTGTCTGTCTTAGTTGGTTGCTTGGGTGTTTGTGTGTGTTCGTGTGTGTTTTTGTGTGTGTGTGCTTTTGTTTGTGTTTGCGTGTGTTTGTGTGCTTGTGTTTGTGTATGTGTTTGTGTTTGTGTGTGTATTTTTGTGTGCTTTTGTTTGTGTTTGTGTGCGTTTGTGTTTGTGTATGTGCGTTTGTATGTATGTGTTTGTGTTTGTGTGTATTTGTGTGTGTTTGTGTGCATTTGTGTGTGTTTGCGTTTTAGTGTTTGTGTGTGCGTGTTTGTGTTTGAGTGCTTGTGTTTCTGTGTGTGTGCGTGTTGGTGTTTGTGTTTTTGCGTGTTTGTGTTTCTGTATGTTTGTATGTGTGTGTGTATGTGTGTGTGTGTGTATGTGTGTGTGTGTGTGTGTGTGTGTGTGTGTGTGTGTGTGTGTGTGTGTGTGTGTGTGTGTGTGTGTGTGTCCGTGTTTGTGTGTCCGTGTTTGTGTGTCCGTGTTTTTGTTTCTGTGTATGTGTTTACCTTGTTGTTTTTGCATTTATTTACTTCTTATTGAATTTTTTTTGCATATATTGTTTGGGTCTTTTTTAATTCTTCATCATTATTTTCGTTTATGTTGTTTCGAAGCTTAGCATTAATTTCATTTTTAAACTCGGTCTTTCCCCGAAGATGGCTAATCAACAAAGTGAATGTCGCTCATTGTTACAGACAGATGAATATAAACTTGAGCAACGTACACTTTCAAAATACTAACAATTGAGAATGTTCTCAAGGTAATGATATCTGATATTACTGACGAATTGGGCTGGCGGTGTCCTAACCGAGAAAAACGGTTGATGTTTAAAGACAGGAAATTCCAATATTTATCCCGATTCCAATATAATTACTAGGGCTATGACAAGAGAATATTCTTTTCATTATTTTGACTCTCGAGTATATATCAGTTAATATCTTATATGTTTTTAGATAAAGTGATGTGGCTCTTGATTGAGTAACTGTGTCGGATACATACTCGAGAGTCAAAACAATGATAAGAATATTCCCCCTAATAATTACTGATTCTATTAAAAATTCCCGATTCCGATCAATTACCGATTCTGATTCTTTGTAAAACTCTGAATACTTAGCTACAGAGTTGTTATTTGTTTCGGATTACTGTAAAAACATGTACGTGCGTATATTTTCTCACACTTAAGAAATACGCTTGTCTTGGCATGATCTATAAATTTTAGTTTTACTGGTAGTTTAAAATCAATAAATATTTATACAGCGATTAAAATTAAGTTTAAAAAAACAAATCAATTAAAAGAATCGTTTTTGAAGTCGTAAAATAGTTGCCAATTTTTCCGATTCCAATATCCCAAAAAGTTCCGATTTTCAGATTCCCGATGTTGATGCTGATTAATCGTCACAACACAACATAGAGGACGAACAAATGAAAGTGTTGTTCTGGGAAATTCGAATAAAGAAATTTTCCATAGCCGAACCTTAAACAATCGCGTGAAAATATTGTGAAGGATATAGAGTCAATTTAAAATCGCCTCTTAGACCTAATCGTAAAGACTTGGATCCTAAAGTAGAGGAGACTTTCTACCGAATTGGCACGGTCATGCCGTTGTTATATTGTAGCACTGCCTGGGCAACGCCAAGTGACCTAAGAAACTATTCGGCTTGCGCGATTGAGCCAACAGTATCAGCTTCTTGTAAAATCGTCAAACCTATCTTGAAAAATCTTCTTTGGCTTCCTTGGTATCTCGGGTTCCCTATACCATTCGTGCTTTTTTCTCATGCCCTTGCCGCGCGCTGCTTCCAGTTCCTTATTCTTGTGCAAGAAAAAAATTGTCAGAAGTACTTATCACTAATGCCTTAATTCGTACCAACTCCCCTTAATTTTAAATGTAATTCTTAACGTGTATGCTCTCTCTCTCTCTCTCTCTCTCTCTCTCTCTCTCTCTCTCTCAAAATCCCCATGTGTGTTTCTATTTATATCAAGGTATATGTGTGGGGGTGGTAACTCCCCCCCCCGTTAACTGGCGTGTACCTAAACGCACCGACCCACCTTCTAGCACGCAGGTGCACGCTCTGTCAATGGAAATCACAGAGTTTGATGTGTCACTGGTAACTCCTTGACCTTTCTGCACCTTCCCGACACAGGTAAGTTGGGTTCAAATCGGTACCGCGTTAACCGCGTTACTGGCATACAACAAATGATCCACCTGCGTTTCATTTTTCTTTTTTCTTCCCCGACAGGTGATAGGTCACATGACAAGGTATACAAAGGCATTACTGCTTGTGTGAGTGGTACCTTCCATTATCTGCGCCATATCGTGCTGAGAGATTCAGCTATAAAGACTGCAATAATCCAGGCAGAATTGCAATCCGGAAAGGATAGGACGCCCAATGAAGAGAAGCATGTAAGCTGAATTCGGAGCCTGCGTGATTAACTGGAAGATGAAGAGTGGGGGTGATGGCAGTATAAACAAGATAATCTCCAGAAACAGCTGCAAATGGTTATTGGAAAAATAGACATTCTTAACCACATTAAAGCTCATGGTATTTCGTATTTCAACAAAATCTGTGTTTTTTTTTTGTTTTTGTTTTTTTTTCAGAGATATCAAAGTTAGTCATAAAGATTGCAGTACCTTTCAAATATTGCACCTATTGTCCGATGTATATTTGTAACACTAATGCCTCCGTTTTCAGTATACTGTGAAAGTCTAGAATAGAAGAATACAGTTTCGTCTTTTGATCACTCAATTTTTTGTGAGTAGTTTTTATAGGCAACCCATATTTATATTATAGTACCAACCAATGTTCTAACTATTCTTTAGAGTCAAGTGAATCTTATAAAGTAATTTCAGTATCAAATAATATTATTTTTACAAAAGATTTTTGGTGATAATTTAAATAAAAATTGGGCCTTAATGGATTCCACATAATTTGTGCAATTTCTCAGGTCTCTAACGCAAAATACGAAAACTAAGAATTCTCAGTGTTTCAGATATGATGGTAAGAATTTGGTGTCCTAATAGCAGTTATCCAAGATGAAAGCAAGGTTTCTAACAGAGTGTTCCAGTTTTGCTATGTCATGAGTTATTCACTACAATAAGAAAGGCCTTTGTCGAAAAAGACACACCTGAAACGGATTTTTTTTTATCTTAGACAACCTGTTATATCTCACATGCTTAGATGAAGGGCAGTTTTTAAAAACAGTGTATGTCAGCAATGCGCTCATAGGAATCCTATTTGCCTCTACATGGACTGATCTTTTGAACATCCTAAACTAGGAAAAGAGAACTCCTCATAGGTTGTGAGTACAGAAACCAATACTCTAACACATCTCCTCCATGGTTGTGTCCATCTGGTTCTCCTCTGTTTAAAATCTCCAGAAGGAACACCTGGCATATGTCCTGTAGACACCATGTCAGATGCGGTATTTAGTTCTCTCCCACTGCAAGAACTGTGACACCAAAGCCGGAAAGAAGGATTGAGAAGTCAGTGCCCCCGAGGAGCGACACTCCGACCTGCAAAAAGTACTTGGGCAGTCCCGTTGGCATTCCCCTGTGAGGGCACCTCAGGCAATTAGCAATAAACTGACCCCTTCTCAAAGAGAGATGGCAAAGCCTTGGAAGGTGGACCTCCTAGAACTGCACAGAACTTAACACCCACTGCAAAATCAACAGGGACCAGGTCATTACAGGAATGGTCTAATCTTTGCTTTGTCAGGTGCAACCTTAGCCTGGACTAAAATCTAAATGTAAGCTAAAATCTTCAAGCCAGTAAATATTCGATTAATCACCTTGACCTCAAAAGGTGTCGAAAATTTAACATTGCTGATTTAAGGGTTATGATTCACAAGGTAAAATCTCTTTTTCAAATATCTATGGGAAAATGAAAACAAGTTTCTCCTCACTGATTTTTTCAGATTAAATGTTTCCATGATCTCAAAAAAAATTAGTTAACTGTCATAATGGCTGAGAAATGAGGAATCCATTTTATTCATTCAAAACTGTCGTCAACTCTATTTTTGCTTATTTACACTAAGTCTTCTATTATGTTCATATGTAATTGCCTAAAAAAAGTAGTATCTCATTTGATCAGCAGGTGTTAATCTACTAAGTGACTCATATTTTATTTATCTATAATAATATACATCCCCCACAGCCACTTCAAAATATTTAAAATTAATTTATTTTTTAACCAGTATTCAACTTTCTCCATAAAAATTAAAGGACTTCTTTAAAATTAATTAAATACTCTTTTTTAAAATGGTAAATAAAGGTATTAAAAGTTTGTTAAAATTACGTTTTTCAATATTCAAAGCTAAATTCCTAATCACCATTATTCCTAGCATGGAATTCTTTAAGTAAAAACATTTTGTTATACCCACAGATTAATTGCTGAGGAGAGAAGTTTTTTGCTAGTAGTTAACAAAATTAAACATTAAAAAATCTCCTTTTCAGTTGCTATAAATTCACAACTTTGACTTTTTATTGATACAAACAAATACAGATAAAAATATCACCTTAATATTAACTAGCGGGACCTGTGGAGATTCCACAGGGGCCTCATTCATATGTAATATATTGATGTTGGCATTCTGTAGATGTTCAGCATAAATGGAAACACTTTCATATTATTGTAGCTCTTTTGTTAAAACTGCAAATGTATTTATCTAAACTAGCAGGGACACACGGCGTAGCCCGGTCATAAAGTATACTTGAATATGATATTTTAATTCTTGCAGATTTCGTATATATTATTATAGAGTTAATGTTCTATCGATTTTTATATATTTTAAAGTTATGATTTCAAAAATAAAAAATATATGACTTGGGTGTATCAGCTTGAATCGAAACTGAAACGAAAACTTATGATATATATATATTTATATATATATATATATATATATATATAAGTATATATATAAAACTTTAGTTCCTTCAGCTATAATCGAAGCTGAAACAAAAACTTATGAAGAATTCTTGGTAAAATTATTTATAAAAATATAAATGACTTGAGTGCCATCAGCTATAATCGAAACCGAAACTAATAAAGAATTCTTGGTAAAATTATATATTACAAGAAATGGAAGTCCATAATAATTAAACGACAGTCACTTGGGTGCAAGCATGATACACAAAATAAATAACACACACACACTATCCTATTAATGTATAGATGGAAATCTGCCCAGACACACCATGAAGCGACTTGATGTAATGAGCAAATATATCAATTCATGATTAAACACCAATGATAAGTGTTATACAGATTCTGGCCAAAAAACCCGCATTTATTTCCCCTTTGTCAGACATATCGTTGATGAAATGTGGGAACTGAAGGACAAAACTAAGGAGAACGAGAGTTACGAGGCTGCCAAAAGTAAACCCAAATTTCAGAGATTTGGACTTGCACCTGACAAACCCTTGAAACAGCTAAGGGATGGCCCCACAACAGGAAATGTACATCGCTAGAACTGGAAAGTTGGGCTGCTAATAAGGTATGATTGTTTCCAAGCTTTCACTCCTGGAACTGGGAGGGACAACAATGCCTTCACAATGAAGACTGATTGTGGGAAGAACTGACTACAGGGAATGTAATGAAGCCGCTAGCGCTGTTAGCAGCAACAATAGTCACATGAGACACATATGCAAATAAGCATGCCAGTGCGCGATGTGACGTTACAGAGAAAAGAAAGAAAAAGAAAAAAAAATGCACCACGTGGACCAGAGAAGTAATTGCATGGTGAGGAAGATGAATGTTTGGCCCGTGGTGGTGAGAGACTTTTAGGTACGTGGCTGACGGCATTTAAAACGAGAGGCTATGCATTATTTTGGAAAAACCATGAATAAATATATTTTGTTAAAACTAGAAAAATCTGAGTATAATTTCTTTCCTTTTTGACTGTCTCAGATACAACGTGTTGGGTCCAAGTGTTAAAATGTAACAACATTGTCAGAGAAGAATAACATTACAGGAAGACTCAGATGATGCCATTGGACTTACCTGCTGATTGATGACAAGTGAAGTCCTAAAAAATATCCAACCGCTGCTAAACAAAGAAGGACCCATAAGAAAATCTCCTCCCATGTGGGTAACTTCCACATTTTGGTTGACAATCCATGGGAAACGCTTGAAGCCAGTAGATGTATCAAATCTAATGGACTCAAATCTCATTGAAGGCAGAAATAAAAAGGTGATTTCCCACAAAGACCATTGCTTCATGGAAATCATCGGAGGAAATGCACACTTATATTACGAGAGAGAGGTGATAGCGGCCAAGTGGTTAACAACACAAACTGACAATCTGGGTGTGCCAAGTTCGAATCTAGTTCATTATACTTAAACTTAGGGATGTTGGTAATCTTCACATGATCTCTCCCGTGGGTACGCAATGTCTTTCTAGAAAGAATTCTAACTAGAAATGTTATATATTAGAATATATATCAGTAATTCAAGAAAGATGTAAATAGGATTAAAAATAATATTTATCATAAGGAAAAGGCTAGAATCGAACCCAGTATTCAAAAGTTAAAAGTGAATATATAATGCAATCTCAGGAATTTAGTGAATTGACTATTGTGTTTAGAAATAACTAAATAACGATACAACTACTAGGTCAGATATCGGACAATGTAAATTAAGGAATGTCTTTGTTTTGCCAAAAACGTGTTGGCCATATGATATGTAAATCCAGGTGAGGAGAGCACACGTTTGAGCATGTTTCTGACATCACAAAGAAAGATAATTTTTTCAATATACTCAGTTAAGAAGGTTCGAATCAGATCAGAGATCAGAGAGAGCAGCAGAGACAGATCAGAGGGTCGGGTTCAGGAGTCAGTTCAGAGAGAATAGACGAATCAGCTGAAACCCTTTTGGAAGCGACTAGAAAGAGAAACAAGAAAATGTAATTCTAAAGGCAACTGAATTCCTGTCCATCATCATCACCACCTGGTATGAATAAAGATTATCATATATTTGTGTAAGTCTTTGTTTTGTCATCTTTCAACCATGAAAGGTAACGTGATTTTGACTATTATCTTTGTAAAAGAACTTTAATATGAAATACCTTCCTCAAAAGTGTAACTGAGTCCCCCGTCCTCAATAATGTTAACTGAATCCCCTCCTTCAGTAATGAATTCATATCCCGTGTTAAACGAACTGTTTACGTCTCTCTGTATATCAAGCTCCTATCATAAATATGAACTGTGTTGTAATCATTATAATTGTCTCATCATCATTCCCAATATACACACCCCACCACATGTCTTTCTAGAAAGAATTCTAACTAGAAAGATATCGAGGAAATGAATGCCAACAATAATCATCTGATTCATTCTGCCACCGCTTTATTGCCCAGCAATAAACTGTTTGCAGAGTTTTGCTTGCTACACCTGAAGCTCTTTAGGGACAAGATAAATAAATAAATATTGTCAGAACTACAGAGATTTTATGGCTGCAAAAAATAGAATAGATGAGACTGCAAAGGCGCTCAACACAAACTCTGACGGACCATCTACTGCGTTCTTTATTATGCAATGTACCACCCGAATAAGCAAGTAAAAACAATGTTTTTTGACTGTGTAATTTGTGATAGATCAGAAATCGATGTGCAAATCGAACAAGCATAATAAGCCACTCCTTTTCTTTCTTTGTTCTTTCGGCTTACTCTTTCTTTTTATTCACTTCTTTCGTCATCGGATTTTTTACATCGAGATACGATTCAGATGAATATTAAATAGATAAAGACTTTAATTGCTACCCTTTTTTGTTTCTCCACTTCATGGGGATTTGATTTCTTCTTTACTTCCAAAAAACAGGAAGTTTTTATAGAAACATAGGAACTGTAAATATTTTCCAAACAATAAAAACCGTTTCAAACTCCAAACCTAACAATCCAGTGTAAAATTAAACAAGCCCATAAATTAACGGCTTGTTGAATAGAAATTCAGAGTTCTTTCCAAGACACCTGCGATGCGACGCATCTGTTTCGACTCTCCAATGTACATCCCAGACAACTGAAATGCGCCACACTGTAATCCCTTTAAGTCTGATGATTGGTATCTAATGAACACAACACCCAGAAGGTAAACACACATACATACACATACCCACAATGGAATATTTAAACAGACTGTCTACTTTTTTTTCAAGAACTTTAAAACTTTTCAACAAACTTTGATCTTTCAAAGTATATTTTACATTTCTGTAAAATTGTTGATATAAATATATTTTGTTTATTTATGAAAGAAAAATAAAGAATAGAAAAGAATAAAATTGATTAATTTGACGATCATAGAAAAAAAATGGCAACGTAAAACGAGAAACAAAGTAATATCTCAAAAAAAAAAAGAAAGAAAAATCTTAATGAAGAAAAGAAAGTAAATCAATACAAAACCGAAAAACTAAGTAAAGAAAGAACTAAACAATAAAAAAAGAAAATAACAGAATTCAATGAATGCAAAACATAAGAAGAAATGAAGGGAAAAAAAGAAAGCAGAAGAACTTAAAAATTTCTCAACAAACTTTCATCTTTCAAAGTATATTTCTATAAAATTGTTGATGTAAAAATATATTTTGTTTGTCAATTCATGTTTTATCCGATTCACAAAATTGTTGAGTTATCATTTGTTAACTGGTAATTCATTCAGAACATTTGTGTTTTTATCCCCCTTTTTATTCGCCAATTAACATGTAACATTGTTAGCACTATTCTCAGCGACTTTTATCAAACGTTACTGTTGCCCAAAATACACTATCCGAAGCCAGGAGCAGCATTACAAACTGGTAACCTCAACATTCGATAAACATATCACAAACTAAATAATGTAGCAGTCACAACCATTAAAAGGATCATGTAGTACAGTTAAAAGCTCTGATCAGCTTAATGCGTTGATTGGAGTCTTATGTCAATTCTATTTGGAGTCGACTGCTATTGTGATATTGAATGCATGTAGCACTGTTATCCGGTCAACAAAACAACTGAAAAGCCAATGTTTGATAGATCCCAATTTAACAACGGAAGGTTTGTTGTTGAAAAAGCTTTTGATATAGAGTGCTGCGTAGAGTATGATTGGTTCCATTTAGAGGTATTGACCAACCTCTCACTGCTCAATTGGCTAGGTAAAACCTGTTTACTAAAGGGAAAAAAAAATTCTGCAAAAAGTTTTTACAGCCATGTGTGGCTGGCATGATTCCCAGAGAAGATTGTGATTCGGTGGTAAAGATGAAGGTCATCCTTCTCTCTCCCTTTCTTCTTCTCTTAGTCAATTATCCTGTTAATTTGAAAGAATTGTTTTTAAAATAAACTGATCATATGACATTGTTTATTTTGTATCTTCTGCAATATAAATCTCACCTGTCTGTTTAAATGTATGTATGTATGTATGTATGTTTGTATGTCTGCCTAAAACTTTCGACAGAGGCGACGGATTTTCAAGAGATCGGTATCATTTTGAAGCTTGGCCCTTCAGATGACAAATATCGAAAAATTGGCCAAAACATTTATTCCTTCACCCTCAACTGGGCAGTTTCCCACGGAGAGGGTCGATTTTTTCACTGACATATTTTGCAGGTCATTTAACCCTTGCGCTCACGACATTGCTTAAAAGGCATTATTTCAACCACCTGTGACGTCACAACCATAGTAGGCACATTGGTAAGACAGTTTGTTTTTTTGTTTTTTTCACTTCTTTTTCCTCTGGCACGTTATAGGTTCGAGTCTGCTTACTACTATTTTTTGTGATGGGAATTTTCCTTCTTTTTTTTTTTTTTGCTCAACCACCACCCTCCACTTTCTTTTCCACCTTCACGTCACAGGTTCTCAAACGTTGGTTTGGGTGAATATATATATATGTATGTATGTATGTATGTTTGCCAAAACCTTTTGACATACATGAAGGATCCTGACGAGACCAGTATTGTTTTGAAGCTCGCCGTTTCGAACAGAAAATATGTAAAAATTGTCCAAAAACATTAATTCCTTCACCCTCAACTGAGCAGTCTTCTACAAGGAGGGGTCGGTTTTTGCGGCAACATTTCCGCAAAGCCATTGTGTCAGTTGGATTGGCTACGCTTAATTTCAACGCTCTGGACTTCCAGGCACACGATAGACTTTTTTTTAAACCTTCTTTACCTTCTTTGTGGTACGGGTTCGAGCTTGCCTACTACCACTTTTTATTTTTTTTTAAACACCTCTCTCCACCCAAAACTGCCTACTGTTGTTTCGAATTCCCCCCCCCCCCCCGCTACTACCACTTTATTTTATTTTTTTATTTTTTTTTATTTTATACACCTCTCTCCACCCAAACTGCCTACTGTTGTTTTGATTCCCCCACCCCCCGCTACTACCACTTTATTTATTTTTTTTTTTTAAACACCTCTCTTCACCCAGATTGCCTACTCTTGTTTTGATTCCTACCATTACTACCACTTTATTTTTTTTTACCCACCCTCGGGGGTTCCTTACTACACCACCTACACACATCCGGCCAATGCCGGGCACACCTGCTATAGATATAGTTAAAAAATTCCACAATTACAGTAAGTAAAAGTGTTAGACAATTATAATTTAACATTCTTTTCTGTTCTGCAATGAACATACCTAACAATATTAGCCAATCAGAACGCATTATTATCGTAAGCAATACAAAAGTCCTAGAAGATAAATAAAGAACAAGAAAAAGCCAAATTATATGTTTTTGAGTAAATAGAATAAGTAAAAACAAACGTTCCAGAATTTTTAGATGAGGCTTGATAATTCGGAGTATTCGGACTACTGTTCTCATCTTTGATGTTATCCTCATATCGTTTCTGCCAATGAAATCTCTAGTATTCTTCCAGTATGTTTTGTCGAATTTGGGATTCTTTATGATGAACTCGGGAATCTATACAGAATTTCAAATGAAACCATTTATTTACTCCATGGAATAGCTTGTTCTCTTTCAACCTACAGAAGACTGTCTTCAAGTGATATTTTAAATTTCCTTATAACATTGTCACATACTTGCATTTGAAGACTTTAAAACCGTCCCATTAACATCCTAACAGACTACCAGCAAGAGAGATTTTACATTTCCAAGAAAAAAATGATAAACAAAAAGAAATCACTTTAAATAGGCTCATTTGGGCCGAAAGTCTGCTTAAAATCTTTAAATATCATTTTGGCTTTCTAAAAAAAAAATTGAATATTCACTTAAAGATATTTCAAAGAAGTGCCATCCTATTTCTTATATATCAATGTTTTTTTTTCAAGTTAATACAAAAAGAAAAAAATGAAGTAAACCTATGATTTACATTTAGTAGCCTTGTTTCGCAGCAAATGTTTTTAAAAGTTTAGCCAATCAGATCACATCTGATATTAGTGTATACAGAAAATATATCATATTTAGTTTTTTCCACTGTTAATGTGTACAGTGAGAGTATCTGTTTCTAAGGAAGTAAAAACTGATTACTTCCTTCAAATATGACTAAAACAATATTTTGATCAAGATTAAATATCAAAATTGATTGAAAATAAAATTGTTGCGTTTTAAGAATACGGATCAATATTGACTGTCACTCTACCAGATCATGGCTGATGGAATGGGAGAAGGCATTAAATAAAAGGCTCTGTTTAAAATACCGACTACAGAGTTCGGCCTGAAGATTTCCAAGATCGAGAAGACGCACCCGAAACGGTCAGAGATTATATCAACTGAAATGGGCAGAAGTTACAAGTATAATTCTGATGAATAGCTCACCTTTTGTTTATAACGCTATTTCGGCCAAAGAAATAGGAAAATTACTTTACTTTATTAATAATATGAGTAATAAAATGCACTTTATTTTAACATTTTACTGTACTTTCATGGTTATATCTGTTCGCCAAACATATAACATATTGTGCTTTGATATCAATAATGTATTGATATTTTTTTTAGCTTACTGTTTTTCTTTTATTATTCAATCAATCATAGAACATTTCTTTATTCATTAATTGTTGTCTTAATTGATTATTATTTGTTCACTGAAGAAAAATGATTTTGGTTTCATATCTATTAGTTAATAATTTCAGTGTTTGTTTATTATTCAACGAATTCTAAAACAAATATTTATTTATCTGTCTGCATTTTGCTATAATTCCATATTTTTTGTTTAATAAATTAATGTTTTTTAAAGTTTATGATTTGATATTTTTCCTTTAAACGTAATTTATAGTTTCTACTATTTACATTGTAGTAGGAATAAGCTCCTTCTAAGATTTCTCAGTTTATATTAGATTAAATGTTTTTATATTTCTTCAAAATGTAGTGCCGTTTCTGCATTTTTTTACTTTATATTTTCTATATTTCAGAATTAATTATGGCAGTCCTTAAAATTATAAATCTATACAACAAATGAAAAGGCACATGATTATTGTGATGATAAAGACTGAATATGGCAATAGAACCATTTTGTTGTTTACACAAAATTTGCAAATAGTTAAGTTTATTAGATGAAAACATAACCATTATGAAAGCATAACACTCTGCGTGGATGTGTGTGTGACACCATCAACTCTCTGAATGCTAACTTCCACATCTTGGCCATCTGCCGCATCTATGTTCAATGGATCAATTCATTTCCTAATCTCTATCTCTTAAATGTAAAATATAGCCACAATCTACATTGCAACTGTCCTCAATCGTCGCAAACCCAAGACTGTCCAATTATTGTTAACTGTCGTAAACCGTCACAAAGCCCATTGCCACTGCTAAAACTAACTCTAAAATATATTGATCAATCCCTTGTTCCCGTTACCACCAGACATTGATTAACAATTCTATTTTAGCTCTCTTTTGTGTTCTTTTGTGAACAACTTTCTTATACCTTTGTTCTGCTGACAAACTCATTTCTTCTTTTTTTCTTTATATTTTTTCCTCGTTTTTACTTCCTAACACTTGGAGGGGGGGGGTCATCAAACACTCACTGCCACTCCTAAAACTGGTTCTAAATGTATTGAATTCAACTGTCTGATCCTCTTGTTCCAATCACTGCCACACTTTGCTTAACAATCCTATTTTAGTTCCTTTTTTGTGCATTGGTGAACAACTTCCTGTACCTTTGTTCTGCTGATAAACTTATCCCCTCTTTATTTTTGTTATATATTTTTCCTCTTAGTTTTTTACATCCAAAAATTTGGAGAAAAGGGATAATGTCCATAGTATCAGACAGTATCCAATAAGAACAACCTGGTCCTAATATGTAGGCGATTCATGCTGAAGGAAAATTTAAATAAAATTATAAAACAATATTTGACACCTGTCCAAAACTCCCTCCTTCCCATATGAAAAAAAAATAAAGAAAAATCTGTCTGACATATGTACTGGTAACAGAAAGAACATATAAAGAACATATACTAAAACCCACAATCACAAACTGATCAAGTATTAGTTTTATTTTTTTTAAAGAAAATCATTTTTAAGCGAATTTTGAGGGGGAAGGGGGGGTCCAATGCTCTCTCTGGTTTTTTAAAATCTCAAAAGTTTGGAATTATTTGGAGTTCTCTCCCTTGTTCCTTCAGACTTCTCCAGATGGCATCAAGAGATTGTCACTCATAGTTAAATCATAAAATTTGATTTTCTTTTTTAAAAATAACATTATTTGGTCAATTTAAAAGATTTAATGTATGATATTTCCTTTCTGTCACAGATACATACATCATACAGATTTTTTCTTATTGTTTTTTCAGGGGGGAGGGGATTTTGGAGAAGAATCCAAAATTTTAATCCTTCAAAACGATTGTCAGTAAAAAAAAAAAAAAAAAAACATTGCTGTGTGGAAATAAATCTATCCTTAAATACATTCGGCATCTTGGATAACGGCCTAATCACATATGGCAGTTAAGCAACATTGAGTTTGGTCACCCATCTGGTACTGACCAATCGGGAATACCAGGTGCTGTATGTAGGAAGACGTCAACATTTCCTGCAAAAACCTACGTCATCGCCCTTGACAGGAATATACAAATGACTAGGGATTGCTTATGAATTTAGTATTCCCATAAAATTTTCTCTTTCAGTTTAACTCATCTATGGTTAATGTCGCTTTGGTATGGTATCTTAAAAACAATTTGGCTTTCAAGCATTCCATATTTTTAAGAATGATGTAAATGGGAAGGAAACAGGGTAATTCATACTTTTTTTTTTTTTTTACGTGTCTAGAGCGATGGGGGAATCCGCAGAAGAAGATGTCATAATAATAACAAGAAAACAACATCAGAAGTTTTAAGAGTTGCTATATTACAATATTTCCATCATTTGATGCCAGATCAAACCAACTGACAAACAAAACCATCCAACCTGTTTTGCACATTCATTCAGAATCTCAAAATGTCCAAGTTTGGTCATTTTTTGCACTTTTTACATTTTTCTCTTAACCTCCCTCTCTCTTTTTCGCTCGTTCATACAAAGAATTCCGTAGAATTATTTCTTTTTGGCAAGCATGGCTTTCGGGTTTGTTGCATATGTCTTTGTAATTGGGCCAAGACCAGCCTCTTTGAATTTCAGTGAATCAACTTTCTGTCTTTGTTCCATTTCAGAAGCCACTTTTGCATTGTTCCAACCTAGAATGAAAAATTGATTAAACTTTTTAAAATAAAAGGAAATGTATGTTCAAACAAAATTGCTTGCAAGAGCATTAATATAATAACAAACAAACACACTCAATAATAATAATAATAATAATAGAAGTTTGGACACATCTTCTATCCAAAATTTGTGCCAACCATGCAAACACATCAAATTCAGACTTTATAGCAATCCTCAACATCAGACATATACTTTGCTCTATTTTTTTCATCGAAGGGCATTCCCCTGACAATTGATGCCACCGAAAAGATGAAGAAAAAAAAAGTTTTTTTTGAAAACTATACCACTGAAAGTTTTTAAAAAATATAATTTAAAAATGATGTTATTCATTTAATAAAAAATCATAAAACATTATTTGATTTTCAGAAATCTTCAAATTATACGTATAAATTTTTCCATTGTCCACACAAACCGGAATCTCTACACTTGATTATTACTGTCCATTGAGCTCTTCAGTACAAAACATCCAAACTCAGGAACTGAAACTCACATAACTTCTCAAAATCAAAACGACAGAAAATCAGATTTTACAAACACAAAGGGCTCAATATTCTTTGTGATAGAGTCTTATAGCAAAAATAAATGCTAAGTCTTAAGACTTTACTGCAGATTTATTTATCATCTGCACTGATAGGGTTTTTCTTATAGATTTTGATACAAAATTTGAATTTGTATCAAAATATATTTAAGCTTAGAAAATCATAGCAAAAGTCCTTTTACAATTGTCTCAAAGCCAATTTTCTTATTTAGCCCGTTTTTTCTCACTTCATTCAAAAGTCAATAAAATAATAAATTGACATTTTCTTGTAAAAATTTTTGAAAAATATTTTCGATTGGATATGGACAAATTATTATCACATTTTAACTTTTTGTTAACGTTTTGTTTTATTTTTACCATCAAAATCTTTATGATCCATCACTATTGCAAACCTATAAATTGTATTGCTAATCCAAATATATAAAACAGTTTATTAATGCATTTCCAAGGATTGGATTAAAATGTTAAGATTAACCATATTTATTAATTATAGTGTGTGTGTGCGTGTGTATGTGTGTGTTGTTTTTTTTTTTTTTAAATATTAAAAGTGGAGAAATATTAATTGATGTCTAATACGTATAGTAAAGATTTCTCAAAACTCAGGAGCATCTGAATTTTCACAGAGAGCCTCCACCTCACTTCCTCCCTTTACTCTCTTTGCATAAAACTGATCTAATTATAGACCATATTACCTACTCTTTAATTTAGTAATTATGCTCAATTAATTAGTTTAGAAGTGAATCATATATATATATATATTCTATTGTTTATGAAGTAATCCTTCTAAGTATAGCATCCATCTTTGGTGGCTGGAGGTAGTGAATACTAACAGACGTCATCTTATCCTTTTAAGAGGAATCCTCCAAGGTATTACCTCCTCTATTCTGCATGGGTAGTATAGCATGTTCTGTTGTCATATCATTCTCCAATCATTACCTCCTCCAGTAAACAGTCGATGATACTATGTGTTCTATTATCATGATATCATCCGTATTAATTCCTCTTTTGTGGTGGACAGTAGTGTTTATTCATCATAATACAATCTTTCAGTGTAGTATACATTCGTTCATCATTTCTAGGCTTGTAAAAATATGCAACCAGATGGCGTATGTATTCGCTAAGGTATGTGTATATATAGAATTGAAAGATTTCTTTCTTCTCTCACTGTGACAGGATTTACATGAAAATATCAATATTCAGGAATTTAAAACGGCTCAACATTTCAACTTTATTTCACAAAATTATTTTTTCTAATAAGCAAGCCGAGCATGCAGGGTCCCTCTCCACAAGTGAAAAATTTACTTTCACCATGACTAATATTCGTGCAAAAAAAAAAATCGAAGACAAGGTTATTGAGAAAAGTGCAAACAGATGAACGGTTTGGGGTAATTTTACCCCTACAATGGCCTCTGCGGGGGTAACCAAAATTATTATGGAAAATCTGTTCTGGCAAAAGTTTACATTCATCATGACTACTGTTTGTGCAAAATTTCAAAAAAATCTAAAGATTGATTATTAAGAAAACTGCAAACAGACGAACGGGGGGTGAATTACTAGGTCCAATCCCTCCTTTGTGGGACCAATAAATTATACACTTTCTTGTTAACATACAATTATGGTAAGAAATACATAATACTAGATACGTGCAAAATGAATGGCTGAACCCTTTTGACCCCTTCCCTTCATTTAAAAATTCAGCAAAATTCAGGAAATCAGCCAATTTTAATGAAATTTTCAGTATTTATTAATTAACCATCACAGAACATAATGAATTCATTATCTTTTTTAAATTTTAGTCAAAATATATTATTTTTAGTAGACAAAAAACATTTTTGTAAAGTTAAAGTTTTAAGTATTAAAAAAAAGATGTGTGAACTTCTGCGCTTGCTTTTTATAAAAATAAAGCATTGTAGATGCTTTAATTTTTTTTATTATTATTATTTCAGGAAAATTACAAAATAAAAAAGAATTAAGAATTAAAAATAAATATATCAAATATAAAAATATAAAAAAGAATTAAGAATTAAAAATAAATATATCAAATATAAAAATATAAAAAAGAATTAAGAATTAAAAAAACATTTTTTTATATTTCAGGAACATTACGAAAAAAAAAACCTAAAGTCCGTGCTAATGAAACCAATATAACTTGAAAAATTAATTTCTCAAACTATCGATATTATCATTGAATTAAGCATTGTTTATTTAATATTTTCACAAAAATATAATTGAAATAAATATTTCTTGTAATTTTAATGATAACAATTTCCACAAAAATTTCAAATGTAATATTATATTTTTCTGGTAGGCATGATGGTGCAAACATAAGAAATTTTTAAGAATCCTTTAAATAAAAAAAAAAAAAACGAAAAAATTGAAATTCAAGATCACTAAGAAAAAAATAATTAAAAAGAAAAAGGTATTATTTTTAATAACGATTAATTTAGACAAATATGGATGAGCAAAACTGTAACAAAAAACAAAAAGGAAATAAACAGGATTTGCATCCTATCTCTCATATTCTTTTTAATTATTAATAAATTGTTTTTGCTTATTTTTTTTTTCAATGAATAAATTGTCAGTGTCATCAGTGATGTTAATTGACTTTTTTCATACTTAAAATGCACTTTTACTTTAATTTAAAAGGATTAATTTATCGTTACCACACATTTGAGAATAAATCGAGTCATGTAAAAAAGTAAATCAATATTCTAATTAAATAACTACTTTTTATTACAACAAATAGAACTAAATTAATGAATATTTTTTTTATAATTTTCAAAAATACAGAAATTAAGGTATAGTAATATTTCAATTCCTCTATAAATTTTAAAATATTCTGACATTTTGCACTTTGTCTATGGTTATGATACTTCTAGAAGTGTAAACTATGTTTAGTTTCATAAAAGTTTCAGATGGTTTGTTGTTTTAAACAAGTCTTGAGAGGTGACTGCTTTGCAGTAGACAGAACAGTTTCAGATGGTTCGTTGTTCTAAACAAGTTTTGAGAGGTGACTTGTTTACAGTAGACAGTTCCACAGAGCAAAATATTCTTACCTTGTCGAGACGGGGAAGAAAAAAAAAACATGTGAAATTCTTCCAGAAAAGGTTTAATATTTATGAAGCAATTCTGGTTTCTGATTGGTTGGTAGCAGAACGTGAATTAATTCGATTTGTCAGTTCCTAGCAGAATCGTTTGTAAATAGAATCGTCCGACTGTGTGAGATCATACCCCATTACAAGCCCAAAATATTGCAACAAAAAAAAAATTTTTGTGTGTGTGTTTTTTATTTAATTCAATATCTTAAGAGTTTACTTTACTAATTATCTTCGAAATAATCCGAAAAATCTAATATTTATCTTTTAAAGAATTTTTACAATGAATTTATTTCACTTCCAAATTTAGCTTAATTTTCAGCCAACACCATGAAAACATTTTTCATTTTAACTTCAGAGATTAACTTTAGGCTTTAATCTTTCAAACACAATCAAAAAGCAATCAGAAACCTATTAAAAAATTATGATAAGTCGACTTTCAAAATCATGCCCGTCATATTCGTTTTAATTATTAATAAATTGGTTTTGTTTATTTTTTTCAATTAATAAATTGCCGGTGTAATTTTATTTAACTTTTTTTTTAATACTTCAAATGCACTTTTACTTTATTTTAAAAGGATTAATTCATCGTTACATGTTTGAGAATAAATTGAGTCACCGTGTAAAAAACGTAAACAAATATTCTTCCTTTTTATTACAACAAATAAGATTACCTAAATTAATATTTTTATAATCTGTAGAAATAAAGAAATAATAGTATAATATTTTTATAAATAATAGTATAATAATGTTTCAATTTTTCTATAAATTTTGAAATAAAATTGACTTTCTGACATTTTGGACTTCTGTAGAACTTATACAGGACGCACTTTCGTTTGTTTTGATTGTGCAAAGCTTTTGCTTTTGGAGGTTCATAAAGCTATTTTTTGTACAAAAAGTTATTGTTTTTAAAATTTAATTCATTATCTTAAAACTTTACTAATTATCTTTGAAATATTCCTAAAAAAAAAAACTAGTACTTATCTTTCAAGGGATTTTTACAATGAATTTATTTAACTCCAAAATTTAGCTAAACTCGTCAGTTTGCAATATTGGCATGAAAACATTTTTCATTATAACTTTTGTAAAAAAAATTTTTTTTTTCCTTTTAGAGATTAACTTTAGGCTTTAATCTTTCAAATACAATTAAAAAGCAATCAGAAACCGAGAAAAAATATGATAAGCCGTCTTTTAAAACTATGTCCCCCCCCCTATCAGTCTCTGCCATTAAATTGCGTGTACCTACATAATACGAATTACATATTATCTTTCAAGAGGAGCAACTCATCGATGTAACTAATAAGGGCAATAACTCTGTCAATGTAAGATCCTTTAAAGAAACTGAAAATAACTGAGAATCGGATTCCTGTTAGTAAAATACGATCATCCAACCAACTTTATCAAATATTTCCAGAGTTTATTTTATTGGTACTTGTACAGTTTAATCAAGACATTAATAAATGAAAATATTAAAAAAAGGTTATATTGTACATATCCGTTTTGGACTGAAGATCTCAAAAAAAACTTTCACTTAATTTGATCAAGTAGTTTTTTTTTTTTTACAGTGGAAAAACACGTTTTTATGACCGCATGTTGAAATCTGCCATCTTTGAATTTTTTAACATGCCATGGAGAGATAACCCAATTTAAAGCGCCGACATTCCCTCCCCATCTTTAATACTAGCTTTCCTTCCTAAAAATCAAACCTTTTGCTCGGTATCATAACAAATTTTTTTTTCACCAAAAAAAAAAAAAAAAAAAAATTGAGGAAATTAAGTGAAATTTTTTTTCGGAAAAGTTCGTTCCTTAACGGATATATATATAACCTTTTTTCAATATTTTCATTTTTTAATGTCTTGATTAAACTGTACACGTACCATTTTATTTTCCATTAAAAATGATGTGAAAATTATTTAAAACAAGTTATTATAATTCTATAGTTGAATTCAAAATATTTATCAAAAATTAAAGATAAAAACCTGTTAGCTGAAAATAAAATGTGAGAGGGGAAAAAAGAAAGATTCAAAGAGTAGAAAACTTAAAGAGATGAGATGAGGCATCTATACACAAGAGAGCAAAAATAACAAAGAAACACACAGGCATTCATGCAGAAAGAATAAAGGTGATACGTAATAAGAACAAATGTAAAATAATTCTTGGTAAATAGAAATAGAAACCTTAATCCCATCGGTTTATAACTGCATCCGTTTGCTGTAAGTTAACCTTATTTAGGGATACTCTGGTTAGGAGATAAAATAAAATCGCTCAGTCTAGAAGGACCATTCAGAGAGTTTATAATTTCCGATTAGACCCCTCATTTCCTTAGCCGGCAAGATTTTAACAGGGAAAGACATTTTGCGTAATAGTATATTACGAAAATGAACCCGATTTTCAGTTATTGACATGTTTTCATTAACGGTTTATAAGGGGCGATAACTTTTGCATAAATTAATAGAATTATCGCCCTTGTTTTTATCAACTATTTTTCTTCTCTAAATATTTTTTTTTATTTGGATTGTGTATTTCTTGCCATTTTTTTTCTTTTTTTTTTTTTTTTTTCATGTTGACATTAAAGATAGAGCGTAAGTTATTTAGAAAAAAATAATTTTTTAAAATTAAGTTAAAATGTGGACAGCACGTGTCGGGTGGATGATGTCGTGAAATCCATCTATCTTATTTATCTCCCGCCCTCTCTATCTCTGACGCATGCAAAGTTTTACAACTTTGTCTTTTGAATAAACCTATTATAGACTGAACATTGATGTCCGAATAATTTTGTATCAACAGACGAAAATTAGCATGGGCTCACAATGATAATGGGGGCAGCAACTGTAATGAGAAATTCAACAGGATACAGAGACTTTTATATACACATCAGTAAAGGTATATATAACATCTATAGATTTATTAAATGGGGATGCAAAGAGATTTACAATTTAAGTTTTATTAAACATATTAAAAGCTCATGAAGTTTATGGGGAAACAAGAATTGATCCAGTCTTGTGATGCATTAATTTAAGATGCACATTTCGTGATGAAAATGGTCAACGTAAGCATGACTGATCGACGACAAAAAATATTTCGGATGTACATGTAACAAAGCCTCTAAAAATAAACATTTAACAAAAACGATATTTTTCATTTTGGCTGAGAACTGTAGTATCTGTTCTGATGTTACTTAATCTATCCTGTTCTCAGTCAGCAATGGTGAAGTCCTTCTAAACTGAGCCAATCTTTACTTTTGTTCCAATCCAGAGTATCCCTTTTGAGAGATGGATTTTCTTCATATTAATAACCGACCTTGCGTCTAACTCCACCCTCGTATATTGGCAAGCAAATAGGAACAAAAACGACAATACATTGCTAAAGATAACATTATCCAAAACTTTTTTATCTTCCACAATTTTATGTTTTACTTACTTTCTTTAAATCCTTCCACAAACCCTTTCTTTTTCGGCATCATTTTGGGATCATGTTTGATGATCTGTGGAATTTTCAGGGTGTCACGAATGATTGGAATCTTGAGAAACAAGACTTGTACTAAGGAGAAAGCGTTAGAGGTAAACCAGTAGCATAACATGGCCTGAAACAAAAAGAATCAGAAAAATATTAGAAAAAAATTTAAAGGGTTGTAAACTACAGTTTAACAGCCTTTAAATCTTAATTATCTCCCTTGATAAAACCTTAGTAAAATAGAGTGGCCTCCCTTTACCCAGAACGCTGCCTTGCAGAATCTGAATTAAACTTGTAATTTTGTTTTGATGAAAGATACCTTTCTTTTTTTCCTTTTTTTAGAAAAAGAGGTGCAATTATTATTGTTTGGTTTTGTTTTCTGAGTATAAATGAACATGTTACAGAAATTATGCAGATCTTGTTTAAACAAATTTTGTATCTCTTGCCCAACAATACTTCAAATAAGGGAGCCGTTCCAATACGCTATCACTTAATGGCGGAAAGAGCTCCTATTTACTTACCTGGCATCGGCACAGGTATTGTATTTAGTTTTGGGGCCAGGATTAGAGTGTAGTATCTTCTGATGCGTCACTTAAGTTTATTGGTCTTTGGTCAATGTAGGGGATACCCTTCATACTGAGACAATTACTATTTTTTTTTTTGGATACTGCCAGAGTGCCCCCTTTTGTGGGGGAGTTGGTTCTCCCTCACATTAAAAACGACCTTGTGTCTAACTTGCTTTCATGGGGAAGCAAATAAATACCTACTTGTATAGTTAGATACAAGGTCAGTTTTTTTTAATGTGGGGAAAATCCAGATACCATAAAAAGGGGCACTCTGGATTGGAACATAAGTAAAAATTGCCTCAGTCTAGAAGTAATTCTCCTCCACTGACTGAGGATAGAACAGAATATGTGTAGCATCAGAACAGATACTACACATTGTTTCTAGGCAAAAAAACTGAAAGAGTTGTCTGTCTCTTTCACATGTACTAAAGCAACACATTCCTCTGATGTTAACTGTTCTTTTACTTGAAAGACCACTTTAATAAAATCTAAACATTGGCGTCCGACTCATTGTATAAAAAAGACAATCATAAACCTGGGTTTATGTTTATATACATGCACCGACAAGTGAATTCTTGGCACAGAAATCTGTCTCTTGGTTGGTCAGATTTCAAGCAGGAAAGATGTGCCCAGGATGCCATCACCAATAGAGGGTGTTGTGCATGCACGGCATCACTTGGTATAGTGGGACAAGCTAGCTGTCTTTCTCTCTCTCTCACCACACATACAAAAGTCATCTGTCATTGACCACTTTTCTCTTTTTTAAATAAACCTTTATTAAAGACTAAATGCCTGTGTCTCGTCATAGTATCTACAAACAAATAAGAATCTGGATTCACAACAGTGACACCTGTGTATAATGGTTTATGCACGCATGGTGAAAATGTAATTAAAAAACTCGTTAACCTGTAGTACTTTATGAAGCTCAATTTGACAACTGCGATAACATCATTATCAGTGCTTCTCTAATTTTGGAAATTATGTCATTTGGAAAATGAGAAAGTGATCTTAAAATAAATTATTTTGAATTACGTGATTTCAAAGATAATATGCTTTTCTCATGGAAAGAAATACAAAAAAAAATCTGTTACTTTCAGCTCAAAAGAGAAAAACAAATAGGATTAGACTTACAGAAGGAAATCCAGAGATAATCGGTAACAGAATAATAGGCATCGCCCGAAACACCCATTTCATTGTGTGAGTCATTGTACCTGTCTTTACACCATCCACTCCCAACTGAAAAAGAGAGAGTTAGTATTGTTATTTACAGTTAAAGAATAATTAAAAACGTAACTTTATTATTTACAGATTTTGTTTTAAATAGATATTCACTTTTATACGACTTCAGAAATCTATTATGGACTAATATGATCAGCCATCTTCTTTACGTTTTTTAAAACATGTGGTCATGCAACAGTTTCCCCACATTTTGCGCAGTGCATTGCATTATTACTGTACTTTGCAAGAGTTTTCAAGTTGCAATAGAGTGCAAATAATGCAGTGTTGCATCACATGACACTCCTCTCCACATTTGCAAATAATCGAGTCAATAGTGTAGCCTGATCTACTCATGGCAACTTGTGACCGCCTTATTCCTGTTCTTGAGCGGTTTGAATGTTTTCCACATACGACTTCAGAAATCTATCCTATTATGTATCACTATGAATTTCCATCTTCTTTGCATGTTTTTAAAATAATGAAAAAAAAAAAAAAGAACAATTGCATCAGATGTGAATTGTTCAGTTTATGGTGGATGTGTCCCGGATTTTCTGGACTTTCTCACACCATTTTGTCTTATCGGCATCACTGATAAATCAGACACAATTACATCCTCAGATATTGTGTTTAAAGATGGCAGACTCTTAATTTAAGTCAAGAGTTATCTCCCTTGTTCGTCATACTGAATTGGTCGCACAACTCTTCCATATCAAAACATGCGCTGATTTTTATTTTTACTTGTAATTATTTTTCTATTCGATCATTTTTTGTAGTTTTTGGTATTTACACTAATTTTGCAATAACATGTAAGTACATCATAATGTTTTCACCTGAAATGTGTCGGCTTTAAAGATCACCAACGTAAACAAGCTCCTTAAATGTAACCGAAAATCGACTTTTCTTTTTTTAAATAATATTTGCAAAGAAAGAAAATGAAAAGAGAAAATGGCCCACTTGCAACAGTGACAAAAAATTAAAAACACTCCCAAGCAACACCAGATTGGTAGAGCTAGGTTAAATAATGCAGGCAAGAATTTATTGTGAAAAAAAAAGGAATCCTACCTCAATAGTGGCTAACAAAGTTGACGCCGTGAGTACAGGAAGTGCATAATATGGGTCAGGAATAGTGAGATCAGTGAACCAAAAGATGCCACCGGCGGTCATACTTTCGACGGGTAGATTAGCCATGCTTCGTAAGCCAATAAATACAGAAAGAAACACAGGCATCTGGTCAGCAAAAGAAAACGGAAATAAACGTGTGACAAGATATTAATAGGTTAACAAAGACAGAAGAAAATTCTTCAAAAAGAATACCATAAAAAAGATACTAATGAAAACATAGGCATAGACAATAAAATAGAGATTTAAATACGTAAATGTTTTAGAAAAATAAAGTGTGTGTACGAAAAAGAAGAAGTATGGAAAGAAGGTACGAAAAAGAAAAAATAATGTGAAAAGTCATGAATATAAAATATAAAGCATTTAAAGTATATATGCCATTATTACAGCTTGTTTAGGAATTAGACTGGGCTAATATTCAGGAGAGCTGGAAAAGCAAGATTATAACTTATTAAGGCCTTCTAGACCTAAAAGGATTTTATAAGTAAAACTAACTCTAAGTGTTTGTAATAAGTCACAAGGATAATTAAAGGTTGGTTTTAGAAAAACCAGGAAAATGTATTTAATTTTTACAAACACACGAAGAAAAAAAAAGATATATTAAAACTAAATTTAGATCAAATGGTTGGAGATTTTTATAGTAAAAAATCAAACATTTTGACATATCTTTGGTAATAAAATCAAATATTTCGACATATCTTTGGTAATAAAATCAAATATTTCGACATATCTTTGGTAATAAAATCAAATATTTCGACATATCTTTGGTAATAAAATCAAATATTTCGACATATCTTTGGTAATAAAATCAAATATTTCGACATATCTTTGGTAATAAAATCAAATATTTCGACATATATTAGGTAATAAAATCAAATATTTCGACATATCTTTGGTAATAAAATCAAATATTTCGACATATCTTTGGTAATAAAATCAAATATTTCGACATATCTTTGGTAATAAAATCAAATATTTCGACATATCTTTGGTAATAAAATCAAATATTTCGACATATCTTTGGTAATAAAATCAAATATTTCGACATATCTTAGGTAATAAAATCAAATATTTCGACATATCTTTGGTAATAAAATCAAACATTTCGACATATCTTTGGTAATAAAATCAAATATTTCGACATATCTTTGGTAATAAAATCAAATATTTCGACATATCTTTGGTAATAAAATCAAATATTTCGACATATCTTTGGTAATAAAATCAAATATTTCGACATATCTTTGGTAATAAAATCAAATATTTCGACATATCTTTGGTAATAAAATCAAATATTTCGACATATCTTTGGTAATAAAATCAAATATTTCGACATATCTTTGGTAATAAAATCAAATATTTCGACATATCTTTGGTAATAAAATCAAATATTTCGACATATCTTTGGTAATAAAATCAAATATTTCGACATATCTTTGGTAATAAAATCAAATATTTCGACATATCTTTGGTAATAAAATCAAATATTTCGACATATCTTTGGTAATAAAATCAAATATTTCGACATATCTTTGGTAATAAAATCAAATATTTCGACATATCTTTGGTAATAAAATCAAATATTTCGACATATCTTTGGTAATAAAATCAAATATTTCGACATATCTTAGGTAATAAAATCAAATATTTCGACATATCTTTGGTAATAAAATCAAACATTTCGACATATCTTTGGTAATAAAATCAAATATTTCGACATATCTTTGGTAATAAAATCAAATATTTCGACATATCTTTGGTAATAAAATCAAATATTTCGACATATCTTTGGTAATAAAATCAAATATTTCGACATATCTTTGGTAATAAAATCAAATATTTCGACATATCTTTGGTAATAAAATCAAATATTTCGACATATCTTTGGTAATAAAATCAAATATTTCGACATATCTTTGGTAATAAAATCAAATATTTCGACATATCTTTGGTAATAAAATCAAATATTTCGACATATCTTTGGTAATAAAATCAAATATTTCAACACATCTTTGGTAATAAAATCAAATATTTCGACATATCTTTGGTAATAAAATCAAATATTTCGACATATCTTAGGTAATAAAATCAAATATTTCGACATATCTTTGGTAATAAAATCAAATATTTCGACATATCTTTGGTAATAAAATCAAATATTTCGACATATCTTAGGTAATAAAATCAAATATTTCGACATATCTTAGGTAATAAAATCAAATATTTCGACATATCTTAGGTAATAAAATCAAATATTTCGACATATATTAGGTAATAAACTCAAACATTTCGACATATCTTTGGTAATAAAATCAAACATTTCGACATATCTTTGGTAATAAAATCAAATATTTCGACATATCTTTGGTAATAAAATCAAATATTTCGACATATCTTAGGTAATAAAATCAAATATTTCGACATATCTTTGGTAATAAAATCAAATATTTCGACATATCTTTGGTAATAAAATCAAATATTTCGACATATCATTGGTAATAAAATCAAATATTTCGACATATCTTTGGTAATAAAATCAAATATTTCGACATATCTTTGGTAATAAAATCAAATATTTCGACATATCTTTGGTAATAAAATCAAATATTTCGACATATCTTTGGTAATAAAATCAAATATTTCGACATATCTTTGGTAATAAAATCAAATATTTCGACATATCTTTGGTAATAAAATCAAATATTTCGACATATCTTTGGTAATAAAATCAAATATTTCAACACATCTTTGGTAATAAAATCAAATATTTCGACATATCTTTGGTAATAAAATCAAATATTTCGACATATCTTAGGTAATAAAATCAAATATTTCGACATATCTTTGGTAATAAAATCAAATATTTCGACATATCTTTGGTAATAAAATCAAATATTTCGACATATCTTAGGTAATAAAATCAAATATTTCGACATATCTTAGGTAATAAAATCAAATATTTCGACATATCTTAGGTAATAAAATCAAATATTTCGACATATATTAGGTAATAAACTCAAACATTTCGACATATCTTTGGTAATAAAATCAAACATTTCGACATATCTTTGGTAATAAAATCAAATATTTCGACATATCTTTGGTAATAAAATCAAATATTTCGACATATCTTAGGTAATAAAATCAAATATTTCGACATATCTTTGGTAATAAAATCAAATATTTCGACATATCTTTGGTAATAAAATCAAATATTTCGACATATCTTTGGTAATAAAATCAAATATTTCAACACATCTTTGGTAATAAAATCAAATATTTCGACATATCTTAGGTAATAAAATCAAATATTTCGACATATCTTTGGTAATAAAATCAAACATTTCGACATATCTTTGGTAATAAAATCAAATATTTCGACATATCTTTGGTAATAAAATCAAATATTTCGACATATCTTTGGTAATAAAATCAAATATTTCGACATATCTTTGGTAATAAAATCAAATATTTCAACACATCTTTGGTAATAAAATCAAATATTTTAACATATCTTTGGTAATAAAATCAAATATTTCAACACATCTTTGGTAATAAAATCAAATATTTCAACACATCTTTGGTAATAAAATCAAATATTTCAACACATCTTTGGTAATAAAATCAAATATTTCAACATATCTTTGGTAATAAAATCAAATATTTCAACATATCTTTGGTAATAAAATCAAATATTTCGACATATCTTTGGTAATAAAATCAAATATTTCAACACATCTTTGGTAATAAAATCAAATATTTCAACACATCTTTGGTAATAAAATCAAATATTTCAACACATCTTTGGTAATAAAATCAAATATTTCAACATATCTTTGGTAATAAAATCAAATATTTCTTTTCGTTTGTTTAAATACCTTTATCAAATTATGTGATACTATCTGTGCACAATATATTTTTTATTTAAATGCTTTTTTTATATTGTTTATAAGTTTGTTTATACATTGTGCTTATAAACAAAAGTTCTGTATGTATATATGACGTTTTCCTCCTTTTACAAAAGGGCGCAGAGGACAAAGGTAGGAGGAAAGCGTCATTTGCCAACGACCCCCACTTTCCAGGGAATCCCATAACCTGGGTGCTGCAGAGTGTGCACGTCGAGGATCGGTCTGCACAATCACCAGAGAGCATGCTGCCAAGAACAACCTTCCCATTGATCCTCAGAACTAGCAATCGCAAAATATGCATAAATATTATATTTTGATTCATACAGAAACTAAGACAAGTGCATGCAAGTACAGTAAAACTCCTTTAATTTGAACTTCCTCTGAAGTTGGACTTCCTCTCATTTGGACTTCTTCTAAACCTGGACTTTCTCTAAACTTGAACTGTTTCATCATTGAAATTTTATTAGCATATTTGATGCGGAGTTGCAGTAAAACTGTTTACATGGTTTAGTCAGATATTGCGCAGAAATGTTAATATTGGTACTATGTAATTAATGTAGATTAGCTATTGATAATTAATTTACACTAACTGTAATTTTTTTTTTTTTCAGTTTGCTATATTTAAAATAGTGTAATACAACCCATCACAATGGCTTGCAACTCTAAAAGAAAACAAGTGACACTGACTTTATTCGAAAAATGTCAAATTATAGAAACGCTATAGATGCTGGAGTTGAAAATAGCATTATATTGAGAGATTATAAGATTGGAAGAAGTACACTGTTTTACATCAAAAAGAAAAAGGAGGAAATATTGAAGGCTGCTCCTTTTTCTCCAAATAAAAGACATGTCAAAAGAAGGACTCTTCACAGACCAAAGCAAGTTGAATTAGATCGAATATTGCATGAGTGGTTTGTAGCAAAACGGAATGAAGGTGTAGCAATATCTGGGCCCATGTTAATTGCTAAAGCAAAATCTCTTAAGGAAGAGTTGAATATCGCAGAAGATATGAAAACCAGTGAAGGCTGGCTCAGGAGCTTTAAGAGATATATGGTATAATGGCATAAGACAATTAACAATGTCAGGCGAACAACGGTCTGCTGATACACACGCAGCATCAAATTATTGTGACAAATTCAAGACAATAATTGCCGATTATGGTTTAACACCAGAGGGTGTTTACAACGCTGATGAAAGTGGCATAAATTGGAAGTGCTTACCTACAAAAACATTAGTTGGATCCGAGAAGCAGAAAATAAAAGGATTAAAATTAAATAAAGAAAGACTATAAGTGATGGTATGCGCTAATGCTTCTGGAACTCATAAAATTAAGCTTCTTGTCATCGGCAAATCAAAGTGTCCCTGAGCATTGATAGAAGTTTCGCTTTTTTTTTTTTTTTTTTTTTTTTTACAAAGGCATCACCACATTATCAAGGCCCAGAGGCCACTCAAGGATAAGGGTTAAAGAGTGCACAGTAGAAGTTGGTCAATATAGTAATCATTAGTAATGAAAATTTGGTAAATTTAATAACTTATATGGAACGGCTCATCAAGAACTTATTTACCCTAGACCTGAACACAACCATATTGTAGTCAGCCGGAAAGCAGGAAAACGGAAGACAATTCCACAGGCGTGCAGTTCTAAGAAAGAAGCTTTGTTCATGGAATCTATGTTTAGGTTTAGGCACAGATAAAGAGTGGGGGAAATTATTGATAGTGTTTACAGCTAGACGAGTGTTTCTTGTGAAAGTTTGGCGAGGGGGGACCATAGATTGAAGCTCAGTTGAACACTTTCCATGAAAATAACGATACATCAGAGACAAACTCGCAACATCTCTTCTGTGAGATAGAGGTTGTAAGGAGGAGAAAAGGACATCTCCTATGAGGCTACGAAGTCTATTTTGAACTCTATCAAGGCAGGACAAGTCCTTTCTAGCAGCTCCTGCCCAGATGTGGCAACAGTATTCCATCCTTGGACGTACCTGGCTCTTATATAGATAGAGAATAGCATCAGCAGTGAGATATCTACTGGATCGATAGAAAGATCCCACCATTTTTCCAGCGGCCTTGGCAACAGATTTGATATACGTGTTCCATTTAAGATCAGGAGTAATGGTCAAGCCCAGAAGCTTGTCAAAACTTGAGGCCTCCTGAAGACGAGAGCCATTCATTTCAATTGATGACAAATGTGGATTAAAATGTTGATGATGTAAAGAGAGAAGCTTGGTTTTAGATGCATTAAAAGTAACCAGCCACTCCTTTCCCCATTGTACTACATGCTCAAGATCAGAGGAGAGAGAATTGGAGAGTACTTGCTCGTTTACTGTCTTAGATGTGGTACCATAAATGGTAGTGTCGTCAGCATAAATGTCTACAAATGATGTAAGGATATGATTTGGAAGATCATTAATGTAGATCAGGAAAAGAGTTGGGCCCAGGATGGATCCCTGAGGGACACCGGCATTAATACTGTGAGCTTCTGATTTTTGCCCCTCAACTACTACTCTTATGAACCTATCAGAAAGAAATGATTTAATAATTGAGAAGACTTTTCCAGCTATACCATAGCTAGCGATCTTATGAAGTAAACCTTTATGCCATACCCTATCAAAGGCTTTAGATATGTCAAGAGCAATTGCCCTAGAAAGATTGCCACCGTCGAGAGATTTGCTAATCCTATGCGATATAACTGTAAGGACATCTGCTGTAGATCTAGCAGAACGGAAACCATATTGAGTGTCACTAAGAAGGTTATTTTTGTTGAGATGTTTGATTACTTCTGTATTTAACACAGATTCTAGCAACTTACTCATGACGCACAGGAGACTTATTGGCCTGTACTGAGAGGGGGATGAGCGATCACCTGAATTCTTAAATACAGGGCATACTGATGAGATTTTCCAGGGAGATGGGAAACTATTCTCCTTAAGACAACGTTTAAACAGTTTTGTAAGTATGGGCGCTAGTTCAGGTTGAAGTTTTTTGAGTACTATAATTGGAATACCATCAGGGCCAGTTGCTTTACTGGAATCAAGGTTTTTGATTAGCTTGGCAACATCACGTACAGATATACGTATATCACATAGCGTGTTTTCTGATACAGGAGGAAATATTGGGGGTTGGCGGTCTTGGTCGCAAAGGGTAGAATTAGCTGCAAAGTTCTTGACAAAGAGTTTGGCTTTGTCTGATGCTGACGAGATTACCTCAGGTCCATTGATAATAGTTGGGATGGAGCACACGCTTCTGTTCAGGATTCTGTTTGCTATTTGCCAAAACTGGTGGGAACCAAGCCGCTGCTCAGCTACTTTGGACTTAACAGATTGAGCATACAACTCTCTTGCGTTCCTTATTACTTTCTTACAATGGTTGCTGGCAGTCCTGAAAACGGCTTTAGTTTCCATACATCTATTACGTTTGAAGCAGTGGAAAAAGTGATTTCTGTGCGCAATGGCAGCAGCACATTCTGGAGAGAACCATGGCTGGCTGTTAGGTTTTTGCTGAAACTTTTTAGAGGGTATGAAATGGTCAATACCTACAATTAACCATTCAGTTAGGTCTAATACTATAGAGGACACATCCTTTTTAAACATGGAATGCAGAGGTAGATCAGATATAAATGTACGGAAGCTATCCCAGTCAGCCTTAGTGTATCGATATACTGTACGATGAAGTGGTACGTCTGGGGACTTATTACATTTCATTTTTATCTTAATTGATACAACAGAGTGGTCGGAAGATCCAAGAGGCGACAGAACAGAAACTGAACATAGTTCAGGGCAAGTTGTGAGAAAAAGGTCTAGTAGGCTCGCATACTGGCCGTCATTATCGGGCACACGGGTAGGTTCCTGAACAATCTGAGTGAGGTCATAGGCAATGGAGAAATCATGACAGAACCTCCCCTCATCATCGGTCTTGTTTGAGTGGGTCAACCATTCGACGTTGTGAACATTGAAGTCTCCACATACGTGAATGTTAGCTGAAGGATAAGTAGAAAGGACTTGGTCAATTTTCTCAGATATGCTTTGAAAGATAGTAACTCCGCTGTTGTGGGGGCGATAGAGAGTAAATATAAATGCAGTAGTGTGAGCTAAAGCAACCCGGAAGCACATATAGGGTAATTTAGGATCTTCCCTGGAGATGTCCCTCCCACATGGAAAGCTATCTTTAATATAGGCACATATTCCATGCCCATGGCGATCTTGGGGGTCAGATTTAGAAGTTAAGTTAGAGTATCCTGTAATTGCAAACTCATCTAGGGAAATAGCCTGTCCAATGCCAGTTTCACTTAAAAATAAAAGGTCTGGTTTAGTCTCCTGTAATTGGGTTTCAACCTCTGGAAGGTTAGAACGTAGACCCCTGATGTTGGAGAAGGAGACATGGTAGTAGGGGTCTACGTTGGAAGTTGGAGAACCGGGTTTAATCGTGTATTTTTTCTTGAAACTTGTCATGATGAAATTTTGCCAGTATCCTATTATTCTTCATGAAATGGATGGATAAATCAACAGTTGTTTAAAAAATGTTTTTTGCAAGAATTTGTGCCAGTTGTCCAGAGGCGTTTTCTTGAATTAGGTAAACCTGATTCAAAGTGCTTGCTTCTGTTGGACAATTGTAGAGCACATCCTCTTGAGTCAGAACTAATGTCATCTTGCGGGAATATTTTTGTGTGCTACTTACCACCTAATGTGACTTCCCTCATCCAACCTATAGATCAAGGGATTATTTGGAACTTAAAATGTTCCTACAGAAATGATTTCATGATGAATATGATAAATAGTACCGTGAGTATAAGCGATTTTCAGCGCCATTTTGCTATCAAAGATGTCATATTTTCTCTCACAAGTTCGAGCAAGCACATTAACAAAAGCATGGGGTAAATTATGCCCAGCGCCAAAGGATTCTGAACTGAAAGAATCAGAGAATTCATTTGGTCTAGAAAAAATTCTTGAAACCAAACGGTTACCGACTAACCATGCTGTTCTTAAATCACTTAATGCAAATTATGTTGAAATGTGGGTGCAACAAGATGAAGAAACTACTGATCAATATCCTGAAGACAACTCCTATTCTCTTGACCCTAATGTAAATAACCAAGAACACTCTGATGAAGCAATATCATGGGATGATGCAGAAAAGTCTATGGAGACGATTATAAAATTTCTAGAAAAAAGTCCTTACTTTAGTGACAAACTATGTTTTGCAAGCAATGTCACTCCGAAGAGATATAATCATAAAGAAGCTACAGAACCAAGAAATTGTAGATTTTCGTGATCGCTTACGGAACACAATGGCAGTGCCAGAGAGCTCAATCGATGAAAATAGAAACTGCAATGAGACTCATTCAACGAATAACTAAAAAACCTGTATTTTACATAAATGTATGATTTCTGTAGTTGATAACTTAGGTAATAAATACCTAACAAGTAAGAGTAGATTTAATTTATTTTCAATGTGTTTGTTCCTGGTAATAACATTTAACAATTCTTACTTGCAATATATCGTAAACTCAACTTAATATATACTTGAAGTATCATATAGAAATGAATTTCATTTACTATTTCTTAATTTTTAGAAAATTAAAGTTAACTGCAGCACATTTTTTTATCACAAACTTGAACAGCATCCTCTAATTTGAATGAAGCGGATGTTCAAATTATAGGAGTTATATTGTATTATGTTTTTCCAAACAGTTCACTTCTTGTCAGTAAAGAAAAAAAATACTCGATCTGAGATTGAAATCAAACCAAAACCTAAAGACAGAGAGTCAAGTATGATAACCATTAGATGAGCTTCACACGATTTTTAAAAAGTGTTTTCAAACCTACTTATTCTTAATATAAGGAAACTGTGATGTTTCAGGATCGTGCACACGCAGTCGTGAGACTGTTGAAAAACAAATAAAAATCCGATGACCCCCCCCCCAAGTACCAATTTTTCAATTTTAACCCCTTAGCAGCTGGATGAAAACTGATTAAAAAGTTTTCCACATGTCAGAATAACCTACATTTCAAATTTCAAGTCTGTATATCAAAACATTGAGTATATAGGTTGAGAAGTGTTATCACACACATATTCTCACTTTTAATGGAAAATAAAATGGTACGTGTACAGTTTAATCAAAACATTAAAAAATGAAAATATTGAAAAAAGGTTATATATGTATCTGTTATGGAACAAACTTCTTTGAAAAAAAATTTCACTTAATTTCATCAAGTATTTTTTGTTTTTTTACGGTGAAAAAACAATTTGTTATGATACCAAGCAAAAGGTTCGATTTTTAGGAAGGTGATATAATGGACTGATCCAACACCCCTCAAATGAATGGACTGTTACGTCTATAAAAAGACAAGCAAACTCTCCTCACGTGGGAGACAGAATTTAGTACTAAGCGGTCAATGGACGCTTAGAAATGTGTGTACCTTTTTACCTAAATAAACCCTTTCTGTACAACTCCAGTAATGACTTGTTATTCATATAATCTACGATATAACAACTGGCGACGAAGAATTCGAACGAAACTCACTAAAAAACAAAGCGAAGGAATAAGTACACAAGAGGATTAACGAGCAGAAAACAAAAAACAAAAGAAATCCAAAGAAGGAAGAAGAAAAAAAAAAAGGAAAAACTTCGACAGAGCCAACATTTAAAAAGTAAGTGTTTCAGTCGGTTACAGTCCAAAAAAAAAAAAAAGAAATTGACATTTTGAAGCGAACATTTTTTTGAAAAGAAATTTAAAAAAAAAAAAAAAAAGTGTCCATTTCAAGTTTTATTCGGCTGGAAGTGTTTTTTTTTTTTTTCTCTTCGGAAGGACATTGTGCTTGTAATTCATTGAATTTATAGGACATATGAGTTAATCTTTTGTTTAATTGTGTGGTTTTGTAAAAAAAATTTTTTTTAACATGGAGCAATTAGCGGAATTCACTAGAACTATGCAATCGGCATTGTTTGCACAACAAAAACAAATGGAATTACTTCAGCAACATCAATTGAAGCAAAGCGAAATACTACAGAGTATTTTAACGCAGCAGAAAGACTGTCGTTTCATGCCTGAAGGAATAGCAAATTCTTTATCCGAATTTGTATACGAGCCGACAAATGGGTTAACTTTTCCGGCATATTTTCGGAGATACGAAAATATTTTTGCTAAGAGATGTCAGTCTTGGACATACGAAGAGAAGATTATCCTTCTTCTTCAAAAACTTGGATCTCAGGAAAATACAAAGTATACAAATTTTATCCTGCCAAAGAAACCTCAAGAGATTTCTTTTAGTGAAACAATAAAAATATTGTCAAACATTTTCAGTGAACGAGATAGTCTATTCTATACACGTTATAAATGTTTAAATATCACGAAGCAGGAGGACGAAGATTTTATTACTTATGCAGGGAAAGTGAATGCTCATTGTGAATCCTTTAAATTAAAAGACCTCAAAGAGGATATGTTTAAAAGTCTAATCTTTGTGCAAGGTTTAACAGCCTCTAAAGATAAGGATATTCGTTCAAGGATATTATCCATTATGAACCAAGACACAGAAATAACGTTACAAAAAGTTACGGAAGAGTGTCAGAAACTGCTAAATTTAAAGCAGGACAATACAAGCATCGAAGGAAAAAATTTTGAAGAAAAAAATATGGAAAAAAAAATGGAAAGGGTGATGAAATGTGCACACGAAAAATCCTGTAAGACATGTGGGGGAAAAAACCACTTCACTAAAGATTGTTACTTTAAATACAAAATATGTAACAAATGTAATAAAAAAGGCCATAAATCAACGGTATGCAGGAAAGGAAAATACCGAAAAGCAGAAATAAAGACCATTGGTTCTAAAAATTAGTCTAGGTGTGATAAAAGAAAATATATTAAAATTAAAATTAATGGCTGTAATGTGAACTGTCTTCTAGATACGGGAAGCGACATAAGTATAATTGACGAAGTAACTTGGAAGAAAATTGGGTTTCCAAAGTTACAAAATACAAAAAAAATTGCCAGAAGTGTGTCTGGAAATAAACTAAAATTTAAGGGTGAATTTTTTACCAATGTGTCTCTAAAGGAGAATGCTGTGAGAACCAAGTTATATGTCGTACCGGGGAAAAATTCTAATTTGTTCGGTATAGACTTAATGATTCTTTTTAATTTATGGGAAAAACCCATAAGCTCATTTTGCAATAAAGTAAGTCTGGCGAGTTTAGAAAAGTCTAAACTACCAGGAAAGTTTATTGACGAATTAAAAAAAGATTTTAAAGAGGTATTCTCTGAAGGTTTAGGTTGCTGCACGAAAACGGAGGTGAAATTTGAACTAAAGGACAAGGCTAAACCAGTTTTCAAACCCAAAAGAAAGGTTCCATATTCAGCATTAGAAACTATAGAGAAAGAATTAAAGAGACTTCAAAATATTGGAGTAATAGAAAAAGTGGACTACTCGGAATGGGCTTCACCCACGGTTTACGTTAAGAAGAAAAATAATAAAATCAGGGTATGCGCGGACTTTTCGACAGGTCTAAATGATTGTCTCAAGGAGCATAACTACCCGCTTCCTACCCCAGAGGAAATTTTTTCGAAGTTAAGCGGAGGAAAAATTTTTACAAAAATTGATTTGTCTGAAGCGTATTGGCAAGTAAAAGTCCAGGAAGATTGTGCTAAGTACCTGACATTAAATACCCATAAAGGACTATTTTCACTAAAACGTTTGCCTTTTGGTTTAAAAGTAGCCCCAAATTTGTTCCAACAAATTATGGATACAGTGCTAGCAGGTTTGGATTTTGCTATGGCTTATCTAGATGACATCCTTATAAGAAGTAAAAATGTGGAAGAGCATAAAATCCACATTGGCAAAGTATTCGAGAGAATATCAAACTATGGATTGAAAGTGGCTCTCGAAAAATGTAATTTTGGGATGGACAAAATTGAATATTTGGGACAAGTGATTGATCGAAATGGTAGAAAACCTAATCCTAATAGGACTGAAGCAATCAAAAACATGCCTAGACCAGAAAATATAGTGCAGCTACAGTCATTTTTGGGACTAGCAAATTATTATAATTCTTATATCCCAAATATGCATGAACTAAGAGCACCTTTAAACGAATTATTGAAAAAGAAGAAAAAATGGCTTTGGACAAAAGAATGTGATGAAGCATTCCTAAAGATTAAAAAATGTCTGTTATCGGATTTAGCACTAGCTCACTACGGTCCGAAAAAAGAATTAATTGTAGCAGCAAATGCGAGCGAATACGGTTTAGGTGCTGTGCTACTACACAGACTCAAAGATGGATCGACTAAACCAATTATTCATGCCTCAAGGGTTTTGCTACCCGCAGAAAAAAATTATAGTCAGATAGAAAAAGAAGGTCTGGCAATTGTATACGTCATGAGGAAATTTCATAGGTTCATCCATGGAAGATTTTTTATCTTGGAAACGGACCACAAACCTTTGTTATCGATTTTTGGTTCTAAAAAAGGAGTTCCTACTCATACGGCTAATAGGTTACAAAGATGGAGCATGATTCTGTTAAACTACAATTTTAAAATGAAACACCTAGCATCCAGCAAAATTGCACACGCAGATGGGTTGTCCAGCTTGATCCCAAATAAAACTGAATTACTTGAAGAAACTGTTATAGCTGCACTAAAAGAAGAAAATGAACTAACAGATATATTAATAAATACTGTTAGGGAACTTCCGGTAACACTTGAGAAAATAAAGAAAGCAGCAAGAACAGATGAATACATTAACAAGATAAAAAAAACAAGTGAGACAAAAAGAAAAGAAGAGGAAAGGATTAACCGTTTTTCCATTTTCAAAGTGTGATGAAACTCTAATGTACGCAGATAGAGTGGTAATACCTCAAGTATTACAGAAGAGAATTTTAAAAGAATTCCACATGGGACATCCTGGAATCTCCAGAATGAAAGCACTAATGAGAGCATATACGTACTGGCCTGGAATGGATCAGGACATAGAAAAAATGATAAAATTATGTAAGGGTTGCTAACTAGCAGCAAAAGCGCCGCCCATTAAGACGCAAACTTGGCCTAAAACAGATATACCATGGATGCGGATCCATATAGATTATGCAGGACCTCTAAAAGGATATTATTACCTGGTAATAGTAGATAGCATGTCGAAATGGCCAGAAATTTTTAAATTCAAACATCCTACAGCGGCAAACACAATAAAGGCGTTGGACGAGGTATTTGGGCGTTTTGGCGTACCAAAAACAATTGTTAGTGATAATGGCACCATGTTCAAAGGTCAAGAATTTAAGATCTATTGTGAGTCACTGGCCATAGAGCATGTCACAACACCAACTTATAGCCCTCGATCTAACGGACAAGCTGAAAGATTTGTCGATACGTTTAAACGAGCGTTAAAAAAGAACGATAACATCGACACGGAAGAAAAAAGTCTTCAGAAATTTTTAGCAGTGTACAGGATAACGCCTAATCCGAATACAAATGCAAATTTATCCCCAGCGGAAATAATGTTTGCCAGAAAAGTGCGCTCTGTGTTCAACCGGTTAATTCTGAGTAAAAAAGTAAAAAAAAGTGTAAAAGATAATGGACGATACAAGATATACAAGGACGGGGATAAAGTTTTTTTCAACAATTATCGGGCAGGGAAGAGTTTTTGGGAAGAAGGCGTAATCTCAAAAAGAATTGGAAGAATGGTCTACATTATAAAAGGTCAGACATTTTCCCACAAAAAACATATAAACCAACTCAGACCCCGATATATTGAAATAGTTAAAAACAATGAAGTACCGATGGAAGTACTGTATGACAGTTTTCACATAGAGCCTCCAAAAAAGGAAGCACCAGTAACTGAAAATACAAGTCACTCTCCAAAATCCAAAAATTCGCAAACGCAAATTTTAAGAAGTGAAAGAAAAAGAACTGAATTTTTTGGACAAAGTCAAAAAAGAAAAAAATGGTGAAACGAAATTCTAGGGAAGAATTTAGCTTGGGAGGAAGGTGATATAATGGACTGATCCAACACCCCTCAAATGAATGGACTGCTACGTCTATAAAAAGACAAGCAAACTCTCCTCACGTGGGAGACAGAATTTAGTACTAAGCTGTCAATGGACGCTTAGAAATGTGTGTACCTTTTTACCTAAATAAACCCTTTCTGTACAACCCCAGTAATGACTTGTTATTCATATAATCTACGATATAACAGAAGGAAAGCTAGAATTAAAGATAGGGAGGGAGTGTCGGCGCTTTAAATTGGGTTATCTCTCCATGGCATGTTAAAAAATTCAAAAGATGGCAGATTTCAACATGCTGTCATAAAAACATGTTTTTCCACTGTAAAAAAAAAACTACTTGATCAAATTGGATGTGGTTACAGTGATGATACCATCCCAAAAGGGGCATTTCAGGTGGTCACAAATAGATATATATATATATATATATATATATATATATATATATAATAATAACCGAAAAAGATTATTGTTGTTGGTTGATGATTTCGGCCCAAAAAAGAATCAACCCATCAAATTCCTGTGCATGCATCTCCCTCTTAACAACCAACTATCCATAAAGATATATTATGGTATCATTTTTGTTTGTAAACACAGCAGAAATACAAGACCTAGACCAGATTTTTATTATTTAAGTATTTTTGTTTTTTAAAATAATCAATTTTTTTGTGATTATAAAATTATTAAATTATTAAAATAATCAATTTTTTTGTGATTATAAAAGTAATTTTGAAAAGCAGACTTGTTTAATGTGGGATTGAGAGGGGAAGGTTTTGTAACATTAATTTATGTAAATAGGATATGTAAATGAGATTAGAAGGGAAGGAGTACATTTTTATCTCAATCTCTCTACAAAGATGTTTTTTTATGACACTAAATCAGGAAGCATAAATGAAACTGATCAAAAAAGAGGGGGGGGTATACTCATGACAAAGTAATGATAAATGGATGACCTCATTAAATGGCATAAATTTTGAATCAGAAAATTTGATGCTAAATCGAGTGTATGGCAAAGAAATCATCAAATCGTCACTAGTTTTCAGCATTTTTCTAAAATTCATCATAAGTCTGAGGGGGATAACTATTTTACCAAAAAATTTGTTCGTTTTTTTTTTCATATGAGAATTTAGTATGCTAAAACTAACACAAAGAAATTGAAAAAGAAAGATATCACTACCTTTTTTTTTTTGTAATGCTTTCATTGTTTTTAAGGTTAATATCTATAAAAAAAACAAATTTAAATAGTTGCATCTTTCCTATCTTACAATTCCTCAAAGTTATGTTGGTTTTAATATCTTTAATTATCGTACGAAAAAAATAGACAAATCTCTTGGTAAAATGGAGCTATCCTCATCAGAGCAATGACAAGTTCTAAAAAAGCGTCTTATTTTCATCATAAACTAAGAAGGTTGTACAGTGAATTAGCTTAAAAAGGGTAAATGTTGAAGCTTGCGGCTAGAGCTGAATTCAAGAACAAAAATGTATATGTATTAAAAATTATTTTATGTTGCTGTTGTTTTAATCCATTTAGTATTACGCATATAAACTGAAAAATAAAAAAAACATTTGCAATGTGTCAACATTACGAAAATAAGCAAAAATCAAAACAAAATAACCGAATTTGATCCAATATGAGATTCTGCTTATTCACACAATCAAGCACGTTTTTCTCGAGTTAGATTCGTAATACTAAATGGATTTTAACTCGAAACGAGTCTTCATTAATATTTACCAAAAACAACATAAAAGCATTTTTAATGGCCTACAAAGCATTTGATTTCTTGCATTATACTCTGACTTAAACAGAATGAAATGGGTAGAGAACTCCACATTTCTTGAGTACGAGTTACTTCCCTTGGTTAGCACCTCATACTGTACCATGAATTAAAATAAAAACATTAACAGCAATAATAAAAGGAAATAAATGACAAAAGAAAACGGTTTTACAACGGCGATTCAGAAACATAGGCGACCCACTACCCAGTGTCAGACGAAAACCTAACCTCGATGTGAAAATATTTTGATTGCCAAACCAGACTTCCTGTTTAAAATAAATCTGTAAAATATATAATTTTTTTTTTTTTTAAATAAAAAGGTGTTCAAAAGTTTCACGAATTTTCTTCCATGTCAATTTGCCGATTCATTTTAAACTAAAACAGGAAGTTTGGTTTCGTAATCAGAACATTTTCACGTCGAGGCTAGGTTTACACCTAACACTGGTACGGTCGCACAGAATTGCCTTTACTATTTATATACAACTAAATTAGGCATGACAAATGTACGACTGATGATGATTTGCGATTCAAGTAACTTCTGCTCGTCGTTCAAGCACAGCCTTAAGGCAATTTGGGCCACCAGGAAAAAATATTGTGAAAATTTCTGGTGGTATTATTGAAATAAAACAAATTTAGTCACAACTTTCAGGCAGGAGTTTACTTTTGGCAAATATCTTTTAGATTCATGCAGATGTGTTAAAAATTTTCAAGTTTTTAAAGGAAAGGTCAATTGTAAGATTTAGTCGAAACATTTTTTTTTTCAGCCTTAAAAATTATGTAAAAAAAAAAAAGGAAAAAAATCGAGTTTCTTTTTTTGTAAATATCTTTTTAGGTATGGACTTGAAAAGATATTTACAAAAAAATGACTCTCAGCTGAAAGTTGCGACTAAATTTGTTTTATAATATTGCAAGAAGTTTTTAAAATATTTTTTGCTGACGGCCCCAGGTTGCCTTAAGACAGTTCATTTAAATGACGAGCCAAAGTTGCTTGAATAGTGAAGCAGCAGAAATTAGTCGTACATTTGTTGTCCCTAATTTTTTTATAGGAATCACTCCAGACAAGGCATGAAGCCATTTGATGTAAGGAGCTACAAAAAAAAAATAAATAAAAAGTACTACTTCAAGATTAAAAAACGCCCAATGATAAGAGCCAGACGGATAGATTTCAACCCATAAAAAGCATTTTCACCCTTTGTCAGAAACATTGCTCATGGAATGTAAAGACTAAATGATAAAATAAAGGAAACAAGAGTTATGACAAATATAAACCGTAGGTCCATTTTCTTTAGTCATGCATAAATTGTAAAATCCAAAAAGACAAATAGTTAAATTATGATGACTTCCCCACAATATAATAAACAAAGAGTTTCATTTTTTTCTCACCTGAGCCATTGGAACTAAGAAATTTCGGAACGGTTTGATCTCATATCTTTTCATATAACTCATCAGTTCATTGCCAACCCGAGCCGCTAGACAAAAAAAATAAATAAATAAATAAATATTTACAAAAACAACAAAAATTATAAGAATTAAACTTTCAGAGATTTGTAATATTTGCAATAAAATTTATATCCCATTGGAAGTATGTTGAATGATATAAGATGTCACATCGACTTGAAAAAAAATTTTTAAAAGTGCCTACTTATACATACCTGATGTTGGCCAGGATACAATAAAGTCATTTTCTTTTCTTTTTTTTTTTTGCCTAACTAAATGATTTTTCCATAAATCATATTACCTTTTGTTGTTTATACTTAGCTCTGGTAGATTCTTTTCATCTACCATTGAGCTGACTTTATATCTCCAATATTTTGAACACTTGGTCACTATGCCTATGCTTACCCTTACAAATTAAAAGGGAGGCTGGCTATTTATCCATCAAGGTTGTTGTTCCCTGTCTATTTCCTGATCATATATATGTCGATTTTTGTTGTTATTTTCAAGTGAAAATTATACTCGGGATGAGTCAGCTCCCCCTGGCAGCTAAGAAGAGCTATACCTCTTAGAACTGAATAGTCAGCTTCACATTTAGGGACATGTACAAATATATATATATATATATATATATATAGTGTTGGGACAATTAATTGGAATCAGAAAATTTTTTGCCTATTTTCCGATGCCAAAAACGATTCTTTTGTCCTTTTTATTTGATTTTGTTTAAAACAAAATCTTCCACTATTGGTAGTAATGATAAAAAATAAATATTTATTGATTTTAAACTACCAGTAAAACTATATTTTTATGCTTAGGAAAATATCTGCACATTTAACATATGTTTTGATGGTAATTGTGAAAAAATAAGAACTCTATAGTTAAATATTTAGAGATTTATAAAGAATCGGAATCAGTAATCGTATTGGAATCGGGGAAAAATATTGGGATCATTCCACCAGTAATACATACATACATACATACATACACGCACAAGTATAAATACACATGCGTATATATATATATATATATATATATATATATATATATATACACACACACACACATATACACAATAGTATACAATATATACACACAGATATTTGTTTATTTTTTTACTAATTAATTATTGAAATAGTTATCTCCGGACATGTGTTTCACCTACCTACAGCTCAGCAATGCTTATGAGCTGTAGGTACAGCGAAACAGGTGTCCATAAATTACATAAATTATGTAAATGCAACTTTGTCTGTGTGCGCGTGTGAGTTAGTTTCTTATAGACTCCGAAACAGCTGAACAGATTTTCTTTAAAATTTACAGAACTTTAGTGTATAAGTTTAGGAGTGATCTTAGTTAAGTTTTGTTTCAGAATACTCCCGATATTTACCGATAATCGAAACTGTTATTTTAATTTATCATCGGTAAAGCCATTTTTTCCATGTCGTTGCTTAGCAACAATGATAGAACAACGGGCTGTGAAAATTCTACAGTGGGTAAGTTAAGAGCGGTTTTTTTTTTTTTGCATGATGTGGTCTGTAGGTTCAAACTCCGCACTTAAATTCCTTGAATTTTTTTTCATTAACTGCAAAGAATATTATAAGACTTGAAAATTTATGTGTTTTTTAGCAGTACAAAAGTAAAATATGTTTCTGTTTTTGAACGTCCATTGAACAAGCAACTGATCATGAAGAAATTGCAAAACAGTCTACACACATATTTAGTGAAAATGTGATTCAGAGGTTTCTTATATGTCGGTTTAACAAAACATAGGCCCCAACAATCAAGCAAAAGTAGTATGTCCGGCAACATAAGATTAGGAATTTTTCGATACAGTTGACTAATTGTAAAACTATACAGCGACAACCACATAAATTCTTAAAACAAATAGAAAGTCGATGTTGGTCCTGTGGCATCTTTCACATACGGTTCAAGAAATTATGGCCCCCAAAACCGCATCAAAGTAGTTGGTTTTGAGCTGAAAGAATAGCTGCTAAGGGGGACAAATCAGAGAAATTGGATTGTTGCTGGCACGTTGCATCCACTGTGTGGATCAGTAAGGTGTCAATATTACCAAAATTTACGAAAATAATTTTAGGATTACAAAAAAAAAGAAAATATTGGAATTAACAAAGATACAGATCAAAATAAGTATAAAAAAAAGGCATCTAAGCAAGTGTCTAATAATTATACAAATGTAACATAAATAATAAATATAATCTTTGTTCATTCTAAAAACATTCTAGTCACGAACCATTGTTTCTGTTCATTTATTGTAAATATACACACATAAGGTATATACTAAAGCTTACCAAACATTACTTTTCTGTTCATTTTCTTTTGTTACATTTAAATGTTCATAAAATGTTCATAAAAAATCTGTTTACTTTCATTATAATTTTCGGATTTGACTAACAAAAATATCACGGGCTATTATTCACACACAAGAGAATGGTTCCTAACCATTTATTGTTGGTCGATAAAATAGTTGCTAAGTTGGGAAACAATGAGAGAATATGCCATCATTTTTCATAGCTACATGAATAATACTGATGAAAAAATAAATAAAAGCGTGTGCTCGTACAGAACTCCTCCCCCCACTCCCACATGAAAAAACAAAAATAAATAAAAATTTGTGATGTAAATACCCGTGACAGAAACAAATTATCATACATGTAAATCGATGAAGCAGATTTATTTTTAAATAAGAAAATCCAATTTTATGATTAAACTACAAGTGACACTCTTGCAACGCCACCTTGAAAACACTTGGAAGAAAAAAAAGGGAGATAATTCCAAATCGAAATTTTAGAAAGTTATTCTTAACATGGAGAGAAGAGAAGCCAAATTCGCTTACAAATGGTTTTCTTTGTAAAAATAAAATTACTTGGATCAATTTACATGAGTTTTGGTGTATGATATTGTCTTCTCGTCAGGAAACATACAGATCTTTTTTTTTCAGGGGGGACAAGCACAAAAACAAAAACACTTACAGATTTGATGCTTCTAGTTGTACATTTGGCATAAAAACAAACTTATTTAAGGCACATAAAAAGAAAATAAAGTACCTTCCATAGGATTTCCACTCGTTCTGGCCTCTGAAAATTGTTGTTGTAGATTCACAATTGTTGGCATGTGGTTGCTCATATGGGCCGCATTTCTCTGGGCCAACACTACAATTGGAAACATGCACAGACGAACGATGATGGTCCCTGAAAAATAGCAGGAAAAAAAAACTGCATGAAATTCATCATTTTATACAATGTTTTATCATTCTTATATCATTTCTTTCCAGGCAACGCATGTCTTTAACACTCACTGGACATAATTCACTGCGTATAGATACCTGATAAACTCTTGCCTTGGTCGATAGTGTTAACACTCTGCTTGTCAGTAATGGCAGAAATTCCACTCTTGATTGTAAAATGAGCACATTCATCCATTCTTTCAATGTGACCAAACCAACACAGGCTCCGGTTTTATAAATATCTTCCTATACTGTCAAGATTACACAATCATCCTATCATTCTCGTACCATTTTTCTTCACACAACGCATGTCCTCAAGGTTCACTGGCCAAGTATCAGTTCCATACATCATCACACTTTGCACACATACATGATAAACTCTTCTCTTTGCAGACAATGACAGAAGTTCCTTAAACTTACTTCATTCACTCTTAACTCTTGCTATCACACTACCACTTGCTCCACCCTGTGTTCCAAAGGCATCACCAAGGTAACAAAACTTCTCGACCAATTTTATAGCTTCGCCCTCAAAATATACTTTTTCCACATTTTAGTTTTTAATGTGTCTCTATTGTGTTACATTTCTTGCACATAAATTGATTATCATCTCTCAATCTATGTGTTGCTCCACTGCACTTCTGTTGTACCCAACACTTACAAGTACCACAAAAAAAATTGGGTTGCACTCAACTCCCTTTTCACAAACCGAGCAGAGGAACTATTTCCTTTCAGTGGGACTTCCAACACTACAACCATTTGTTACAAGAAAAGGTTGTCCCCTTTTCTTGTAAATAATAAAAACATTAGATAAGTGAAAATGAGATTAGGATAAGCCGAGATTCGAACCTTGTAAGCAAGGTTCAGAGATAGATTCAGAAATTGGAATGTTAGAACTATTGTACATTTATCCTCTGTGAGTTGACTTTTTTCAGCAATGGAAGTTTCAGACATGACTGCTATGTAGCGAGCTAGCTCTCTGGGTGTTGTGGCGGATTGCCTTTCTGGTCAGCTTGCTTTTGAGTTGTCAAAAAGAGTATGTATGTATGTTCCACGTATGATGAGTGAAGTAATCATTTGTTTTGTTTTTTTTCAACCGCTGAATTTAAGTTGTGGTAGACTTGTGATAAAGCAGGCAATTTTCAGAGCACCATTTCTAGCCCCATTGCACTAATCATATATATATATATATATATATATATATATATATGATAGTAGGCCTTCCAACATCGCCTGGTCGTAAAATATGCTTAAATATTATATTTTAATTCGTGTAGATTTTGTATTTATTATTATTGAGTCAATTCTCTATAGAGTATTATATTGTACTCGATATGTATCAGTAATTTAAAAAGTAAGAAACACATGGCTTGATGCCATCAGCTAGAATCAAAACCAAAGCTCCAACTTTATTTGTTAGAATTTAACTATTGTTTTGGGAAATTGTTAGATATTGTTTGTATTGTAAAAAGAATTTAATTGTTCATTATGTTATGAAAACTGAATCAAAAAAATAGGTTAGGTTGAAAAATAGGTTAGTTCAGAATTCTTTGTTTGCAGAAATGTGTTTTGGAAACGTGAGTTGGTCACGTTTTAGACCACACATCTGACGTTATAGCAGAAAGGAAATTTCTCAATATAGGAGCTAGTTTTAGTTAAATCAAGACAGTCGGGCAGACAGCAAGAGAGTCGGGCGGTCAGAGTTGAGAGTCAAGAGTCGGCAGTCGAGCAGAGGAGGGTCCCTTTAGAAGTGAAAGGAGAACATTTAACCATGTAGAAACGTATTTGAATTCCTGACGGCAATCATCATTTCAACCGGTCAAATGAAATAATCGATTTTTGTTGTCTTCGTGTTGTCATTCAACAAATGAAGGTAATGTGTTAATCATCTTAATATGTACTTTGTATAACCCCCATCTTAAGTAATGTGTCCCCTCTCCATCATAAGTAATGATGGTCTCCCTCTGTGTTAGAGAACAGTAATTTTTTGGTTGGTTGGTTGTTTTTGTCTTACGGCATATCAACTTTTTTTAGGTTATTTAATGCCGAATCTAGTTATTTTGAGGAACGATTTTTAATGGAGTAAATTTTTTTTTTTTTAGGTCAGATTCTATTTAACCCATAGTTGGGACCCTAACAGGTACTACCACTCCGGGTCAGAGTGAACCTGGGAGCAATGCCAATTAAAGTTTATATGTTTAAGGTCATATCCAGGACCAAGAGAACAGTAATACATTCATTCAATAATGAATTCTCTTCCCCTTCAGTATAAATATCTCCCTCTCTGTCTCCCTCATCGTTACGTCTGTATTACATGTACCCAATACATGATCTCCAATATGGACCCGTGATATGCAACATCTATCGTTTTGGTGCCATGACCAATATGGTCTTGATAACGGTCACTCTCAGACCTTTAATTTCTATAGCATTCCTTCATGTCTTTCATTTAATAAGTTTTCGATTGTTTCACAGGGAAGTACTAAATCATCAGCACATACATCTACTCTAAACAACTTGTATGGAACTCTCTGGACAATGTTTCTAAGACACAAATTATTAAAAACAACAAATTTACTACAAAACTTTGACGTATTCCTACATTAAAGCTGTCAGTGAATGTGCTGTTGATTCGGACTTTGAGTATTTCTATTCATTGCTTTAACAACCTTTACCAACTACTTATTTGCCCCATTCCAATCAAGTAGTCCAACCAACAGTCTTTTTGTTTTTCCGACTTCTTGAATCTTGTTGTCCTTGGCTGTTTCCAATCTTCGTGCTAAAAAATTTTAACACAACTGAAAACCCTTTTAAATTTTTTCACATTACATTGCTATGGGTACAAAGTGCTAAGATTTAATGAAGTAATCTCTACTTTTTTTGTCGAGTATGGGATGGTTTCGAAGTAACAGTCATATAGAATGTATCCTCAAACAAAATTATATCTTTATTACAAAATCGTTTAATGAGAGCACCTAGAACTTTATAAAACACCAACAATAATACCAAACTGTGACCATTCATGGTTTGTTGAAAATAAACCTCCATGTTGTGCGCTATTGGTATAGAAGTTATATTTCACAGTGTATAACTAAAACTGCAGACCTGGAGCAAATGAAAAATTTCTTACAAATGTATGTTGTCATCTTGTGGTAAAAAAAATTAATCCTTATGGAAGTAATAGTTATGAGATCAAGCCAACCAAAACATTTAGCAAAATCCTTTTACCTTTTGAAAAAAAAAATTACAAAAATAACACGGAAATGTTAACTTTGACTGTTCATATAAGATTCACTTCAACAGCTAACACATTGAATATGCTCTTCTAATTATGATTCATAACCCAGTAGAGATCAAAACAGATTTTTCTTTGAATAATAAATCAGTCAAAAAGGAAAAAAACGGATCTTGCACCAAGTAAAACAGATGGTAACACAATTTTATAATAAAATTAAGTTTTCAATTTTTTGTGGAACAGCTTAAAACCTTTTATCGATTCCATCATATTGACAAGTGTCTCTTTTTCTTTTAATAATTAAATTTGTTCAAACAAATGATGAAAATTAACAAAATGAAACATTTTGTTAATTTTTATCATTTGTTTTTTTAGCACTTCTTGTTCAAATCGTATTCTTCAAGATGGGAGAAGTCAGTGGAAGATTAAAAAAAAAATAATAGCAAATTCCATTTTTTAGATTTGTTAAAAATATTTCTTTAATGAATAGTTAGTTTATGCTCACTTATTCAGCAGTGTGTTGGTATAACATATGTCAAGTACCATCTTCACCTTGCTTCTACCTCTTCTATATAAATAAAACAGTAGATGTATGTGTGAGTGTATGTGTAAATATTTAACCAATAAACTCTTAAACCACTGGTCATATAACACTGAAATTAACAGGAAATAGTAATCATACATCAAGGATGGTTTGTAACGAGTAAAATCTTTGTTTGGATGGGTGAATAACATGTACAGAAATGTTGGCAAGTTGAAATGCAAAATGTTCATTTCAACTTGCCAAAATATTTCTATTAAAATGAAATATGATATTAGCAATACACATGAAAAAATTGAAATAGCTTGAAATATTTCAATATTGGTATGCATAGAAAGAGCTTGATGAGCTAAGAAAGAATCTTTTTAAATTTTTAAAATCTGATTAAAATTAAGGAAGTTATGGCTATTTTTTGTGCCTCACACGTTTGGATATTTTTCCCTCTTTAAGACCATATGCGTTTCGTCACATTTTTTACACTACTTTTTCAGTAAAAATGTCATATCTTTGTTAAAACACAAGACTAAGAAATGAAATTTACCATATAAGTGCATTTTTGTACAAGGAATCAGAATATGCAACTGAAAATCTCCCAAAGTTTATGGTTTCCAAATAATCTGCAGTAAATGTGCATAAATATGCAGCAATTCCTTAAAAATGCCATGTATCCATAAACAGAAAAGAAGTTGGAGAACTCAAAGTTGAATTGTAATGTGCTTTATGTACAAAAAACTTAAATCTAAACATAAGACCATTTAAAAATGAATATATTGCAATATTTCTTTGGTATTATTGTAGATTAACACCTTCTGTTTAACCCCACTCAACTCCTTCTGACCACCCCTCCAAAATGTGATCCTACCTTTTTAGGAAATTATGTATAAAATGCCATGAAAAACTTTAATGAAAGATAAACAAATTATTTTAGAATTGAATGTAAAATAATTTCCTAATATAGGTCATTCTAGCATTTTAGGGCAGTTAACTGTTTTTTTTTTTTTTTTTTTTTTTTAAAGATGATTATGTGTAGTTTTAAGAGGGTTTCTATGCAATGAGAATATGGGGAGGGTTGCCATTCGGATTTTGAATTAATTGTAGGGGCTAAGGAAAATTATGTGTGAACATACTGAAAACTTGACAGAGACAAAGCTAACAAAAACAATATTAGAGGGGGGAGCGGTTAATTTCACAAAAATTTAATGTAAAATAATTCACCATTTCCTGGCCATTCTAGCATTTTAGGACAGTTAACCAATTTATTTTCATGTGTATTTTTCTTTAAGGAAGGATCTATTTTTTGTTTGTTTGTTTTAGATGCTTGTATGTGGCTTATAAAGGTATTTTATTTGGGGGGGGGGCTTGCCACTCGAACTTAGTGTTATTGTTAGGGTTAAAGAGTGTTTTAGGAATACGAACCGTTACTTCATTTTTGTTTTGTTGTCCTAACTGCAAAATGCTGTTTCCATTTCAAATAAATATTTTACAGAAAGATATATATATATATATATATATATATATATATATATATACATACATACATATATATGTGTGTGTGTATTCGACAGGTAAATAAGTCAGCAAATGTTATATTTAGTTTTAATTTAATAAGAAACTGCGTTGCGAAATTTCAAAGAAAATTTCATAAATTTGTTGATTTCTATTTTCGAGGTTGAAGGTGTTAATTCCATAGGCCGTACTACGCTGGAGCAGGTTGTAAAAATATCTTTCGCTTAATAAGTAGAAAAAAAAAATAACGAAATAAAAAGTTTCCTAATTGTAGTTTGATGTGTTTTCTTTTAAAATTTCAAGAATATTGATATAGATTTTGAGGGTTTGTATTACTATACACATAGATTCGAAAAAGTTGTCAAAAAACAAATATATAACAAATAAATGTTATCAAAAGCAAGTTACTTTTCTACATAACTGGATAATTTTTTAGTGTTTTTATTTAATGTAACATGTTTATTCAGCTTGAAAACAGTGTTTACCGATGTTTTGGAAAATTTAAAATGGCGCCCGACTCTTGAAACGGTAAGTTTGTGGAAAAGAGTTAAAAATAAAAAAGTAGACAAAATACTGCTAGAAACTCGCTCAATATATGTTACCGTGACATGTGACATAGGCTGACATATATTCGGTGAGTTTTTAACAGTATTTTGTATAGTTTTTTTTTATTTTTAACTCCTTTTCTCAAACTTACCGTGTCAAAGAGAGTCGGGCCGGGCGCCATTTTTAATTTTCCAATACATCGGTAAACACTGTACATTTTTCGAGCTGAATAAACATGTTACATTAAATAAAAACACTAGAAAATTATCCAGTTAGGTAGAAAAGTAACTTATCTTGCCTTTGATAACATTTATTTGTTATATATTTGTTTTTTGACAACTTTTTCGAATCTATGTATAAACGAGATTTTGATACTTATTTTGATTTTGAAAAAAAACATTTGTGGCTGTTCGCAGTAAAACATTGTTTTAATTCGCTGTTCAAAACTAATTTAAAGAATAAAAGTGCATGCAATCTACAAAAGTTTATTTTGTTTTTTTAACCATGTTTTTAAATTTGACGAGAAATGTGAGAAATTGCAACAGATTCAATGAATGTCCGCGTATTCAATCACCGCGAGCGGATATTTTGTCAACACGGTTTTTTAACGAATAAGAAATAATATTTTTATTATGTTTGAAACAAACTTTAATAGTTTATTTTGGAAGTATATTCCATAAATAAAATAAAAAACCCACTTTAAAAACAGAAATTACGATTTTGTTATATTTTATTTGCAGTTTTGTCTTAGGGGTGTCAAATTTGCAATGGCGATTTTCCCAAAGATTCTGACACTGCTACAGATTCATAATGCCGAATTGGTTGGGATTGTTGTTATTATACATTCTGAAAACCCAATAGTTCTAAACTAATGTTATTCTGATAACAAAATAGCTCTAATTAAACATAAGAACATTTATATTCATATTTTCATGTTTTTCTTAATTCGTTCTTGAATAAAAATTAAAGAACGCGTGTTGTTTATACACTGTGCTGTGCTATGGCTGATTCTACAGGCTGGAGCTGCTGCTGCTGCTAGTAATACTAACTTCATTTGACCAAATTCGAGAAATAGAAACAATTTTTTTTTCGGGTAGGTCCTTTTAAATTATCAATTACCGCGGTCCTACTCAACATAAAATAATACTTTTAATTGATAAAGATAGTAAAAAGATTGATTTACTTACTACTGGGTGTCCGAAGAATTTTTTTTTTCAAAATGTTCGATACTAGTCATATTAAAGTCTTATTTTTAACACAACAAAAAAAGAAATGGTCAAAAATATTTCGGACACTTGACAGTATTAAGATTAACACCTCTACTGATTGGTTCCCAAATTTCATGACGAAATTCTTCATACAATCACGGTACGGACCTTTAGAAAACAGGGGGGGTCATTACAAAACCTTACCGAAAACGCCATTTTATGACGTTCACATTTTTATCACTTTATTTGCTTAAAACTCTTAAAATATATAATGTACATTCATATATATTAATTCATTTGAAAGTATATTCATTTCCGAACAAAACAGTAGTAATTTGAAGACTTGAAGTGCTTTGGTTTCAAAAATATGGCTATTTTAGTAGAACTACCTTGAAATCTGTGATTATCCAAAGCGTTTTTTCGTCCGTGTGTATTACTAATGATATACACCAAGGGTGTGAGTTCCATATAGAAACGTTGATTTAATTTGAATAAGATAAAGTATGCATCTAGTGTGCTTGAAAGCCAAATCACAATGTAATATTAGGAAAATAAACAAATATTTTACTTGTTTGAAATTATAAAATAAATATATTTCAGAGCTAAACTCCATCCTCAGTATGTTGTTTTCTTTCTATATATTTTTTTTATTTTCCTAATATTACATTGTGATTTGGCTTTCAAGCGCACTTGATTCATATTTTATTTTATTACATATAATATACGTTGAAAGCCAAATTACAACACAATATTTTGTAAAAGAATACACCATCATCTGACGTATTTCTATTAGTTTTACACATGAGCAAATTCAATCATATCTAGAAATGGTTTAATTTTAAATCTTTTTTTTCCATCAGTCAGGTTAGCTCAAACAGTACAAAATGTGGCTGGAGCCCTAAATGTTTTGGTTTCGATTCTAGCTGATGGCACGCAACTTCATGTCCCAACTTCTTTATTAACCCAGTGTTTGAATGGTAAAAGAAGAAATTTAATGGAATATTCAAATAACAATATATCTCATATAGAGATCAAGTGTTAGCTCAGGGCTCTACATTGCAAGTAAAACAGTTGCATTTGCCAGTATTTTTTCAAAGTGGCGACTAGAAATAATGAAACGCTTATCTTTTGGCGATTGTATTTCTTTCACTGACAATCTTCCGAAGCTCACTACTGAGTGAAAAATATCTTTTCAACTTGTTTTTTTTTTATAAAACGAACAAAGTTAAATTATTTAAGCCATAAAGTTTAATAGAACAATATACTCTTTTTTTTTTTTAATGAAGGCTGTTTAAAAAAATATCTGAAGAAATTAGGATGTTTATACCTTCAAGTATCAACATAAAATTTGTTGTATATTTAGAATTACACTTATTAAAAAAAAATAAGAATACAGAAAAATCTTTATGGTGTATCTTTATGATGTACATACTTGTCACAGAACTAAGATGTCATATTCTAAAAATCATGTGGGTTTGGCTAGTAACTTTTCTATTTGGTTTATACATTTAACGATATTGTTAATCTTTAGATTAAACAATGTTACAGACAAAATACTTCCCTGTGGTACTCCCGTTTCCTGTTCCTTAATATCAGAGAGGCATGTTCCTACACAGACATTAAATAATCTATTGTTGATAAAGTTGATGAAGATGGATAGTTAGCTATATTTGGATTATTTGTTGTGTGGTTATAATCAGTGAAGTTACGGAAATTAATAGTTTCAGATGGTTTTAAAAAGTCTCTTGTAGGCACATTATAGTAGGGCAGAGATTGGATATTAGTAGAAGTAATTCATTCTTGTTTGCTTTTATACCTCTGTAATTCCATTGGATTATTTTGTTAGCCATAGTTTAGTTTTATCTTTTTGATTTCCTTTTATTTTATTAAGAATAACAGTGGTTGTTTTCTACTAATTGATTATGGGGGTTCGGAGGCTCTGTCATCTGTTTCCATTATTTCCAAGGATTTAAATTTATTCTGATCTGTAGTTTTGGTTTTTGACGTGGAGCGAGATCTGTCTTTTTAGGGTTTTTCATTTATTTTCTGTTTGGTTGGTGTGAGATTTGATTTTTTTTTTCTTTGCGGAGGGTACTATGCGATTGTCCTTTTGGTTTTGGGATGTTTTCAGTTTGTGTGAGTTTTTTGTTAGAGGATTGTGTTTGATTTGGGGGATCTGGTGGGATTTTACTTTCAACTGCTTGGTAGTTATTTTCAAGTACAGCTTGAGTTGATGGCAGTTGCTGTAAGGTGGCCCTCAATGCCTCAACTAGTTCTTGAAGTGATTTTATGAGGGTAGAGATTTCCTTTAGTTCAATGTTTTCTATTGTTTTTAATTGATTTTTGGTTGCACCTGCATCTGATCTAGTTGGTTCTGTTGTGGTGGCTGTTTCAATAATTTTTCTAGCTTCGGTAAAACTTATGTTTTTGGTATATTTTAGTTCGTTTATTTTTTTTCTTTGATCCAGTTTTGGCAGAGCGATGAGTATTCTGGATGTTTATCACCACAGTTTGGGCATTTCATTTTATATTTCCTTGGCATTCTGTTTCTTGGTGTTTATTACTGCTACATTTTGGGCATACTGTTTTCCAGGTGCAGTATTTTTTGAAGTGGCCAAATTTTTGGCAGTTTAGGCAGCGAAGTGATCTGGGGATATATGTTTCTACTTTAATGTTAATATATCCAATCTTGAGTTCAGTTGATGGGGTGGGAGTACTGAAAGTGAATATGTATGTGTTGGTGTTTATTGTTTGTTCGTTTCTTTTTATTGCAATTCTTTTAGTATCTATAACTTTTTGTTTTTTTAGGTTTGTTTTTATTTCTTCTAGAGAGCAGGTGTTTAATTCTGGACATCTGATGACTCCCTTTGAGGTGTTGAGGGTTTTGTGAAGGTAGGCTTTGATGTTTATATCATGGAACTTTGTCCATGTTAAAATTTCTTCAGCACTACTTTTAGTAGATACTTGTATGAGTAAAGTTTAATTTTTTTAATTGTTTTATGTTCAGATTTTTGTTGATAATTTTTTCGATTATGAATGGGGACATTTTAGTTATTTGTGTGTTATCTTGTGATTCCAAGATTATATACTCCGGAAAGTTTGTGTTTTCATCTTCATCACTTTCTGGATGGGGTCTTTTAATTTTTTGGGAAGCCATATTTTTTGTTTTTTTTCATCATCCTTGCTCCTCACCCTCTTCGGAGCCCTAAATTGGGAGATGGTTGGGGGGGGGAAACCCATTCGCCCAAGCATCTCAGGGATACAATGATGATATACTCAAACAGTGAGTAGCTGCTTATGACAATTTTTTTCATTTCCTCGGACCCAGCAAGGTATAGAAAGGGTTAGCTGTAAATAGCATCAGTTTTCACCATCTGATTGGCCCTTGCCATTGCCTTCTAATGATAGTATGTGTGTGTTTTTTTGTTTTTTTTTATAAGGTAATGTGTTTGTATTTCTCTTTTGGGGGCTCACTATTATTAGGGACTGTCATGACTAGCCAGTTGATCGGGTCGAGCCTGCCCAACCGCCCGTCTAGCCGAAGTAAAGGCCAAAGTGGAGTGTTGCTAACTCACAGCCACTTGGTTCCGAGGTCATGAGGTGCTCCGCCACCAGGATCCCGTTCTAAGGCATTACGGGTCGCCACCTACAGCCAACAGTGGCCCCATTGAGGAACTTTTACTCTCTACAGGGGGAGAGTCGGTGTATTCTGATACTCCATCGACAGGGTCTGGGAGTGGGGGGGGGGATAAAATAAAAAGGGGAGGGAGAGGGGCTGTTGTTTTTGTTTTTGGTTTTGCAGAACAAAATTAAGTTTTACAAAAAAGATCAGAAAACAAAAAACGTCAATGTAGGTGCATTTCGTCTCAGGAAGTCAAAGGACAGCCTGATTTGGTAGCACCAGGACAAATAAGGGAGATAACCCTTGGACTTAATGGACTTAAATTAAGGGCCTGCAATTTTTAAACAAACCCATTTTAGAACATAAATGGTGTTGACTTCTTGTTAAAAATATATCTAGCACATCTTCTACTGGTCCATTTTTTTGTACTTTTTGAAATCTATACTAATTTTGTAATGACATGCAAGTAAATAATAATGGTTTCACCTGAAATGTGTTGGTTTAAAAAATCACCGATGTAAACAAGCACCATACACCAAACTTTTTTGTTTAAACAATGGGTTTAAAATAAACAATTGAAAGACATTCTCAAATTATTCAATGTTGGATCCAAGTTGGTACATTGTACAATAGTGGATACATTTAGTGCCCTTAACACTTTGTAAAGGTAAAATTAGCAACCTAATTAAAAATAAAAAATACAGAAAAATTTTTGAGGTACGTACTCATTAGGGAACAAAAATGTCATATTTGGAAAATCACATAAATTAATCAAGTATTTCTTTTAAACTAAGTAAATCAAATTTTATTATTTTTAGCAATTAATATCATTTTTAGTCGAGTTGTCTCCCTTGATTCTAAAACATGGTGGATCAGCCTCGTTTCCTCATAAAATTTAATTTTCTGAGTTGAAGAAAAAAGAAAAATACTCGATCATCAGGATTTTTGGAATATGACATTTTAGTCCCGTGTATATATATATCATAAAGATTTTTTTTATATTTTTGTTTTTTTAATTAGGTTGAATTCTGGATAAGCACTGATAAATTAGATATTTTGAAAGTACACCGAGGAAAAGAGAAATAAAGAAAAGCAGACAAAGGAAAATGTACATACCAGCAACGATGGCTCCCCACCAGGGTAAGTCAACTCCAACATGGAGGCTTTCCAGTGCAGATTGCACCCAACCACTGGGAGCATAACCACCAAGACCAAGACTAGAAAATGTTGGCTCCCCTAAAGAGTTTAAAACCTCTGCTGCTGGTGTCGGCAGTGATGGTGGCTCTGGTATATAACCAGGAGGTAGGCTACTTGATAGCGTGTCCTGAAAGTCATAACAAATTCAAATTAATGACAAAACGTAAGATAACTAGCTCCCATACTTACAAAGCTGTTTAAAGATTGCCTTAAAGAGAAATGCTTCCCAACATCCCGGAAAATTTCATCAATCTGCCCTATACTTAAAAATTTTGGAGATCAGTCATCTGCCTCTCAGTATAGACTAAACAGTCTCCTGTGTGTCATGATTAAGTTGCTGGAATCTGTGTTAAATAGAGAAGTGGTCAACCATCTCAGCAGAAATAACCTTCTTAGTGACATGCAATATGGTTTCATTCTGCTAGATCTACAGCTGAAGCGCTAACTGTAATATCACACAGGATTAATAAATCTCTCAACAAGGACTTCGTTTCTAGAGCAATAGCTCTTGACATATCCATGGCTTTTGATAGGGTATGGCATAAAGGGTTACTCCAAAAGATTTCCAGCTACGGAACAACTGGAAATGTCCTCTCAATTATTAAATCCTTTCTCATTGATAGGCTTATAATAGTTGCCAATGGACAGAAATCAGCTCATAATATCAATGCTTGTGTCTCTCAGGGTTCGATCCTGGGTCCAACTCTATTCTTGATCTTCATCAATGATCTCCCAAATCACATCCTGAGATCATTTGTAGACATTTATGCAGATGACGTCACAATCTATGGCAACACTTCAAAGGTCGGCAATGATCTTTTCTGATTCTCTCTTTCAATGGGGAAAAAGGTGGTTGGTTAATTTTAATGCATCTATAATCAAGCTTCTCTTTTATCATAATCTCTCTGATCCCCATCTGGCCCGAATTGAAATAAATGGCTCTCATCTTGGGGAAGCACCACATCTTGACAAGCTTCTGAGACTGACCTTCACTCTTGATCTGAAATGAAATGAAATGGAACACGTACATCAAATCTGTTGCCAAGATCACTGGAAAAATGGTTGGATCATTCTATCGCTCTAGTAGATATCTCACTGCCGACACAATCCTCTATGGGTATAAGAGCCAAGTACGTCCTAAAATGGAATACTGTTGACACATTTGAGCGGAAGCTGTTCGACGTACCCTATCTTGCCTTGATAAGAGTTCAAAACTAGCCTTGAAACCTAGTAGGTGATGCCCTTTTCTATTCCCTGCAACCTCTTTCCCACAGAAGAGACATTGCAAACCTGTCTCTGCTCTATCGTTATTTTCATGGCAAGTTGCATGAACAAAGTTTCTTTCCTAGAACTGCCCACCTGTGGAACACTGTTCCACGGGCCTGCTTCCCGGCCAATTACAATATGGTAGTCTTCAAGTACAATGTAAACAAGTTCTTGTTGAGTTGTCCCATTAAATGATCCAAATTCTATTCAATCTACACCATACTATACTACCGCTTTGCATTCATTAGTTGGTGATGTCAAGCGAGCAGGGTAGCACATGGGTCTCACACATTTATAGTTGAATCAATTAATTTTTGGCATTTTACTCAACAACTGCATTCAGTTTCAACTAAAAAAGTAAAAATTAGGAGAAAGACCTCAAGTGAGCATGTGGAGGTAAGGAGACAGGAAGTTATTTTTTTATTAAATAAGTCTCTTACTTGCTGCATGAATCATTCGCAGTACAGAAAATTTAACATTTTCATTTTTCAGCAAGAACTGTCCTATGAGGGGACAGAGAGGCAAGACATGAAACTAATGCAAAGAATATTCTATTTCTCATAAAACATATGTCTCCCTCATCATAAGTTGGATCGATAGAAAGCATGAGTTTTACAGTGGTGCATTTCAGATCTTGCTCGTTGGACATTGTGTCACTTTCAGACATGACAGAAGACTTCTATCGCTCTTGAGATTTGTACAAAACTGGCCAACTAGTAGATGGTCTGCAACAAAAAGAGAAAATCGGTTTTCATCCAACGGAAATGGAATCATGTCGTCTTTTCTAGGGCGATAATTTTATTGTTCCACCCTGTACTTTGGTTAATATCGTTTCAAATGAAATGACTATGAAGTTTATCTGAAAAATTCTAGGAATGAGTTTCCTAAGATGTGATACTATTGGCGTTCCCCTCCAAATGTTGGGAAGTGGCTGAGAAAGAGAAAAAGAAGTATAACAAAAGACAAGGAAATAAGTTTAGCGGAAAACTTCCAAGTAGAGTTTGTAGTTTGTAAAGAAACAGGAACTACAGCTTTAGGTACTTATGCACTAATGTTACCGTGATGAAATAATATTATTTAGAAAGAAATTCTTAACATAGGGAGGGGAGGAAATTGTGTTACTATTCTGGACTTCCATCTAACAATTTAATGAAAAAATGATATTGTGAAACTTAAATTTAACTTGAAAGTACTATTAAGAAAATAGCATGGTAACAAAAGTGCATAAGCAGCCAACTTTATTATATAGAAAATATCTCCATCGACATTACGTTTCTGAAGTTTTGAGATGAGGATTGATAAATTTGATTATTCAAACTACTGTTCATATCTCAAATGTTATTCGCACATCATTTCAGCTCATGTAACCTCCGGCTTTCTTCAGGTATACTTTGTCGAACTCAGGAAGCTTTCTAGATAAAGTACTAGGTCAAATCCAGTTGTGACACTTTTCTGGAGGTTGAATGTTCAATCTTCAGTATAGACAATGTAGACAATACAAAGAATACAGTTGCAAATTACTTAAGACTTCTACCCAGGCATAGCTAACAAAACGGGTGCATGCTAACCCCGTGGAATAAATAAAGGGTTTCGTCTGAAATTCCGTGCAAATTCTCAGAGTTCGACAAGATACACCTGAAGAAGATCAGAGATTACATTTTTCGAAACGTTGTGTGAATAATACTCAAGATAAGAACTGTAGTCCGAAGAATCCGAAGTCTCCATCAACATCTTAATAAAAACCAGGATGCAAAAAAGAAAACTGCACAATCATATTTATAAAAAAATTAAAAATTTAAAAAAAAACATATTTCTCTTTCTACTTTTCACAAGGATAGCACTCTAATCGCTTCTTGCTAAAGCAAAGTGTGTCGCAAGAGCCAAAAAGTGGAGAAAGCTAGGCTCCCCTCCCCATGGGGAATAACCAAGAATCCCCGGGTTCTAATTATACCGTACAGCAGCTTAAGAAGTACCTTAGAAAATATGATCAGTGACACCTTATCTCATCCATAAAATCAAACTACATTTCATCTATGTTGATTCATTTGATGTTTACTAATTCTACCAACAACTTCTAGGATCAGATCCATCAATTTGAAGCCTCTTTACCTTCTTTACACTTTTTTTTGTTTTTACTGTTATTTTCACCCCAAACAAGGCACAGCGCCACTTTGACAAAAGGGGCTACTATTTCAGACAAAGTTTCCAAGGATTCTATGTCGGGAGTTGGGCAGCGAGATGTCTGTGCACATTACACTTGAACTTCTGCATGTCAGTACAAGTCAGGGAAACACGGAACCAGGAGGGAATTCCTAAGTTTAGCAATTTGAGAGAAGAAGCTATTTGAGTAGAAAGCTTTCCGGCATCTAGGGATCTCTACTGTGTAGGGATGAGATTTTGCTGCTTGTCAGGTTTGTCAGGAGTATCTACGTCGTGGGGGTACAAGAGTTTTAAGTTCATCAGAGCATATTCTATTAAAATACTGGTAGAACACACACAGAGATACCACATTTTGGCAATAGGATAAAGGTTGGAGTTTGGTTGTTATCAGATTGGTGACTCGTTTTTGAACCCTGTCTACAAGTGAGAGACTAGTGGCAGATGCACCAGCCCAGATGTGGCAACAATACTCCATACATGGGCGAATAATGGCTTTGTAGAGGTACAGGATACTCCCAGGTGTAAGTTTCACAGTAGCAGAGCACAGTAGAGAGAGCCTGCCTTCGTTGCAGCAGTCTTGGCAATTACCTCAATGTATTTGTTCCAATTCATGTTGTCTGTGAATGTTAAGCCTAGGAGTTTGAATGAAGGATATTCAGATAGTGTATCATTAGCCATAGAAATCGGTGATTAGGAAGGTTTCTTGTAGTTATTGAAAGAAGCTTAGACTTGGCAGCACTGAACGTTACCATCCATTTACGGCCCCATTCCACTACAGACTGGAGGTCTTCGTCTAAGGTTTTAGCCATTTTCTTAGATATGTTTTCATTTGTTTTCTCCTCATGTCTGTTATAGAGCATAGTGTCATCAGCAAATATATCCATCTTATCTTGTTACAATCGGATTAAGATAACAGTCTTTCAGGATGACCTCTTTTATCATCAGGTCTGCAATCCCGCAGCGTTCAACCTTTCTGCAAAAACAACAATTACAAAATATGTTACCCACCGTTGCATCTGTCGAGGCAAGATTGGAACTGGCCGCAGCTTCTGTAGAATTGTAAAGTGATGAAGAAGCGAAGATGATATGAGGTCGCTGAAGGAGTCGACTCGATGAACGACTAGCAAAAAAGTTTGTGGGGTTAATCACATGCCTTCCAGACCGAGATGTGATGGTAGACAGATTCATCTAAAAAAAACAAAGGAAATAAGATTTTGGTGTTTATTTAAAAACAGAAATACGGAAAAACTTGCTCAATATATGTTACCTTGACATGGGCTGACATGTATTTGGTGAGTTTTTAACAGTATTTTGTATATTTTATTTTTAACTCATTTTCCCAAACTTACCATGTTCAACAGAGAGTCGGGCGCCATTTTAAATTTTCTAATACATCGGTAAACACTGTATGTTTTTCGAGCTGAATAAACATGTTACATTAAATAAAAACACAAGGAATATTTTATAAACAACAGAACGAAAAGTATTTTGATACTCCTTTGGCGTTGAGTTCCATGGCGACCTGCAGAAAAAATTTAATGGGTAAATCTTTACTTTAACTACAACAGAACACTGACCAATAAAATTTGTTTTTTAAGGTTTTCGGGGTCGCTGACAACGAATCTGATATTCAAACCCGTCGCAAATGTACCGTTTGCATGATATTAACCCCTGAACCCTCGCACTATTTTGTCCCAACTTATCGCCATCGTTTATGCTATTCTTACACGTGCGTTCGCGCATGGACGCGCGTAGTAAGGTAGGGGGGACACTTTTAGATCAATTAAGTATCAAAAACTACGTAACACAGAAAAATTAATCACATTTTGTTTTTGAAAACTTTCTTGCTATTTTAAATGTCTGCTTAAAAATTCTTCCGCGATGTGACAAGTCACCTTGGCCGCATCATGTAAGAATAGCGTAAACGATGGCGGGGAGTTAGCACAAAATAAATTTGCGACAGGTTTTAATATCCGATTTGGGGTTTGTATTACTGTACATAGGTTCGAAAAAGTTGTCAAAAAAACAAATATATAACAAATAAATGTTATCAAAGGCAAGATAAGTTACTTTTCTACCAAACTGGATATATTTTTCGTGTTTTTATTCAATGTAACATGTTTATTCAGCTCGAAAAGCATACAGTGTTTACCAATGTATTGGAAAATTCAAAATGGCGCCCGATTTTCTCTTTAACACGGTAAGTTCAGGAAAAGATGTTATAAATAATAAACTAGACAAAATACTGTTAGAAATTTGCTCAATATATGTTACCGTGACGTAAGTTGACATATATTCGGTGTTTTTTTTAATAGTATTTTGTCTAGTTTATTATTTATAACACCTTTTCCCAAACTTACCATGTTAAAGAGAGTGTCGGGGCGGGCGCCATTTTAAATTTTCCAATACATCGGTAAACACTGCATGTTTTTCGAGCTGAATAAACATGTTACATTGAATAAAAACACAAAAAATGTATCCAGTTTGGTAGAAAACTTATCTTGCCTTTGATAATATTTGTTATATATTTGTTTTTTGACAACTTTTTCGAATCTATGTGTACAGTAATACAACCCCCAGATTCGTTGTCAGCAACCCCGAAAACCTAAAAAAAAAAAAAAAAAATGTTATTGGTCGGTGTTCTGTTGTAGTTAAAGTAAACATTTACTCATTGAATTTTTCTGCTGACCGCCAGGAAACTCAACGCCCAAGGAGTACCAGTATTTTTACTTTTGTTCTTGCATCTTAAATTGAAAACGAATTTTAGAACTAAAATTCGAATGCATAGAATCACGTTTTTGGTGGGGGGGGGGGGGAGGGCGTCGAAAACGTACACAAATCGAGAATCTCCTCGTTGAAGGTCATGAGGATAAAAGACAAATATTCAGATTTCACCTGCTTAATAAAGTTGCATAATTACAATGTAATCATGAATCGTACCAAAAGACAAACTCAATCGACTATTATTTATTATTCTAAACTAAATATACTTAAAATAATACAGGATCTCAAAAGAATTTAAATAATTTGAGGAAGTAACGTCAACAAGTTTTTGTTCGAAATCTTAAACATTTACTTTTCTTTTTCTTTTTAATTATTAAGTATGATGACAAATGCAATGTAAATTTAAAACAAAGCATAAAATAAATAATCCACACATTCTTTAATTACCTTTGCACTCCATGTAAGAGTGTGTGTTGGTTTTAACCTGTGCAAGAGAAGCACATGCTTGAAACAAGCAGCCATCTTGATTAACCGGGGTTGCCTACAAAAGTTGAAATTTAAAAATAGTGCCGTATTTTTACGAAACCGAAACCCGAATCTCTCTCTCTCTCTCTCTCTCTCTCTCTCTCTCTCTCTCTCTCTCTCTCTCTCTATCTATCTATCTATCTCTCTCTCTCTCTCTCTCTCTCTCTCTCTCTCTCTCGTAAACTCAGAATCGCCATCATTTATTTTAATGGGAGGAGGTATTGATAATTTGTTGTGATTTTTATCGAATCACTCCCATATCCAAATCATTATTTTTTAATCATTATTCTTTCATTTTTCTTTTCTTTTTTGTTGTTGTTTTTTTGAGGAGGGGATTTTGTGAGGGGTCTGTTGCCAACTGAACTTAGTGGTAGGTACTTTTTAAAATCACAAAAAAAAAAAAAAAGATGGAGACCTAAATATAAAATTACATAATAATAAAATTACGCATTTGTGTGTCTTGGAGAACGGAATATTTTTTCAGCAGTTAATTCCTATTTTAGTCACGTAACGTCGAAATGAAAACTCGACCGAAAGATATAGTTGCCGTCTTTATAAACAAGTCAAGAATGGTGCTATGGGCACAGAACTCAAGTTCATAATTTTCTAAAGGATAGGATATAGAAAAAACAATATTTTACCAGTTTTTGGTTAAAAGATTTTCTTCACTTTTGTATTTATCCTAAAAATGGTTATCTGTCCTAAAATTATCAAACTCAAGTTATCGTCCTTGGACTTGCTTAGAAAGATGGTGACTATGTATTTTTTTGGTCGAGTTTTATATCGTCGTTTCACGATGTAGTATTTTTAATGTTATTTATTCATTTATTTATTTATTTTACTAAACCGTGTTCGGGGAGGGGTTTGGTTTTTTTACATAGGCATCATCATTTATCAAGGCCAAGAGGCCACTCGAGGATAATGGTTAAAGAGTGTACAGTAGAAATTGGACAATATAGTAACCGTTAGTAATGGAGATTCGGTAAATTTGTTAACTTATATGGAACGGCTCATCAAAAACTTGTTTACGTGAGACTTGAAGACAACCATATTGTAGTCAGCTGGAAAGCAGAAAAACGGAAGACAATTCCATAGGCGTGCAGTTCTAAGAAAGAAGCTTTGCTTATGGAATCTACATTTAGGTTTAGGCACAGATAAAGAGTGGGGGAAATTAGTGATAGCTTTCTGCTAGACGGGTGTTTCTTATGAAAGTTTGGTGAGGGGGTGACCATAGATTGGAGCTCAGCTGAGCGCATACCATGAAAATAACGATACATCAGAGACAAACTCGCAACATCTCTTCTGTGAGAAAGAGGTTGCAGGGAAGAGAAAAGGACATCTCCCAGAAGGCTACAAAGTTTTTTTTTAACTCTATCAAAGCAGGATAAGTCCTTTCTAGCAGCTCCTGCCCAGATGTGGCAACAGTACTCCATCCTTGGACATACCTGGCTCTTATATAGATAAAGAATTGCATCAGCAGTGAGATATCTACTGGATTGATAGAAGAATCCCACCATTTTTCCAGCGGCCTTGGCAACGGATTTAATGTATGTGTTCAATCTAAGATCAGGAGTAATGGTCAAGCCCAGAAGCTTGTCAAAACATGATGCCTCCCCAAGACGAGAGCCATTCATTTCAATTGATGCCATATTAGAGCGTTGATGTAAAGTTAAAAGCTTGGTTTTAGATGCATTAAAAGTAACAAGCCATCTCTTTCCCCATTGTAACACTTGCTCAAGATCAGAGGAGAGAAAATCAGAGAGAACTTGGTCGTTTACGGTTTTAGATGTGCTACCATAGATAGTAGTGTCACCAGCATAGATGTTTACGAATGATGTAAGGATGTGATTTGGAAGATCATTAATATAGATCAGGAAGAGAGTTGGGCCCAGGATGAACCCCTGAGGGACTCCAGCATTAATACTAAGAGTTTCTGATTTCTGCTCATCAACCACTACTCTTATGAACCTATGAAAAGAGAGAAATGATTTAATAATTGAGAAGACATTTCCAGCTATACCGTAGCTGGAGATCTTGTGAAGTAAACCTTTATGCCATACTCTATCAAAGGCCATTGATATGTCAAGAGCAATTGCCCTAGAAAGGTAGCCTCCATCGAGAAATTCGCTAATCCTATGAGATATAACTGTAAGCACATCTGCTATAGATCTAGCAGAATGGAAACCATATTGCGTGTCACTAAGAAGGTTATTTTTGCTGAGATGGTTGATTACTTCTCTATTTAACACAGATTCCAGCAACTTACTCATGACACACAGGAGACTTATTGGCCTGTACTGTGAGGGAGATGAGCGATCACCTGAATTCTTAAATACGGGACATACTGATGAGATTTTCCAGGGTGACGGGAAGCAATTCTCTTTCAGACAAGATTCAAACAGTTTTGTAAAGATGGGCACAAGTTCTGGTTGAAGTTTTTTGAGTACTATAATTGGAATACCGTCAGGGCCAGTTGCTTTACTGGAATCAAGGTTTTTGATTAGCTTGGCAACATCATGTAGAGATATATGTATATCACATAGCATGTTTTCTGATACAGGAGGAAATATTGGGGGTTGACGGACTTGGATGCAAAGGGTAGAATTAGCTGCAAAGTTCTTGGCAAAGAGTTTGGCTTTGCCCGATGCTGACGAGATTACCTCAGGTCCATTTATATGAGTTGAGATAGAGCACACGCTTCTGTTCAGGATTCTGTTTGCTATTTGCCAAAACTGGTGGGAACCAAGCTGCTGCTCAGCTACTTTGGACTTGATGGACTGAGCATACAACTCTCTTGCGTTCTTTATTACTTTTTTACAGTGGTTGCTGGCAGTTCTGAAAGCGGCTTTAATCTCAGTACATCTATTACGTTGGAAGCAATGGAAAAGGTGATTTCTATGCGCAATAGCAGCAGCACATTCCAGAGAGAACCACGGCTGGCTGCTAGGTTTTTGCTGGAATTTTTTTTGAAGATATGAAACGGTCTATATCTACAATTAATCATTCTGTCAAGTCTGATACTATAGAGGACACATCCTTTTTAAACATGGAACGCAGAGGTAGCTATCGCAGTCAGCCATAGTGTATCGATATACTGTACAATGGAGAGGTACATCTGGGAACTTATTACATTTCATTTTTATCTTAACTGATACAACTGAGTGGTCGGAAGATCCCAGTGGAGACAGAACAGAAGCTGAACACAGTTCAGGGCAAGTTGTGAGAAAGAGGTCTAGGAGACTTGCATACTGGCCATAAGTGTCGGGAACATGAGTGGGTTCGTGAACAATCTGAGTGAGGTCATAAGCAATGGAGAAATCATAACAGAACCTCCCCTCATCATCGGTCTTGTTTGAGTGAGTTAACCATTCCCCATTGTGAACATTGAAGTCTCCACAGACATGAATATTAGCTGAAGGATAAGCAGATAGGGCGTGTTCAATTTTCTCAGATATGCTTTTAAAGACAGTAACTCCGCTGTTGTGGCGGCAATAGAGAGCAAATATAAATGCAGTAGTTTGAGCAAGTGCAACCCGGAAGCACATATAGGGTAAGTTAGGATCTTCTCTGGAGATGTCCCTACCACATGGAAAGCTATCTTTTATATAGGCACATATTCCATGCCCATGGCGATCTATTAGGTCAGATTTGGAAGTTAAATTAGAGTATTCTTTAATTATGAACTCATCTAGGGAAATGGTCTGTCTAATGCCAGTTTCACTTAGAAATAATATGTCAGGTTTAGTCTCCTGTAATTGGATTTCAACTTCTGGAAGGTCAGAACGTAGACCCCTGATGTTAGAGAAGGAGACCTGGTAGTGGGGGTCTACGTTAGAAGTTGGAGATCCGGGTTTAATCGTGTGTTTTTTATTGAGACTTTTCATGATGGTGTTTTGGGATTTGTCGACGAGGTCGATAGATATGTCTGAAGCAGGGTAGAGAGGGAAAGTAAGAGAGAACTAGAAATGAAGAAATATTTTTTTTTTTTTTTAGCACATGAAAAGGTAAAGCCGTAACAAGTACCCACTAATATGGCATCGAAAGGCCCCACCAGAAGCTACTGCATGGTCCAGAATCCATTCACCAAATGGCAATACAGCAGCCCCAGTGTGTGTGTGTGTGTGTGTGTGTGTGTGTGTGTGTGTGTGTTTACAGGGGAGTCACTGCTTATCAAGATTCGAAGGCCACTCGAGGATAAGGTGGTCACTGAGAGAACATCTTAGTGATCGATGGTGGTGAAAGCTGGATAGAATTTGATTATTTAGAGGGGGTTTAAGTATATAACTCCGGTGACAATAGATACCCCCTTCACCCCTCCCATGCTTCCCTTAACCCTAACACTAACTCTAAGTTCAGGTGGCAAACATATAAAACAAATAAAAAAAAAAACAAAAAAAAACGTTTTACTAAAACCAAAAATTGGTTACATATCGTTAAAACACTATCTAGTTAGAAAATAGATGGCCATTTTACATTGGGCCACGAATTTAGAACAATCTAACCCGTAGATTAAATAAATTCTTCAGTACGAAATTCCGTACAGATTCTCAAATTCGCCTAGAAAGTTCTCAAGTTCGAAAAAAAATGCACCTGAAGATGGTCGGGGATTACATCGGCCGAAATACTGCCTTCGGGCCACGATCAAAGTGTAGTATCTGTTCTTCAAATGTTACACTTCACTTCAATTTCTTGTTCTCTCTCAGTGGAGGAGAAATCCTTCACGACTGAGACGATTTTTATTTTTGTTTCTTTTCTCTACGTTAAAAAACGACCCTGGTGTCTAACTTTGTCCCGTGGGGAGGCATTGTAAATAGAAAGTGCTCTTTCTTTTTCCGGTTCAGTTACTCGATCCAAAATTTTACACAAGCCGCGGAAAAATATACCTTTGTAATGAATGAATTGTTTAAATAAATGAATCCTTAAATCCTTATGTTTAAATATAAGATTAATCAACCATAATTTATTGATATGATTTTTTTTTTTTACATTTTATTTAGAATATTGAAGGTAAAATTAAATTAATTAATTTAAAAAATATTAGCCGTGATTTTCGTACAAGACCACCAGATGTCGCGCTTGCGCCGTTTCTTTCATGTTAGTGTCTAATTTTAAATGGTCGAAATTCTTTAATGTCGTACACTTGCTTATAAATTAATAAAGCATTAAAAAATAACCCAGATCTTATTTTTATTGTTAATAATATATTCTTATATACGTAAAGTGGAATATATTAAACAAACAACAAACGAATAATAATGGCAGCGATTGTTCGTTTAAAACGTCGTATAAGCGACGAACCACCCGAAACAATTTTGGTGTCTTGCAACAAGAAGAAGAAATCTGACGATGGAATTGAATTCGTGTCGGAAAAGTCCGTAGAAAATGTCACATCCCAAGTATTAAAGTTTGCAGCGACCGTCACAGACAAGGTAAGAAGAATTAATGAATTTGTGTAATGAATGATGGGGTCATCTTAGTTTTTGTTTTGATTTTTGAAACCTCGTGTTTTTGGATTATTTTTGCTTTGTTTTCGGTCAATTTTTACGATGTGCCCCAGCATATTATAAACACCCGACCTCCCCATGTTAAGAATGGTTTTCGGAATAAACATCCCCCAACCTCGAAAGCCGTTCTTAACATGGGGAGGTTGATGGGAGTTATTTTGAAAGCTGTTCTTAACATGGGGAGCTTATAATACGCTGGGCCTGGGGCACGTCGTCAAAATTGACCTTGTTTTCGATAAATGAAGCCAAAAATTGTATTGGAAATAGTGCAGTTTAGCATTCGCAAGCAAATTGTTTTCCGTCCGTGTAACAACAACAACCCCCCTTCCCTCCCGTTAAGACTAGCTTTCTAAATTTTGCTTGTGGATCCTTTTTATTTTACTTTCGGCAATCTTTTGGAGTGCGAGGGGCAGAAAGCTATGCTGAAACAGTAAGGCCAAATAGCTTTTGTCATGGAGAGCAACAATATCATTAATAGGACTGGGACAACAGCATATTCTATTCGTTGTTTTCACTCTCGAGTTTATATATGTTGATATCTTATATGCTTTTAGAGTGATGTGTGGTTCTCGGTTGATTAAGTCTGTGTCGGATATATATTCGAGAGTCAAAACAATAAAAAGAATATGCTGGTTCATAGCCTTAGTTATTAAATATGTAGGCACCGCCAAAACGGGGGGGGGGGGCAGGTCAGTACTTTTTGACGGACCGTCTTTTTAAAAATCTACCAAAAATCAGGTAATTATCCGATCAATACGAAATTTTCAGCGATTATTAGGAGAAGAATGAACTTTATAACAGTGTACTTATTTTTCATAAACGATATTTATATATATATATTTTTTGCTTACAAACCCCCCCCCTTGTTTTGAAGTGGGAACAAATATGCTTAAAATAATCATCTGAAACTGAACAAAACATATTGTGTTGTTGTAAGGGACAGAATTATAGATTTAAAAAAAAAAAAAAAAAAATTGTTTGCATACCTTATTTTGACGTCTGAATATCAGAACTTCGATTGTGTTTAATTATCCCGCTTTTGAGTTTTGAAGTGTGAAATTCGGTGAATATGTTAAGTAAAATAATTAATTTAAGTTAAGCAAAACAAAAAAAAAATTTTTTTTAATATTTATACGAAAAAAGCCATTTTAAAATTTTTGATAAATAAATTAACAATTTTTTTTTTAGCGAGCCGAATAATGCATGACCATTATTAAACAGGGCATGCTTTGAATAATCGATACAAAAAAAAAATTCGATAAATATTGTGCCCTTTGTGTTAAAAATAGCATCATTTTTTTCGATCTCGTTTGAAAACGTTTGCCGCCTTTCGACTACGGTGGACCAAACGCGCTGAAATATTTTTTTTTTATTCTGTTTTAAATTGCCCCCCCCCCCCATTTTGGGGAGCCTGGCCCCCACACACATACACATTAAAAACCAAACTCATACAAATGGTCACCCGTCTGGTACTGGCCAGCCTCAGCTTAATAATACACTGAAATTTTCGTCACTGAAAAATAAGTTTTTTTGGCCTGTTTGGTCTTCCATAGTTTTCTTCTTATCAAAAGAAAACGTAAACAGAGTCGATCTGAACTCTACGTAGACGCGAAATATCTGGTTACCTATATGAATAAGTGGAATTATTTGAAATTCAGGTACTTATATTATAATATTTTTGCATATTCTCTTAGAAAATCATCCTAAATCTTAGTTAGACAATAAATAAATAAATTAATTATTTCAAAACCCCTTTTTTTTAAATATTTAAGTACGTTTTTTGTGCAAGACAAAAAATGTCAATTGTTAACTTTTTGGGGAAATTTAACATTTAAAATTGAATTAAAAATAATAGAAAAAGTTTTACATTATTCTGTTTTCTATATGATAAAATTCAGGGTTTTATCTTTCTGGGAAAAAAAAAGTTACTCAGAAATAATGGATTTTAATAAATGTAATTTAGTTTTAAAAAACAACAACAACTTGATTTTGCGGCCATTTTTGGCGGTGCCTATAAATATGTAAATAAAATTTTTGTGCATTTTAAGAAAATAAGTATTAAATATAATTTGATTATTTCTATTTATCATTAAATGAAAGGAACTTTGTGTGTGAGTTCCCTACAGACTCCACACAGCGGTTAGGCCATTTTTTATGAAATTTCACACAAATGTACTGATCTGGCAGTGTTCTTAGATAGGTTTTGTATCGGAACGTATTCGATAAGTATCGATAATCGAAAAAAATCCGATTAAAGAACGAACATGCGATTTTGACCAAAGTTACCATCTTATACAGCATAACATAGCCGGTGCGCGGTGCGGGTTTGTATTACTGTACACATAGATTCGAAAAAGTTGTCAAAAAACAAATATATAACAAATAAATGTTATCAAAGGCAAGATAAGTTACTTTTCTACCTAACTGGATATATTTTTTGTGTTTTTATTCAGTGTAACACGTTTATTCAGCTCGAAAAACATGCAGTGTTTACCGATGTATTGTAAAATTCAAAATGGCGCCCGACTCTCTCTCGGAGAGGGTAAGTTTGGGAAAAGGTATTATAAATAATAAACTAGACAAAATACTATTAAAAAACAACCGAATATATGCCAACTTATGTCACGGTAACATATATTGAGCGAATTTCTAACAGTAATACAAACCCGCAGGTGCATTTAAGTTGTATTACCGCACAATTAGAAAGGCCAAATATACAAAATTAAAATTAGTTCCTTTGATATGACGGTCACGTTCGAAATAAATGTTTGTATTTAGAGCACAATTGAAGCATGATTCTTAGGTACAAGCAAAAATGTTGGTAAAAAGATAGGTGGACATAGTTTCATAATTGTTTTGTAGGCTGCCGACTACTTTTTGATTGTATTTGAAAAATTAAGGAGGGAGGGGTGTTAGTTTTAACTAAACAAAAAAATATATGAATAAACACAATTGCCCAATTACGTTTACACATTTATTATACACTGACAAACATTTAAACAACAATAAAACACAATACAATAGCGACAGTTCGATAAGACTCACCGACTGGTGGAAAAAGTTCTCAGATCTCACCTCGTGGTGGAACAAAGGTTCTCCTCTTCTTGAGAGGGAAAAGGCAACACGTCTGCCCGTGACCAAAGGGAAAAAACCAACCGCCTTAGAGCAGGGGCAGATTACTCCTCCCCGGTGTCCTCTAATTTTTAGTCCCCTACAACACTCCCCCCCAAAATACGGAGTTCTTTTAATTGAATGTTGTGAGAGGATTGTTTTTTTGTTTTTTTTTTTATGTAGAGACAAAGTCTCTTAAATGGGCAGGCCATTTTACCTGTCTGCTCGAACATGTTTTTTTATAAGGGCGTTTTTCCAATGTCACTTCGACTGGCATCCTTTGTGAGGGATCTACTTCTAAATATGCATCCTCGAGTGTTGCGGGTTTCAACCTGTCAATTGAGATATTTTGTTCTTCGTCCTTAATGAGGACGCTGAAATACTTCTTGTTTTTCTTGTTGACTTTAAAAGGTCCGCAGTACGGTGGTTGTAGGGTATGCGACCTAGCTGTATCACGAACAAACACGTGTGCATGTCTCTAGTGCCTTTGGCACATATGTGTTAGCGAACTTGTTCATTCCTGATTGAGAATATGCCATTTTGGCTATGGTTCTTGTCAGTCTATCAACAAATGATGCAGGGTCCCAAACTTTATTTGATGTATCACAAAAGTATTGTGCTGGCAGGCGTAGTGTGGTACCATATAGCGCTTCTGCTGCTGAGCAATTCATATCCTTCTTCACTGCTGTGCGCAAACCCAGCAAAATTAGAGGAAGGTGTTCTAACCACTTTGTATTGCTGGTAAGCACTGCGCGTAAAGAGGCCTTTAGGCTGTGATGTAGATGTTCGACTGCTCCGTTTGCTTGTGGATGGTATGCTGTCGTGTGTATACTTCTGGTGCCCAAAAGTCCTGAGAGTTTATGAAACAGTTCGGACTCGAACTGTCTACCTCTGTCAGTTGTCACATTTTCCGGGACACCGAATCTTTCTACCCATCCAGCGAGGAAAGTTCTGGCTGTTGTGTATACTGTCATATCCGGCATTGGTAAGGCTTCAAACCACCTTGAAAATCTGTCGACACATGTCAAAAGATAGCATTGGCCTTCACATGTTGGAAATGGACCGGTGATGTCGAGGTGTATGTGCTTGAACCTCTCATCAGGTACTGGAAACGTGCCTAGTGGCGCACGTGTATGTCGACCGACCTTGGCCTTTTGACACTGCACGCACTTCTTTGTCCATTCTCGCACGTCTGCTTTCATCCTCGGTCAGACATTCCTGTCTGTCATCAAACGTATCGACGCATTGGCCCCTGGGTGTGATAACCCATGTACCGCGTTGAATATGTCTTTCCTTAAGGATGCTGGAACATATGAGCGCAGTTTGTTAGTACTGATATCACACACTATTTTTCTAGGGCTGTTGGGGTGTGCCATTTTCACCAGCTGCAGACATTTTGAGTATTGGCATTCATTTTGCACATATGCAATCATTCTTGACTTTTGCGTTTTAAACTTTAATCTTAGCTGTTATGTGAAAGTAATTTAATAAAATCAACAATAGGTTCTCTACAGTGCAATGTAGATTACAATATATTTTAGACTAAATCATTGCGGGGGAGGCATTTGAAGGTTCTTCCCGGTGCACCACGATGGATCCCCAACTGTAATCAATTGATTTGATTTAAAAATGGGTGATTTCACCGATTTCGATGACAATAAAAAATATGCAAAGATGGATCGTTCGTTGATGATGATGATTTAGTCCTGACAATGTCGGGTTTCCCTTATTCTTAAATAAGAATTTGAATTTTGAAACAATTTATTCAGTATCTCAATTGTCACTGTGGTTTGGTTTGTTTATATTTATGTCGTGCCATGAGTAAAGTGGCAGGCCAAACAAAATTCACTCCAGGGCAGTATTTGGCCCACGAGCCAGAGGTTGTTTGAAACCTGAAAAATAAACAAAAACAATAGAAACAAAACAATACTTTTTATTTTTTATGTTTTTTTTTTTTTTTTTTTTTTAATTCGTTACTTCTATCTTTTATAACTTTGTGATTTTATAGATCTTAAGCAATCTGAACAAAAATAAACTAAAAAAAAAAAAAAAAAAGTCAGGTTAAAGAATTTTCGGGTATTAAACAACAAACTGAAAAAGTGGTAAAGTGTGGCGATAATATGGATCCCGGGTGAAACACAACCTTGCTGGTAAATTCTCATGAATCATTCATTGCTAATAAGAGAACTAGGCAACAAGTGGAAAAACCAACTGGTACACATGAAAATCGTTAACTGGGGTGTTTTTGATGAATTTTTGAAAGATTCTCGCATTGAAAGTAACATTCTCTGATAAATGGCAAAGTTGATTTAGAAAATAAAATGAGAAAAAGTAAAGACATTAATTTACAATTCTCTCTATTTTGGAAACGAAAGAAGAAAATTATTAAATTAGAATTTTTATATACAAAACTGATATCATATTGTGCAGCCGTCTTTATGTAAATACCGAGCCATGAATAAAATGATATCATGGTAAGGGGAAAAAAAAAGACTAAAAATAAGAGAGCACTTTTGAGAAGATGATCACATTAGAAACGTGCATGACGTTCAAGATCAGCTGTAACGAGAAGTTACACATCAAGGGAGAACGAGGAAATATCGTTGTACAATAAAAAAGCAAGTTGAAGTTCTTTTCTATTCTTTGTCTAATTTGCGACTGAGGCATACAGCGTAAAATTATTATCGTCGATAACAGACTTAACTTTCATATTAGCAGGATAAAAAAAAATTTTTTTAAGTTTATTCAATGACTGTTAACATAGGAGATTACTTTTAAATTATAACGTTCAATTAAATCTTTTTTTTTTACACCACAAAAATAGCTTAATAAGGAGAGTTTTGCTGATTGGCCAAAAAGTGGGGTATCAATTTAATAGAACATTATAATTTAAAAGTAATATCTTATGTTAAAAGTCATTAAATAAACTTTTTTTAAAATATTTTCCTGCTAATATAAAAGTTAAGTCTGTTATCGACAAACATCATCATCATCATCATCATCAGAATGGACTCCTTTCCCGGACCAATGTGACTCTTCCTATCCAGAGTTTCCTGTCTTCCATCAGCTGCCTCAGATCTTCAGGTTCACAGTTGGTGTTGTGTGCTATTGCTGGATGTACGTAGATCTAGGTCGTTCTTTGCTTTCGCGTCCGTGTCGTAGAGTCCATAGCAATGCATCACTCACCAATTCATGCTTGCTTCTCAGACAGTGACCGGCAAATCATAGACGTCTCTCCCTAATGGTATTAGATATGGCAGGTAGGTTGCCATAAAGTTGCTGCTTCGTGGGATGATTTTGCTACGATATATTTAATACTGTTTGTAGCGTACAGGTGTATGTGCCATCTAGTTTTCTTTTCAATCTTTTCGTAAGTGTCCAGGCTGTAGCACCATATACAAGGATAGACTCTACCACTGCCCTAAAGAACTGCCTTTTTAGTTTGTCAATTAGTCTTGAAGTTCATACTGAATGTAGCCCCATCCAATGCGGCCTATGCTTTTGAGATGCGAATTTCAATATCTCTCTCTGTGGAAACTGTTGCTGCCCAGATATGTAAACTCAGCAACTTCTTTCAGTGTTGTTCCAACCTGATCTCTCCTTCCACATTGAAAGTCCTAAACTTTGTCTTATCCGTATTAATGTGAAGACAAATGTCATTTGCACGCTTTTCTAACTTGCAAAACAGTGTTTGTGCATCAGCAGTGTTATTCGCAAACAAATCAATATCGTCTGCGTAATCTGCATCAGTTATGTGTGCTGATTGATGACGTCCGTTTCTGGATTCATTTAGGGTGAAGCTTAGTGTATTGTGTATATCAACAGAGGTGCGGAGTACAAAGTCAAAGCAGGCAATGAAAAGAAAAGGGGCAAGAGTATCTTCTTGTAGAACCCCGGTGCGGATATCAAAGAATTCAGTGTCTCCATCTAGCGACCTGACCATTGCTCGAGTGTGCTCATATAGCATCATGATAGCATTAATGACTTAATTTGGAATGCCATATGCTTTTTATATACTGGCCATTTTTCCTCTTTGAACGGAGTCAAACGCTTTGGAGAAATCTACAAAGAGCATGACTGCCTCAATGTTTTTGGCTTTGACTCCTTTGATTAGTCTCCTGATAGTAAGTATTGGACTTAGTAGTAGAGCGATTCTTTCTAAATCTATTCTGGTTCTTCCTGAGCACTTCTTCTTGGATTGATATCGTTGAGAAGCATGGCATTGTAGATTTTTGCTGCAATTGGGGTGTTATTTCTCTGTAGTTGCTTGGTATGCTTAGGTCACCCTTCTTGGGGAAGGGAAGTATGCATCCTTCCCTCCAATTATCAACAATAATCCACAGGAAAAATAAGAAAACGTGAAAAAAAATTAATTTTACAGCAGGGGGAAAGCTCGTTCAGGTCTGCCAGAAGATAATATAAAGAAAAGTCATTGAGGTAGATATAATAAACATAGTAGGAAAGAGGGAATAAATTATCAATAAAAGGGTTTTTCAATAATTAGGGAGTTTTCTTTGCAGCTCCTGAGGAATCCACACTAGTGCCAGTCACAATTTGCCAAACTCTACATCAAATTGCCAATCAAACTTTGTAGAAACATTAAATTGAAAACAAAACCTCTAGCCAATCCAAAATGTGTTCCATAAATCAGAAGAAAAAATATAACTATCCATTTTCTTTATATACAGACACATACATATATATATATATATATATATATATATATATATATATATATAATGATTGCTACTTCTTGACAAAAGTTTGCCATCTCTTCAGTTAAGCGTTGTGCATACGTAGATGACTTTTGAACCCAGCTTTAGTCCTACATGAAAGTACACATATGTGACTTAAAAACTTTCTTTCTTGTAAAGGTGATTGCATGATAATATTGTGAATCCTCAACTGTCATGTCAGACCACTCTGGTGCTACCAGATCAGGCTGCCCTGTGGCTTCCTGAGATGAAATGCACCTACATTGACGTTTTTTTGTTTTCTGATCTTTTTTGTAAAACTTAATTATGTTCTGCAAAACCAAAAACAAAAACAACAGCCTTTCCCCCCCCCCCTTTTTATTTTATTTTTTCCTACCTTACTCCCGGTCCTGGATATGACCTTAAACTACATCCGATGGTGAGGTCCAGCTTACGGGCTTGGGGAGTGTGGAGCCACCTCTTAATTGCCATTGCTCCCAGGTCCACCCTGACCCGGAGTGGTAGTACCTGTTAGGGTCCCAACTATGGGTTAAATAGAAACAGATTTTAAAAAGGAAAAGAAACAACAAAAAAAGAAAGAAAAAGAAAACAAATATATTCTATTAAATTATCTATTTATTTATTTTTTTGCCCTGTCGGTAGGGCATGAGAACAAACCGACTGCCCCCCTGCAGAGGGTAAAAATCCCTCAATGGGGCAACCAGTTAGCCGTGGGTTGCTACCCGTAAAGTCTTAGGACGTGATCCTGGTGATTGAGCGAACCTAAACCAGGATACATAGAAGTTTAGGCACCGCAACACATTACTTTGGCCCTTACTTCGATTAGACGGGCGGTCGGAGAGGCCCGATCCGACCAATCGACCAGTCACGCCAAGCCCCACCATATATTGCCCATTCCAAAAACTCACTACTAATACAACACATCCCCCCTCTCCCACAAATAACCCTACTCCCTAATATATGATGGAAAGCGGTGGCTGAGGGTCAATCGATTAGGTGTGAATATCGATGACGAGGCTGTAAACCCCTCAGGATTGCTACAGATCCCATAGCAATATCAAGAGAGAACAGATAATCATTATGATACCACCAAAGTCGGTTATATCATCATTGTATCCCTGTAGAGGCTGGGCGAATGGGTTTCCCCCCAGGCTCTTCCCAAATAGGACTCCGAGGTGGGTGGGGAACAAAGATGACGAAAAAAGAAAACAAAATATATGGCTTATTCCTCCCAAAACCACCCAACCACCCAAAGAGAACCCACTCTGATGTCTCTGACATCAGTAGCTCTGACGAAGAGACGATAAAACCAAGGAACTCAACATTCGTAGTAATAGAATCAATGGAGGAAACTCCTTTGAGCAAACTATCACCTTTTAAAATTGAAAAAATCTTAAAACTCTAAAACCAAAGTCTATTAAAAAACAATTTAACGGCAGCCTACTAATAGAAACCCATAACGAAGAACAAACTAAAGAAATATTGAAACTAAAATTATTTGAAAACATCAAAGTCAAATGCTACAGACATCCAACCCTAAATACCTGCAAAGGAGTAGTGAAAAGCCACGAACTTGCACTTTGTCCCTTGGAGGAAATCCGGACAAACTTACAGAAACAGAATGTGTTAGATGTTCGCAGAGTTCAAATTAAAAAAAACGGTGAGAAAATCGATACCAATACATATATACTAACTTTCGATTCCCTCACAATACCCAAAGAAGTGAAAGTCGGATATATGAAAATAAATGTAGAAATTTATATTCCAAACCCCCTCCAATGCTTCAAGTGCCAGAAGTTTGGACACCATCAAGATCGGTGCACACGATTACCAGTGTGTGGAAGATGTGGAGAAAGTGGCCCACACATTGACTGCAGAAAAGATTTCAAGTGTGCCAACTGCCTGGGAAACCATGGCGCTGGCTCTAGATATTGCGAAATATGGAAAAGAGAAAAAGAAGTGACCAAACTAAAACATATAAAGAATATATCCTACCCAGAGGCCAGGAAAATCATCGAAACTAAAACATATGCAGATGCAACAAAAAAAAACTAATCCAATCAACAATCAAAATGGTCATATACATGTAACGGATACAACTGACAAGAAAATTGATGTCCTAAGCAAACTAATAAAGGAAATGAAAGAACTATTCGAAGAAATGAGGAAAATGAATAGTGCAATGTCTGCAACCAATCCAAGGATAATATTAAGTAAAGACACTACTGAACCACAAAAAGAAACAAAACCACAAACCATTTCTACAAAAACAACCGAACAACCATCAAACACATCACAAGCCAGAAAAGAATCAAAAATCCCCCCAGACAAAAAAAAAAAAAAAAAAAAAACAGGAAAAGAAAGATCCCGATCTATATCTCGAACAGGGACTCCGACAGAAAATAGATTTGAGGGATTGGAGACGATGGAAGTTGAACACAATTCCAAATGATGAACAAAATATTACAATGGAATATCAGAGGGATAAAAGCAAACCAAAATGAACTCACATTATTAATAACAAATATGAGCCCAGCACTTGTCTGTCTACAGGAGACCTTTCTGAAAGAAAATAATACCATCAACATAAAACACTACACATCTTACAACTACATAAATAAAGATACGGACAGAGCTTCTGGAGGCACATCAATACTTGTGAAGAATGAAGTCCCTCACAGACAAATAAATATAAACACAAACTTGCAAGCAATTGCAGTTTCAGTGACTCTACATAGAACTATAACACTTTGCTCAATATACATCCCTCCAAAAGATACAATCAACGAAACTGAGATAACTCAATTAATAAAACAACTCCCTAAACCCTTTTTTCTACTAGGAGATCTCAACAGTCACAATGTTATATAGGGAAGTAAAGAAACAAATAAAAAAGGAAAAGAAATAGAAAACATAATAAATAAAAATAATCTATGCCTCCTTAATAATCAAAACTACACCTATATGTACCCAGCAACAGGTACTTTCACCGCCATTGACCTTACCTTATGTGATCCTTCCATATATATGGACTATGACTGGAAAGTACACAATGACACCTGTGGGAGTGATCATTTCCCAATCATCCTGGAAAGTCTAAGTACTAGCACTGAACAAAAAACACCCAAATGGAACCTACATAAAGCGGATTGGGAAGACTTCCAGGAACAGTGCAAAAACCAATTAATTATCGAAAAGAATGATGAAGATGACCATTTGAATTACTTCATTAAAACACTCACAAACATAGCAAATAATACCATACCGAAAACAACCAAAACCAACAATCACAACAAACCTTGGTTCACAAAAGAATGCAGAAAAGCCGTCAGAGCTCGACGAGCTGCCTTGAGAAAATTCGAAAAGTATCCAACAAGCGAAAATCTGGATTTCTTCAAAAACAACAGAGCAAAAGCCAGACGAATCATAAAGGAATCCAAAAGAACAACCTGGAGAAATTATATATCCAAAATTAATGTGAATACCAAGGCGAAAACAGTTTGGAACATGATGAGGAAAATAGAAGGAAAGTGTAGTAGTACACCAATATCCCACATCTCTAAAGGCAACAAAATATACACTGATCAAAAAGACATTTCCAATAACCTGGCAGATAATTTATCAAAAATTTCATCATGTGACAGACAAACAGAGAAATTCAAAAAGATTAGAGAAAAGGAAGAGAAAAAGAAAATTCTATTTAAATCACAAAATACTGAAAAATACAACCAACCTCTTACCTTGCCTGAATTAAAAGAATCGCTAACCAAATCCCATGACACAGCTACAGGGCCCGATGAAATTCCATATGAAATCCTCAAAAAACTTCCAGAAGCCTCAATGAAATACCTACTTGAAATTTTCAATATTATATGGTCCAGTGGAAACGTACCGGAGACCTGGAAAGAGGCCACAATAATACCAATCCCCAAATCTGAAAACTCAAACATCCAATCCCAATCAAGTAACGTCTCAGATCCATTGAATTTCAGGCCAATAGCTCTAACAAGCTGCATTTGTAAGACCATGGAAAGGATTATAAACAAAAGACTAATCTGGTTCCTGGAAACAGAGAATCTTATTACAGAATTTCAAACAGGATTCAGGAAAAACCGAAGTTCAATAGACCACATAGTCAGACTTGAAACCTTCATCAGAGAAGCCTTTGTAAGGAAGGAACATTTAACAGCAGTGTTTTTTGACATGGAAAAAGCCTACGATACTGTGTGGAAGTACGGTGTTACAAGGGATCTGAAGGCGCTTGGACTAAAAGGCAGAATGCCAATTTTTATTGAAAATTTTTTAAAAAATAGACGGTTCAGAATAAAGGTTGGCACAGCTCTCTCGGACTTGAAAGAACAAGAGAATGGAGTACCTCAAGGGAGTATACTGTCAGTGACCCTGTTCAGTATCCGAATTAACAACATTGTAAAAAACCTTAACCCTGGGGTAGATTGCTCCCTATATGTGGATGACTTCCTAATATGCTGTAGATCTAGATATATATCTATAATAGAAAGGAAGCTTCAATTGTGCTTAAACAAAGTAATGAGATAGACGGAAGAGAATGGATTTAGATTCTCCAAAAGAAAAACGAAATGCATGCATTTCTGCAAACTAAAGAACATGCATAATGATCCTGTCCTAACCATGGAAAGAATGCCCATACCCGTTACTGACCAGTACAAATTCTTAGGGATTTTATTTGACAAAAAGTTAACATTCATCCCACACATAAACTATCTGAAAAAAAAATGTAACAAAGCTGTAAATCTTTTGAGAGTGGTAGCACATACCGATTGGGGTGCAGACAGGGAAACATTCCTTAAACTTTACAGAGCACTAGTCCGCTCAAAGCTAGACTACGGTTGTTTCATATATGGATCAACCCGAACATCATATATAAAAAGCCTAGACCCTATTCACCATACTGGCCTAAGATTGGCCCTAGGAGCATACAGAACTTCCCCCGTGAACAGTCTATACACGGAAGCACACGAACCCCCACTAGATCTAAGGCGAGAAAAGTTAGCCCTTCAATATTTACTGAAACTGAAGTCTTGCCCAAACAACCCTGCATACCAATGTACCTTCTATCCTAAATATGAAGAACTCTTTAACATGAGAAGAAAAACTATCAAAACGTTCGGGCTCCGAATGAAGGAAAGCATTGAAGAATCGAAAATTCCAATCTCCAGCATTCACAACTTCATACTGCCTAAAACACCCCCATGGACCATGAAACAAGTTGAAATAAAACTCAACCTAAACAAAAAGTCCAAATCTACCACAAACCCTATTGAATACCACGACGAACTTCAACATTTAAAATTACAATATTCAGACTACACCTTTATCTACACAGACGGGTCTAAAAGCAACAATCACACTGGATGTGCAGCAACGTACCATAAAACCACAATGAAGAGAAATCTTCAAAATGAAGCATCTATATTCACTGCAGAGACTATAGCTATCGATCTAGCACTCAACATAATTTCAGAGGAAACCACCAAAAACTTCATCATTCTCACAGATTCTCTATCAGTCCTATTATCTATACAAAATCAAAAACAAGAAAATCCACTAACAACAAAATTAATAGAAAAAATCAATATCCTTTCAACTACTAAAAACATTATTCTTGTCTGGATCCCCAGCCATGTGGGGATTAAAGGCAATGACAGGGCAGATACAGCTGCAAAAAGATCTTCTCACCTTCTAACTGACAATTTTAAGATTCCACATACTGATCTTAGACCCCAGATAAAAGCATACATACAGGAAAAATGGCAACTGCGGTGGAGTCAGCAAGAGGGCCACAAATTATACTCAATCAAACCTGAACTTAAGGAACGATGTCCGGACATCAAGAGATCACGCCGAGAAGATGTGATACTGACTCGGCTGCGCATAGGGCACACCAACTTTACTCATTCTTATATACTAAATGGAGAATCGGCGCCAGAGTGCATCCCATGCCAGGAGACACTCACAGTAAAACATATCCTAGTTGGGTGTGATGACCTTGCCCCAACTATAAAATTATATTATACAGAAAGCAATATGGAAGACCTTTTTGAAAAGGTCAACTCAGCAAATATTCTAGCATACCTAAGGAAAGTAAATTTATATAAGAAAATTTAAGGAAATTTAAAGTCACCCAAATATACACATCCATGTATAAATACAACATTTAATTTCTTAGTTCAATTTTATAAAAAAAGGGAGGAAAGGCTGAGAAAGTCATTCCCCCCCTCCCAATAAAAAAAGTTAAAAAAAAAAAAAAAAAAAAAGGACTCCGGCATTAAATGACCACATAGGTTGATATGCCGTAAAACCAATCAATCAATCAATCAATCAAACAGTCAGACCACTTTTAGATTTACAAATTAGACCACAAATATGACAACTTAGCATTGCCGAATGTGCTGTAAAAGCCTCCTCATAAGACTGTTGTTCCTGTTTTTGTGTGATTTCAGATGATTTACAAAACCAGCTTTTGATGAAAGGTATCTGCCACATACAGTGCACTTTAGTTCTTGTTGTAATTTTTCTGACATTATATTTTTGTCCTGCTTTCTTAAAACATGTTTTAAGACAGCAAAATCTACATGCTGCTCTTCAAAAATCTTACGACTTTCTCTAATGGTTTTTCTTCACCGTGATTCACTGGGGCTTCCCAGTTATGTATATCTATCTCAAGTATTTTCAAGTTGTTTTTCAGGGACTCCTTAAACCTTTTTTTTGGTTTATGTTGTGGTCTTTTACCCTTATCTATCTCGCGAGCACCTTTTTATACCCACCACCATTCACAATCAAGGTTTTGTGTCACATGACTTGTGGTCTACAAATATTGGATCTCATTTACGCTGATGATATTGCCATATTGGATAAAAGTTTCACTGACATTTGATTTGCCATTGACAAGATGCAATCTTAAACTTCAAAGATCAGCATGAAGATGCCAATAAGACAAAGTTACTAACAGCAGGTCTACTTCCAAATGAAAAACGGTTGGTTATCGTCAACATGGAAACCTTTGAAAAAGTCACACAGTTCAAATACCTTGGCTCTGTCATCACTGCAACAAACCAAGAGAGGGAAAACATCCTTAATCTCATCAACGTTTGCACCATCTTCTGACAGCTTTGATCAAAGTTTTGGTCTTGAAAAGAAATAAGGTTGAACATCAAAGTCAGGATCTAACAGGCCCTCAACCGCATCATTTACTTTTATGACTGTGAGACTTGGTCTATGCAGGCAAACGGCCTATGCACCCTGGAGTTATTCAACTATCACTACCTATGCTTATTCTGCATGTCCGCTGGCAACAATTTATCTCCAACAGTGCAGTTTATGCTTATTACAAAATCCACATTCTTCAAAAATCTCTCCTCGTCAGACTTTTTTGTTGGTTCAGCCACGTCCTTTAACACCCAGGTGATTTTATCTGTGAAATCATTAAATCAACACTACCGCTAGGTTGGAAGAAATGTCACGATGACCAACTCAAAACCTGGCTCAGAACAGTAAAGCAGGATGCTGAACTGATTCTGGGCCCTCATCTTTATGGGTTCGTCAGTGGAACCGCAAATGGCTGGCACTCATAACGGAAGCAGCCTTGGATCGCCGTGCCTGGTCTGTTAGTGTTCAAGATGTAGTGAACTTGTTGGAAAAAGCCAATCCGACTGACTCAGGGTGAATGCCACGGCCATGACCATGATGCTTGCTTGAATGGCGAAATCTGTTCCATTTTTACTAACATATCCACAGAGAAAAGAAACATGTGCAGGGTAGAATGATAAAATTGTCACCCTAATGAAAACAACACTACAGCTTTATTTTAAAACTTTTATTGAAAAAAATCGATTCCGTTAACTTGATAATGTAGTAGAGCTGACATCTATTCAATGTAGCTGCCTTCAGCCTCAATCACCACCTCAATATGATCTGCAAGTGCCAGTAGGAGCTTCGCGAATACCTAGTGGATGGTGGCGATCAGGCTGGCTTTGGTGTTGTGAGAGTTCATGTTGGTGATTTTTTTTTTTTTTTTACATGGAGCTCACCACTTATCAAGGCCCAATGGCCACTCGGGGATAAGGGTTATTGTGTGTACAGTAATCAAAGGGATAGTGTAGCAATAGTATTGGAGAAATTGTGAGGTGTCATTACTTGGGGGGGGGAGGCGATTCATCAGGAATTTGTGTTGGACTTGAAGACATCCAGGTTGCAGGCAAGCAGAACAGAGTTCCACAAGCGTGCAGTTCTAAGAAAGAAGCTTTGTTCATGGTGTCTACGTTTTGATTTAGGCACAGCTAGGGAGTGGGGAAAATTATTGACGGTGGTTTCAGCTAGTTGGGTGTTTTTTGAAAAAGATTGGCGAGGGGGGGGGACCAGAGAATGGAGCTCAGACGAGCACCTGCCATGGAAATAACGATAGAACAATGACAGGCTCGCTACGTCTCTTCTGTGGGAAAGAGGTTGCAGGGTAGAGAAAAGGGCATCCCCCCACCAAGCCACAGAGTCTATTTTGTACTCTGTCAAGGCAAGATAGGCTGTTTTTAGCAGCCCCCGCCCAGATGTGGTGATGTTCTCGACATATGACCAAACAAAGTAATCCAGCGGGTTCAGGTCGAGGGGAGGAGGAAAGCCAGTAAGAGGAGGGTGCAAAGTTGTAGCACTTCTTCTAAAGCCATGCTTGGGTCTCTTTGGACTTGTGGGCCAGCACTAAGTCCTGCTGTCACACTCAGGGTCTGCCAGAGGCCACCTGATTACACCAGGGAATCACCACTCTCTTCAGCACATCCAGGTACACTTTGGGGTTGACTTTCAAGCTGACTTTGAATATGTGAGGTGGAATGATGTGGCCCTCACTTGAAACCACACCAAAGACCATAACCGTGAGTCGTCCGATGCATTGAGCTGTACCCTTTTGTGCTGAAGCATCTGGATTTGCATTTTAAGGGTGCTAGCAATAGCCCTGTTGTTATAACGGATCAGTGGAGAGCATGTTTACAGCAGTCCATTTCCAATCTCCCTCTTTGAACGTTGTATCACTTTCAGACATGATGGAAGGCTCCTATCACTCTTGGGATTTGTACACAACTGGCTAACTAGTTGATAGTCTGCAACAAAAGAAGGAAATTGTTTTTCGTCAAATGGAAATGGAATCACATCATCTTTTCTAGTGTGACAATTTTATTGTTCTACCCTGTAGATATCAAACTTTTTTAAGTACAAATAAGAGAAAGGGGGCAAACTCTTCTTTTCTGTAAGCATTAAAAAAGAATCTTTTTTTTTTTTTATCCATCCTATTACTCTCTTTCTGTAACTAACAATAACTCTTTCTAACATTCTTTCATTAGTAATTATTATCAACTTGTTTTTTACTTGTTTGTTTTCAATCATTCATCATTAGTTTTTTTGTTGTTTTTTTTTTTACTTGTGAGTTTTGAATTGTCTGTTGCTACTGATATGGCTCACAAACGGGGTATATTCGTTTGAAGTAGTTGAGTGGTCTTTTCTATTTTGGAGTAATAACCTGGTGAATCACATCACTGAACGAGGATTCATGTTGAAAACTGGTCTTCCTTAGCATGAAGCTGGTGGTGTACTTTAAACGTTTGTCCTCACTTGTCAGTATTTATGGCTTAATCAGCCAATCATATTCTTAGAAGGAAGATGAATCTGGATTATTTTTTTTTTAGATAAATCATAAAGTATAAATCCTCAAAAAAATTTTTTTTAATTATGTGGCTCTTTGAAATTTGAATATGATTTTATAAGAATTTGGATTGACAATATAATTACCAAACGGTATTGTACTAATTAAATTTATCATTATTATTAATAAAATAATAATGAATTATTATTATTAATAATAATCATTTAATTATGAAATTAAATCTATCAGAATGCATATTGATTTATTCGCAAATATGTGAATAAATAATTACGTAGTTATTAAATTTAATTTTCCAAATTCTATTTAAAGAAAGACTCCCAAATACTTTCTTTTTCTTTTTCAGAGTGCAAAGATTTTTTAGTATAAAAATTGAGGAGGAAAAAAAATCTTGTGAATGTTTTATGTAATTTTTGTAGGAATTTGTCTTTTTATGGCTTGTTTTATTCAAAAAAAAGAAATTTTGATTTTTTTTCTTCCAGAATTTGAAACAAAAATTTAAAAAAAAAAATGTAAGTAATTTAGGTGATTAAAATAGGATTTTGATTTGTAGTGAATACAGAATATTCTTGAAAAAAGATGTTTTATTCTTGAGAAGAAATCCTTTTAGATTGAAAAAAATTTTTACTTTGGTTTTGTTTGAAGAACTGAGTTTTGAAATATTGAAAATAGTGTGTGAATACTTTAGTTTTGTAAATAGTCTAATAATTTTTGTAAATAGAAATTAAATAAAATTAATAAAACACTGCAGTAAGAATCAATGTTTCTCTTTGTATTTTTTAGTTTCACCATTGAAAAAAATGTGCTATTGTGTGAACATCCAAAACATACTCGCATGTGATTGCATGTGACCATCTGTTTATTAAAGCATAACCCAGAAAGTATGAGAAACAGGCATTAAGAATGACCAAATGATATTTTTTTAATCTGTGATAGGGAGTGTTTATTCTTTAGATTTTAAAGCTACTGTGTCATGTAGACAATATTAAGAATAAAATGAAATAATTGAGGTGATTGAACTAAAATTCACTTTCATTAAGAAAGGACCTAGTGTAACTTGTGAGAGTAGATAAATAGTAGCAAGTAAAATGAGTGCCACTTTCTCTTTGGAAGGTTTATTTGAGAGATCCCGGTAATCCAAAGACAATATAATAAATATTGAATTATAGACATAATATGAAGTTTTTTGCTTGTTATACTATTGTTTTAATGCAAATGAGAAAAATAAACTTTAATTTATTATGTAGTTATATAATACCTGATATTCTACTTCATTTCCTCTATGACAGTATATTGTTTTGATATTTTGTCTGAATTTCCTTTTTTCTTTTAACTTCATTCAGAATGAGGAAATTTCCAAGCACATCCGAACTGCGATCAAGAAAGAAAAACTTGAGAAGGAGTACAAGCGGCATATCGGCACTGATGTCTCATCCCAGAACCGAAGTCTTAAAAAGATCAGCTCTAGCAAGAACAGATACAATATTGTTTCACAGTTCCGAGCGAAACAGCTTGATAAGATTGATGAAATGGCTGACGAGGAAGCAGAAGCTGACAAGAAAGAAGTGACCACAGGCGAAGAGGCTGGAAGCAGTTCAAAAAATCCAAAAGTATTTTGCCTGTATGATATAGAACAGGAAAACATGACATCCAATCAGGTAAGGACCATTTTAAGATCGGTTGGTCATCTTTTTTTTTTTTTTACAACATATCACCTATGGAGTTTTAATGGTATTTTAATAAGAAAGCTTTTATTTTTACTAATATGTGAGACGTGTTGCTACAAAAAAAAAAAGAAGTAAGTCCATGTCCAGAAGTTTCGCCATCTTTGGAAGTTAAGTCCAGGTACCAATGCCAATAGTTGGAGGCTATCGCTGGTTTCATTTACATACCTATCAGAAGTGTGTTAGTTGTTTAGAATGAGAAAGGTTTGTCAAGCAAATTGGCCTTCTATCTGGCTCACTGTGTCAAAAGCACAGATGAAATTCTTTAAATAGAACTAGTAGGACTACTCAAGTGTTCCCTGGGCCAAAAGTGTAACATATTTCTATTAAAACTTCTATCTTTCTACCTCTCTCTTCCCGCTCACCAACTCCCTCTTTCTCCTCTGCTCAGCCTATTCCATTCTACCTGAACATACATACACATGGACAACTCTCTTGTATATAATAGATTTCTCTAGGAATGAGTCAGCATTTTATTTCCAAATTTGTACATAATAGCATTGACTCCCCCCCACACACACACACACAAAATCTGGTCCAGTTGACCTTGAGAGAATCAATAAATCTTTCTAAAATTTAGATATTCATCCAGCACAATGCTGATTAAGAATATACCAACTTTATGAGTCTTTGTTTTATAGTTTTTATTTTTAGGTAGACATACATACACAGACAACTGCTCTTTATATAATAGAAAATATAGGACTAGGTGCCAGGCTCCCATGGAGAAATTGATTCTGATTAGCTAAAGTCTGATATCAACAACCAATCATTATAAGATTTCACTCCATCTTGAGATCCATCATTGGGCAGTAAATAGATGTATGTATGTATGTACCCAGCATAAAGATAATATAGACTTATTATTATTGGTTATGCGAGAAGAATGTCTTACTTTATTTTTTTATTTTGTTCTACCTGCAGATGCTAGAGACATGTCACAGTTTTTGAATTGTGGAATAAATAATCATAGTGATTGTGGCCTTTGTTTAGTAAACTTTTTTTTCTCTTTTCATGTCTGATTCTTGGATTATTTGTCTATTTTGGATTTTTCGGACTACTGTTCTCATCTTGAATGTTATTTTCACAACGTTTCGGCTGATGTAACCCCCAGCATTCTTCAAGCGCATCTTGTTGTCATTCTGTAATCTTCAATGGAATACAGCAAAAGTAGAAGAAAAAGATTATGTGACTACTCTAATATATATAACATATAAGAATATGTTATCATAAATAAATAGAAGGAAATAGAATTACATATACAATAATGTTTGTATTAGGGGGTAAATATCTTGTGTTGGACAGGATTTCTTTCTAGTTTCGACAAACTAATGGAATTCTGGTTTACATTAGTGGGTTTTTAAACTACCACATTTCAGGTGCAAACATTATCATATATTTACATGTCATTGCAAAATTAGTATAAATTACATAATAGTAGATGTGCTCAATGTATTTTTAACAAAAAAATTATCCACAGTTACATTCTATTTAAAAATGGCGGACCCTTAATTTAAGTCAACGGAGATAAGTCAGTTTGTCATACTAAATTGGTCGCACAGCTTTTCTACATTAAAACATACGATAAAACTCGATAATTTGATAAATTCTATTTTTATTTGTAATTTTTTTCTACTGAATCATTTTTCGTAATTTTTAGAATTGGTATTAATTTTCGACATAACACGTAAGTACTTGATAATGTTTTCACCTGAAATGCATTAGCTTAAAAGGTCACCAATGTAAACAAGCACCATGATTCTTATTTTCAAAGATTGTTTATAAATTTATTTCAACCAATTTGAATTGTTAAATTTATCTGGTCGTCGGCAGTCAATCTTTTTTGACTTTAAATCTTTGTACAAAATTTCTCTGCGATTCTTTTTTGTTCTTGTTTATATAACAAGTTAGGGCCACATGGCGCTGCCTGGTTAGAAGCACACACCCTCCATGTGACATTGTTTCAGTGGTGTACCTTGCCGTCACTCCTCTTTTATCGCTCAGGATTGGATGCAAGTCTGCTCATCCACCATCTGACTTTGGTCACTGATTCACGTCCTTGACGCTCTTAAGTTGACAGCATCAGCCATCAGCATACAACTGTCGAAATAGGCAAATTGAAATTATCGATAATCTCAATATATCAATTTTTTTTTTTTTTAGCAGAGTGTGGTAGCATAAAAGCTAAGGATGTTCATGATAACAGGCGGAGAGATAGAATTAAAGCTGTGCCATGAGATGGCAGTTATACAGTGATTGCCCTTTTATATATATAACTAGCGAGGGGTACCCGGCGTTGCCCGGATGTTTGGAGGTGTGTGTGGAAACTCGGGGGGGGGGGGGTAAAAAATAATAAAATAAGTATGAGGATCGAACCCGAACCGTTGAGGCAAAGTTGTAAATGAAAGTGTGAAAAAAAAAAACATGCGACCTTAACCATTGCCCCACTGCGAGATGCTAATGGAAACATGTTTGAATTTATTTAATTACTTGGATTTGGCAGGTGCCCGTTTTAATGAGGTCAAGTTTGACTGCGGGATAGTATTTCATTTACTGCGGAATGTTTTTTTTTATGTTTATTTTCCCAAGATGTTATAGGAAAAAGACTAACCCACATGCGGCGATCGACAAATGTTGAATATTTATCTTCCCGAAATCGAGCAAATTAAATAGACAGGCAAGCTTCGTTGTTAACTGTGAGATATTACGATTTATATGTGATATAAAAAGTTTTAAAAAGTTGTGAACCGACCGACCGCTTCTCTGAAAAAAGCCTTTTGTAGAAAAAAAAAAGCGAACATACATACATACATACATACATACATACATACATTTTCACTTTTATATATATAGATTCACTCTTAAACTAATAAACCAATCATTATGAATGATAGAATATTTATTCTAGGCAACACAGTAAGTAACATGGGCTCATTACTTTTTTTGTAAACTTTACATTTTAGGGCATCTGCCCTGTTCCTCAAAAAAAAAGCTTAAAATAAGTGAGGATACAAAATATTACATAGACAAAAGTATTGCTATACATCAAATTTTGATATCCCCCCCCCCCCAAGCAAGGCATATTGCTACTTGGAACGTTACTATTTGGTATCGTGTCTAACAGGGGACTGTGAGGAGTTGAGTAGCCAGATGTCTTCACATTACATTAGATTTTCTGCAGGTTAGTACAGTCACAGAAGCTAGAAACAGAGAGCGAGTTCCAAAGTCTAGCAGTCCAATGAAAGAAATTAGAGGGGAAGGCTTTCCGGCAGCTACGGTCTCAATATTGAAGGGGTGGGTTTTTGCTGTTTGTTCATTTGACATTAATTTAATTATTTTTACTAGGGGGGGGGGGCCTGTGGAAATTCCACAGGGAACTCATTCATGGGTAATATATTGATGTTGGCATTCTGTGGATGTTCGGCATAAATGGAGATGCTCCGATATTATTGTAGCTCTTTTGTTAAAACTGCAAAAGTATTTATCTAAGCTAGCAAGGACGCCCGGCGTAGCCCGGTCGTAAAATACGCTTAAATATGATATTTTAATTCTTGCAAATTTCATATATATTATTATAGAGTTAATGTTTTATCGATTTTCATATATTATAAAGTTGCGATCTCCAAAATAAAAATATATATCCATATAACTTGGATGGATCAGTTTAAACCAAAACTTATGAAACTTGAGTTCCTTCTGCTATAATCGAAACTGAAACCAAAGCTTATGAAGAATTTTTGATAAAATTATTTATAAAAAAATAGATGACTTGCGTGCCATAAGCTATAATCAAAACCGAAACCAAAGCTTATGAAGAATTCCTGGTAAAATTTATTATTACAAGAAATAGAAGTCCATAACAATTAAATGACAGTCACTCGAATATAAGCGTGACACACAAAATAACACGTTATCCTATTAATATATAGATTGTGCAATAATTCATATCAGTTTGAAAAAAAAAATCCACTGATGTCGGTGCACTGCTATGAATTCGGAATAGGAATGAGCAAGAAAAGAAAAGTTTTAAGTAGTTAATAGTTTAATAGTAATCTAATCTTTAAATCGACCCTCAGTTAAATCAATCGGTAAAAATAATTCCTTTAATTATTTTTTATTTTTAGCGAAGTAAATACTAAAAAGTACAAAACTAAAAATATTTTTAAAAATCTTTTAAATACAAAAGCTTACTGTTTTCAAAAATATGTTAAAAATAAAAAAATGAAATTTCTGCCGTAAGGTGGACATGAATTCAAATAAAAAACTAATATTTTTCAGTAAACGCCCTAATCCATTGAGCCACGGCTAGTCATATCATGTTGGTGCAAATTTATGTACTTAATGTAGCCAAGAGGTGAATCAGTTCATGCATGCGCAGATGTTAAAATCGTTTAGAAAGAGATGATTTTATGTAACTTCCCCATCAGATTCTGCAGTTGTTAAGGTAGAAAAAATGAATATTTTATACTAAATTTTGCATACTATACGTCTGAGTCCCTGCCCTTTAAAACGGTACTAGAATCATTATTATCCGTTTTGGATTTCAAGTTTTAGTGAAACATACAAACACACTAACAGACAACTCTCTTTTATATAATGGACATGCCTTGGTTCCCAGCGTTGGTAGTAAGCAGGCAGGCTCGAACCCATACCAAACAGGAAGTGGCGAAGGTTTAAATTAAGGCTAGTCAATCGAAAAGAGGGATGACTATCGAAAATATCGGTGAAAAAGCGACCCCTCCTTGTAGAAAAATGCTGAGTTGAGGGTGAAGGAATTAATGATTTTAGCCAAATTTTTTATATTTGACTTCTGAAGGGTCGAGCTTCAAAACGATACCAATCGCGTGAAAATTCATCGCCTCTATCGAAAGTTTTAGACTGACATACATACATACATAGATTTAAACAGACAGGTGAGATTTATATTATAGATTATTATTTAGTACTTATATCTGTTGCACAACAGGTGAGAATTATCAAGCCTCGTCTTAGAATTCTGAAACATAATTTTTTGATGTATGTTTTTATTATGTGTTTCATTTTTTTTAGGTTGCCGAAGAGGACGTTGTGACGTGCAACTCTGTCCCAATGATCAAAGAGAAAGTCGCCTCTCCGAACGGTGACATCGACAAGAATTATGTTTATGACTTGTACTACATCAATCAGCCGCATTTTAATTATTCCTGGCTCGAGAACATTACTTGTGTCGATGTTTACAAACAAGACAGCATCTATATCCCTGGTCAGTATTCAGACGACGAGGTCTACGAGGATGATGACGATGACAGCAATGATGAGAACAACTGGCGTAATGATTATCCTGATGAAGACCCACACTTCTATGACCCTGTGGAGGTCAGTGATGACGATGATTATCTGACAGGTTAGTATAACTCGATGGTTGTGAGTTAGGCTGTGTTTTGCAAGGAAATCCCACTTATCAAGGCCCGAAGGCCACTCGTGGGTAAGGTTAATGAATGGTAGGTGGTAGTGTAATCCTTAATGGCATAGATTTTTTTTCACAATATAGCTGAGAAAGTTATCTATAAAGTGTTTGTTTGAAATTTGGTCGAAAAATGAGTGAGCAGTGAAGCTTTAAAGCAGTTCTAAATAACTAAAACTGCCACTTAACCATATATTCAAACACAGTAGCATTTGAATGATATCATTTCTATTCATGCAACGCATGTCTTCAACCCTCACTGGCCAGGTTTCACTTCCATATATCATCAAACTGTATACATCAGCCTGATAGACTGTTGTCTTGCTCGACAGTGATGAGAAAGTAAAAAGCAAAGATTAAATGATTTTCGTTTTTTGTTGTTGCTTTTCTTAACTGTTGAAATGAGATTGTTAATTTTGTTCTTGAACATCATGTTCTTTTTTAACGAGATGCTCAAGGGAGTTTTATTTGTTTTCCAGTTTATCTGGATTCTCTATTTAATTGTATTCTTTTCAAATTTCAGAAAGTAAAGCAGGAAATTCTGATGAGGATGATATGCTGGCCGCCCAATTGGAACGATGTTACCTTGGTAAGTTTATTTTACTTGCAAACAAACTAAACCATCACGAGCATTGTTTGATGCGTATATAAAGGAACTTTAAATTTATAGAAGGCAAAAGAAAGCAGAGGTATAACGGCTAGAAACAAACTGAGGCAAATTAAAACGACTTTCAAACGTGCAGCATATGTTTAACACATGTATGAAGAAGGGATATTTCCCGAAATATAACAATATAGATACTCCATCTGACACAAGTAATAACATAATACATGTCAAATATTATGTGTGTGTGTGTGTGTGTGTGTGTGTGTGTGTGAGAAATCTACTGTTTAAAAAGCACCGTTTACATGGTAATTTAAATTTAAAAAATTTATTTTTTTTAAACCAAACAAGTGCAAGATTTTTTTTTTTATAGACATAATTGTTCATTAAAAATGAATTCTTTCAAATTCAAATCGTAAAAGATTCTTCTTCAGGAAGTGTGTATTTCTTTTCTCTCTCTTTCGTGTCATGTTATTTTTTAATACTTGACTCTTTCTCAGATCGATTTCAAGGTTGAGGTTTTAAAGTCTGATATAAAATATATATAAAAAAATCATGCACTTGTCTGGTTTAAAAAACAAAAAACATTTAAACTGACTTCCTACATATTTTCACACAAGCGCACAATCAGCTCATACACTGTATTGGACTTAAAAACCTCAACCTCAAATTATATCTACAGACGTGCCAAGTATTAACACTAGCATGGCATGAAAGAGAAAAAAACCCTTATTTTCTAAAGAAGAATCTTTTATGATTCCAATTCTGAGGAATTTAATTTTAATGAACAAATGTTTATTAAAAAAAATTTTGCACGTGTCTGGTCTTAAACTTAAAATTTAAAATTATATATATATATATATATATATATATATATAATTATTACTATGATTATTTTAATACCTACAGATACTAGTGTTTCATCCTTTCAGGAATCACCAGTACAAGGACTTACAATTACAGCCGGTCGGGAGATTCAAACCCGGCCACAAAGCAATCTCTGACTTTATTAGCAAGAAACAAACCGTATAGCCAACATTAATCACAAGAAATACAGTTGAAGTTAACATTTATATAAAGTGTAAATGTCAAGACAATGAGAGTTAGCTTATGATTATAACATCATGATCTGCGCACGTGAGCTTAAGTGACTGACTTATTAAATTTCAACTTAGAGTTCTTAAAGGGGCTGACATAATTATTACTGTAATAATTATTAAATACCTACAGACACTAGTGTTTCATCCTTTTGGGAATTATCAGTGCAGGGAGTTACGATTACAGCCGGTCAGGAGATTCGAACTCGGCCATGAAGCCATCTCTGAAAGTGGCCTATACTAAACAGTGTAACCTATACTAAAGAAAAAAAATTTTTTTTTGGGGGGGGGGGGGTCAGCAATATCATCTACTGGATTTGTGTTTATTATCAAGTTTAATTATTTTTGGATAAATGCACATGTTCTTTTTCATTACGTTTAGTTAATTTATGTGAAAAATCCATATTTTTGAACAATGTTAAGTAAACATTCATTCGTTTTCTTTTCCATCCATATAAATTCATTATATGTATTTAAAAAAAACTTTTTTTTTTTACTTTTAGTATTAATTATTTCTGTAAATATAAACATATTTATTTTAAAAATATTCATTAAAAACGTTTCTATAAACAAATATATTTCAATGAAAAATAATCTGATTTTAGATATTCTTACGTTTTTATAAGGATCTTCAAATTACATTGCAAACCACTTTCAAATCGTTATTCTGGATAAATATGTGCTTGTATTGAAGTTTTTCCATTATCTATATTTGCAACAGCCTTGAAAATTTTGTAAACAGCCAGATGATTTTTGGTGAAGTTCTGATGTAGTTAATGAAGTTGTTTCGAACTGACCAACAGTTCAAAAGTTCATTAAAATGTTATTTTCATCAATTAATTTCATAAGTTATTTACAGTTGTCATTGTTTGAGAGCAATTGGATGATTTACGACTGTAAATTTCAGACATGATGCCTTAGTGTCAAAAATCAACTGAATGCATTAAAAAAAAAATCTTTTTTTTTTTTTAATTTTTTTTCATCTCCCCCTCTTCAGATATGGATGAAAAGAAAGAGAAACATGATGATAACGATGATGACGACGATGACGAACATTATAATTATTTGGAATACAACCAATTTCCTTATTACCACAAAGAACCATCTTATGAAAGTTATATGGAACGAGTTCTTAAAGAATTAAGTGACGCCTAAGGAAAGCTGAAACAAAACTAGAAACACTGATGTAACTATCCTATATTTTTTATTTGTTGTTTTTTATTCAACATTTTGTTAATAAAATGTTATTTGTTGAATGGTTTCTGTTTTATTTACTGATCTGTCCATAATCTTAATATAATACCTATTGTGTGTCTGCTTATAAAAGGGAATTTATATATACAAGACTCGTCTTACTGACGGTCATCCCACAAAGAGTTGATACTAGATGACTATACTCTGGAAGTAGTAGACTCTTTCTGCTACCTGAGTGTGGATTACGGATGTGAAATCAATACAGCTACAAGAGTGAAGGCAGCATGGATAGATTGTATGACCAAAGCTTCTTTCTTAGAACTGCACGTCTGTGGAACTCTGTTTCATTTTTCTGCTTTCAAACTGACTACAATATGGTTGTCTTCAAGTCCAACGTGAACAAATTCTTGATGAGCCGTCACCTTAAGTAGTCCAATTTACCCAATTCTCACTACTAATGTTCATTGCAATATTTTCCCATTGACCACTTTACAGTCATTAACCCTTATCCTCGAATGGCCTCCTAGCCTTGATAAGTGGTTACTCCTTTGTAAAAAAAAAAAAAAATGTGAACTGTTGCTTTGAATCCTTGAAACAGTTAAATGAGAAACTGAAAACATAGAAAAACAGTTTAGAGGTCAAAGGTTTGAAGCAGAGCTTATTAAGGCAGCTTAGGTAAAAATTTGTTTCTCTCTAAATCCAGAATAAGTTGTATAGTAGCTGTGTCAGAATTGGTGATGAAACAATTTCAATATTTAGTGCTAATGCATTTTATGGGCGTGTTCACTCAAGTTCACCTGGAACTAAACGTGCCAAGCACATCTTACAAAACTGAAAATAATAACATTCATCGGATATGACTAACAATTGAAAAAAAAAAAAAAAAAATGGTTACAGCAAAAAATTAAAAATATAACAACTCAGGCCATCCAGCAGATCGATTCCTCCAATGAACTGGTTGTATTCCTTCACGATGGCAGGCGGTGGAATTTCAATCATTTTCTTGTCTTTCTTTTCATATCTCTTGGCTTTGTCTTCTGGTTCCATGTCGATGTAGCTTGACATCAGATGGACAGCTTTGTTGTCGAACCATTTGACAGCAATGGCATTCGATCGTAGTTCTACTTTTTGGTGATAGGATTCACAGCCAGCTACTTTCAGATCTTTGTCGGATTTCAAGTCACATCCTTTGAGGCGGTTGGATCGAAAAGTGCCAACAAAAAGATAACCTTTCTTCTTGAATGCTTCAGCAAGTTGAAGACTCGAAAAAAATTGTCTGCAAAGATTTTGTAGTTCTTGTTCTCCTCAAGTGAAGATGTCATCTCCATCACGACATCACCTCCAGGGCCAAGAAGTGATGGAGCTCGCCGTTTTCCATCTTTTGATCCTTGATAGACGTCAAAATTGCAGTATGCCTGAGACACCTGCTCTCCCCCACAACTTGAAGCCCCAAGGATGGGGTTTCTCTTGCATGTACTGCTTGCAGGAAGATTTTCTCTTGAAGGATACCATAATCTCATCTACTGCTTGATGCTCTTCAGCAGGAATCTTCAAGTCGGTGATCCAAGGTCTCCGCTTCCACAGCTTGTCAGCTGCTTGCTCTTCCTCTGTGGCCATCAAATTGTCAGTGAAGTGCAACAAAGTTGCCAGCTTTCTGAAGCGATCTTTTGGCATTAAACCAGCGACAGATTCATATCGGGTTCCATTCGCCCAGTAGGCCCTTACTGCATATGCTCTCACCAAACCCATTCGCAGATCCCGATGAATATTTCTATCTCTTTCCTTGTTGTCTGGAGTTCAATGCCAGACTTTTACATGGCATATTTGTTTGTTTCTTCTTCGGTTTTGGCCAGCATTTCATCTGTTACCAGCATTTTGAAATACTGGTATGGCGTCATCACGTCACCATCTGCTGGAGGTCCCTCCAGCTCTCCTTTGAAGGCAGTGGATTCTGGTGGAATGAATTCCGAAGAAGTCCACATGGGCATGTCAAGCACTTCAGCCAACCTCTCAATATCTTCTTCATTGACAGTCTGTATGTCGTAATTCCTCAGGTTTACCAGAGGAATATCATCCTCCGAATCCACATTCAGCTGCTCTGTCAGGGGCAGATCATCTTCAGCAGGAACTCAACGTTGGCTCGCAAGTTGTGCCAAAGGCAGATCATCATCACTGTCATTGTCCGTACATTGCTGCAGTCTTTTTCTTCATTTCTTTGTTTTATGGAGAATCTCCTCTTCATCTTCGTCTGACTTGTTGTTGCACGGCAGCTATTCATCCCCAGAGCTGTCTGAGACCTCTAAGTCACTGTTGTTGGGGTCGATAAACCGGCAAACGTTGGTAACGCATACAAATGTTGACATTCTGAAAAGAGAAAATACAATTTTGTATTCACGTAAATACTTTCAAGACTGTTTTGCAGTTTGGAACAAATAATAATAAATCACAAACAAACTAGAATATTTTGAAAAGGCTTGATGTGCCATATATGGGACATGCATTTTACATGCACTCATTTGAAATATATTCAAGTCGTTTGTAAATGATGATATGATAAACTGTAAGCGAAACACACGTTTTATAACCTTTCAACATTAGAAAGGCTAGCAGGATTACCTTTCGTTATAATCGGCCAGCAAACAGCATCAGCACAGCAGTCTCTCAATCACGTGTTGGGAGCATGAGGAAACAGGCTGTTGGTAGTAAAGTGAAAAGGCGGATTGGAAATTCAAAGAAAGTAACTCAGAAAAATAATGTTTTGAATAATTAACATGAAATTGAGGCAGTTACATCCCTTGAGCCAGAATGCTGTGCACTTGAATTTGATGTGCCATATATGGCACGGGCAGCCCTAGAGGGTTCCTATTTACAATGCCTCCCCACGGGACAGAGTTAGACACCAGGGTCGTTTTTTAACGTGGAGAAAAGTAACAAAAATAAAAATTGTCTCAGTCGTGAAGAATTTTTCCTCCACTGACAGAGAACAAGAAATTGAAGTGCAGCATCTGAAGAACAGATACTACATTTTGATCTTGTCCCGAAGGCCAAGCAGCCCTAGAGGGTTAATGTGATAGGATTTTATGGATTTATCGCAAGTTTATGAGGGTCTGTCTACACTTTCTTAGTATTCCTCACATTTGATCCACCCAATATTTTTTCTTAGCCTTGAGAGTTTTTAGGGTAAACATTTTTATACGAACTTTTAGGATATTAATTGTATATCTTACACTGATTAAGTTTATTATTAACAAACAGTTTTCGGTCTTCTAATGGAAAATATTTTTTTTTAATTAATTAAAAAAAAAAAAAAAAGCTATGTATCTGTCCAGGGATATGAACAAACAACAAATGAAATGAGTTAAAGAAATATTTATTTTAGCATAAAACAAAACATACAAATAATATTTACAAATAAATACACTTTCATAGTGCTACTGCTAATAAGGTCTATAGTGTTGATGGTAAAAGGGAGATAAGAACTTCAAATCAAATGTTTAATAATAATGTATATGCAAATCTAATAATAATGTATATGCAAACCTAATAATAATGTATATGCAAACCTAATAATAATGTATATGCAAACCTAATAATAATGTATATGCAAACCTAATAATAATGTATATGCAAACCTAATAATAATGTATATGTAAATCTAATAATAATGTATATGCAAATCTAATAATAATGTATATGTAAACCTAATAATAAGAATAAAGAGAAAAATATCGTTGTTTGATCAGTGAGAAAATATACAGAACTCTTTGTATTTACCGAAATTCCAGTTTCTTCAAACTGGTGGTTGGCTTTTAAGGAAATTTTTTTTTTTTTACAGCTAAATTTTCCTCCTCGAAACATTACTAGAGTTTTTAGCAAGTCAGCAACTTCACAATTTAACAACTGACACAGCTACTAGTGCAGATTCTTTATGTAGGTTTCTGCATGGAATTTTTTGATTATTCCAGAAAAAAATCTATGCATTAAAAATGTTTTTTTATGTTGTTGTCTTCGTTAAATACTACCAGATCACCCAGCATTGCCCGGTCATAAGATACGCTTAAATACCACTTGTTTTAATTTATGCAGATTTCGAAAAAAAGGTTATATTGCACGTATCCGTTATGGAACAAAGTTCTCCGAAAAAAAATTAGACTTAATTTCATCAAGTAGGGTTGTTCTTTTTTTTTGTTTTGTTTTTTTTTTTTTTTTTTTTTTTTTTACAGCGAAAAACAATTAAACAATTTGTTATGATACCAAGCGAAATGTTCGATTTTTAGGAAGAAAAGCTAGTAATAAAGATGGGGAGGGAGTCTCAGCGCTTTATATGGAGTTATCTCCCATGGAGTGTTCAACAAATTCCATAATGGCTGACTTCAACGCGCTCTCATAAGAACATGTTTTTCCGCTGTAAAAAAAAAAAACTACTCGATCAAATTAAATGAAATTTTTTTTCGGAGATCTTCAATCCAAAACGGATACATACAATATAACCTTTTTTGATATTTTCATTTTTGAATGTCTTGATTAAACTGTACAAGTACCAAATATTCTTATATAGGATATTTTACTCTATGCAGATTTTATATTTATTATCATAGATCAAATACTGTATTTATTATTATATTGTACCCCATATACTGTAGTGATTTCAAAAGTTTAAAAAACATATATATGACTTAGGTGTCATCAGCTAGAATCAAAACTAAAACATATAGTTCTCGTTACCATCAGATCTAAGTTCATATGTATATAAAAATTTAAATTGAACCTAAAATTTTTCTTGGACAATTCCGGTTAATGCTACGGCTAAAATAAGTATTTGGTCTTGCATTGAAGGGTCTCAAATAATTAGATAAAGAGAAAACTTCTGTGTGCCTCACGTCTAACAGAATTTCCATGAATAGAGTTTCTTTCTAAGAACTTTCTATGTTACTATGAAATTGCTTCCCTGTGAGCTACAACATCGTCATTGACAAATGCAATCACAACAAATAAATACTTGTCATAGACAATCCTCACAAGTTATCAAATTTTGTTATATTCGTTTTAAATCCCCTTATTATTCAACTAACAATCCATCTCATATGCTCAAGTGATTTTTGGCCTTAATAAGTGGTGACTCATTGGTTAAAATATATTTTGCATAAAAACCTTGTTGAAGCAGATTGCATGGAGTTATTCAATTTGAGATCTTAAATAATTTTACTTGTCAGTATTTTAGTTTTTGTGGTCATAAATTGCTTTTGTCTTGCGTATACTTGTAAACCAGTGTTTGTATGACACCATATCATCCCACTCCATGACAACATCACCTCCAATCCCAACATTATTTCCATGGTCTTCTTCACCTTCATCTTCTCCTCTGGTCATGTCCTCATCTCTCACATTGGTGCCTGTCGAGGTAGCCAAGTATAAAGAATCCTTGGTCACTATCACCAAATATAACCCGACCTAAGGTGGTCACATGAGCTGGCCTATTTTGGTCACAAAGTCTATGGTATCACGAGTCATGGATACCAAATACATCAGTGTTCACAACCCTGGCAATCACAGAATCTTTCTGATATATATACCTGAGCTTGGGTATGCGTAGCAACTGTAATGACCCCTTGCAGTCACAGTCAATGAGTCTAATAAGACCCAAAGTTCCTTTTTCCTGGACAATAATTGTCTCCACAGCAAAATAATCGCTTGTCTACATTGTGTTGTTGCAGCATCTCTGCTGTCTAAAAGATCCCTTGTCCATGTTGCTGGCTGCTATTGGAGAAATTTTGTCAAACAAACATTTCAAAAGAAAGAAAAAATTAACAAATTGGTCTGTTCCAAAATATATGTATTGTATAGATAGTTAGCGATGAATTTTCAATAATTTATACAAGTTTTGTCTGTTCAGGAAAAAAAGGAGAAAAAAAAACTATTTATGTATTTTTTTATGCTTGGGATGGGGGTGGGGCTAAGCCTCCCTTTCTTTCACTAAATTCTCCTAGTGACTGACATTGAAATACTCCGATTCAATTCTCCATTATGGGAACAGTGAATAAAGATGTTTCTTTTGCATAAGTCACAGGTATTTTTCTCTTGTCCCTTCTTAATAGACTTTTGTCAGAATTATGGATTTTCGGACTATTGGCTTTGGTTTTTCTATTGGGGATGAATATTTGGACAGCTCTTGCCCTGTTCTGCTCTCGTCCCTTCTCTTGTTTTCAAAGGAATTTTTTTCAGGAATACAGATTTTTGAGCCATTGGCTTTGGTTTTTCTATCAAGTCTAAATCTCGGGTTGGCTCCTCCCTTGACTGGGTCTGTTTCTAAATCTTATGTTCTCTACTGCCAATCACTCTGCTCTGCACTCCAAAAATCACTTGTGCTGCTCTTTTTATATCGAGGTATATGGATGGAGATGTAAGATGCAACCCCCTTTGATAGCCAATCAAAGCTAACCATGTAATTTCTGTGTAAGGAGCGGTTGGTTAATGCCAATTGCTCATTTCTTACCTTCGCCTTGGGTCCCAGAGACCATCTTTGATTCCCAGGGGTGCCGACAATATCAGGGTCACCATAGGTCAACTCAACCTAAACATGTTGTCAACAATACAATTTTCCATATAAAATCGCCATTTGCACCTGCTTGGGTGATCAACTGAAGACAAAACAATTATATTTCTCATATATTCCATGGAAACTAACCAATCATAATTTATTTAATCTATTAAAAAATACAGAGAAAAAATTAAAGATTGTTGACTTAAGCGCTTTGCGTCCAATTCATAACTGAATAAAGTTCGGTCTATCATGCTACACTTGTGCTGCTCCTTTTATATGGTCACACTTTGTTCATCAGTAAGTTGATCCATTCATTTCTCCATTTCCTCTTAGCCATGCTCTGCCTCTAATTCTCTTTTGAATTCTCTGATTTGCAACTGTTATCCACTGGACACTGTCCTCAGCTGTCACAAACCCAAGATTGTCCGTAAACCATTCCTAGCTGTCGCAAAATTCACAGCCATGCCTAAAACTGTGCATAAACTGACTCTAAATGCATCTCCCTTTTATGTTAGGTCTTTTGTTTGCTGCACCTTTATTAACAATACTATTTCAGTTGTGTTGGTGTGTCTCGATGAACAACTTTCTCTCCACTGTTATGCCAATAAACCCATTTCTCCTTCATACTTCTTTTTCTCACACTTCCCAATACTTGGAGGGGAATGCTGATAGTATCACATCTTATGTCCTCAGTGACCATCAGTGTGATCGACAACATGGCCAGATCAAGAAGATGAAGACAAACAATAAACCAAATGTTGGAGTCGACGGTCGTCTTGTGTGTGTATTCTCATCTAATCACTATCATATTTGGTATAAGAGCATAACACTTCCGGCTAAGAAAAAGCAGTAGAGTGAAACAATCAGTACCTGCTATATTACATTCTTGTCAGGGGCTCTATTAACTATTCTTATTTTTTTGTTTATTAAATTGCTAGGTGAAAATACAGAATAGTTAACAAAGCCCACATGAAGAATGGCTTTCTTCCTGAGTTCTCGGTCCTGGATATGACCTAAAACTATATCCGATGGTGAGGTCCCACCTTGCGGGCCTTGGGGAGTGTGGAGCCACCCTTTAATTGCCATTGCTCCCAGGTCCACTCTGACCTGGAGTGGTAGTACCTGTTAGGGTCCCAACTATGGGTTAAATAGAATCTGACTTAAAAAAAAAAAAAAAAAATATACTCCATTAAAAATCGTTCCTCAAAATAACTAGATTCAGCATTAAATAACCTGAAAAAGGTTGATATGCCGTAAAACAAAAACAACCAACCAACCAATCCTGAGTTCTCGGTGATCACTTGTTACTTGCTTATGAATAGGTTGTCATTCTGATGAAGACCACATATATCAAAGGGTCACATTTTTGTCAGATTACCACTCACCCCACGTTGGCTACAGGGTTGAGGGCAATCGTCCGACATTGGTCATCAGATTTGTATCAGTGATGAGCAGTGGTTATTTTTAAGCCCCCCCCCCCAAAAAAAAAAAAATAATAATTTGATGGTTGTTTTATTTTGTATAAAAATAATTATTCAAAGTTACAGTGTTGCATTTGTGTAGCAAAAGTAAAATAATTCTGTTACCTCAAGGAGAAGGAAGTTTTCTCCCCTCTCACCGTATTAAATTATTTCTTTGTATTACTGCTGCCCCAGGAGAGGAAAGGCTCTTCTTTCTCACTGTGTATTAGAAAGGTGGACGGAGCAACAGTTCTCCTCCCTTGCTGTCTCTTTTTCTCATGGCAATGGAATTTGTTTTTCCTAAATTCTAGGAAAAAAATGTCAGTCATCATCGTCTACTAATTTCAGGTTACCTGCGCCAACGACAAACCTAGCACATGATGAGAAGAACAGCTTTTTCCTTTTTTTTTTTTTTTTTTTCTCTCTTGATTTTGTGTCAGGTTACTTTTCAGAAAACCAAAGTCTCACAGTAACCCCATTTTTTAGATCCAATTATATTGTCACACCAAACCAATCATGAGGATGGACATTAAATTCCCTGACTGCACAGATCTAGTGAGAGTGCTACATTTATGTTATATGGATCAAACAAGAATATTATATGAAATATAAGCAACTCATGTTGTGTAGTAAGGTTAATTTAAAACACACGTAGGCTTGATTATCTGATTCTAAATTATGTTCTCTAATCAAGTCTGTGCATATGTTTGTCAAAGGTTTTATGGTAGACAGGAAGTGTCCAGCTATGTTAAATCGATCTGATGAGATGGAGGAGTGTAGGTTGGTTTCACTTACTGTTAGGATATTTGGGGAGTTTACTAGGAGAACGAATTCTATATCATCAATGTTGGTTCTAAATCCTCGGATATTTATGAATGGAAGCTCCAAGGGAGGAGGCAATTGTGTTGTTTTTGGTAGGCATCTTGTTTTTAATTTATTTTTTCAGTTTTAGTTATTTGATGGGTAAAATGCTTGATGTTAGTAAGTTCACACAAGTAGAGCATTAGACAAGATTCTTTCCATGTGTGAAATGGCACTACAGTTACTCCAATATTATATAACCATTGATAAAGCAGTTAAGAGTTAGGACTTTTGAACTAACAGTCTGAAACAGCAACCAAACAAGCTGTCAAACCTGTATCCTCAACCTGTCAGAACAATAGCAGCCCAGACTAGTCATGTCAGACATAGTAACAAGAAATTCCAGAGAGAGATGGTGTCCATTGTCTTAATCAGGAAACAAGGTCAAGCATTGGATTGTCTTTAAGGTGTCTCTGTTTTGGTACCTGCAAAGGCTGGGCAAGAGGCAGAACCCATCTATTCTTTAAGCAATTTTCAGTATACAAACTGGATATTTTGTTTGAGTCTCCATCTCTAGGAAGGTTGTTGACCAGAACTAAGGTCTCATCCCCCTCCCTCATTAATCCAATGCATATATGAAGTCAGTAGCAGAAGTTTTATATCAGAGCTTTCCTTCTAGATGGATGATCACCAAGGAGTAATCCTGCACTCATGTACTATGCCAGATATTTTAGAGTCCCCACAGATAATAAACAAAATTGTGTGTGTATATATGTGAATTAAATACATCTTTTGGTTTTGCAATATCTAATAATATATATGCCAATATAATTGATTTGATAATCAATATGATTTGCACTTAAAATCAGCAACAACAGAAATCTGAAGATAGGTTCCTCTCTCTCATCAATAACAATAATATTTAAACAAATCAGTTATATATATATATATATATATATATTAGGCATTATTATAGTGAAAGTTGCCAGGACCGATTAAAATAAATTATTTAATCAAATACAGAGATTCCATTAAAGTTCTTCTTTATTTCTCAAACACTGAGTTAGTAAAGACGTTGTGAACATAGTTTTCCTCTTCGCAATTGGCCATTGATATATATATATATATATATATATATATATATATTAGTCGTTATTATAGTGAAAGATTTTTATTCTGTTTCTTTTTATTCATGATCTACCGCGTTTCTTACTTTATCAGTATTTATTGTTTTTTTCCTTCCCCTTCTATTCATCTTCTCCTCTGACCTAATCGAACTTTCCTTTTGTTGAACCATTCATTCCCCCCCCTCTTTATATCCATCTTATTACTTTTATCATCATCTTTCTTTGTAATTCTAGTCTTACTTTTCTGTTTACCCCCCTACCCACCTGTTTTTTATGGTTCCTCTCCTTCTTGTCCTCCTATAATAATGGTGTGGAGAACCACAGTGATAAGCACCAATGGTTTGTGTGTTCCTTCTGTAGAGATGCGTTGGCATTCGAACCCAAAACCTGTCCGATACTAAAATTAAGATAAATGCAAATTCAAGCACTATCGTGGTTCGAGGCGGCAATGACAGATTATCTCATGTACATGAGGTTGCTATCGATTGGGAAGAGAATTACAATGGCAGTGGCGAGGATGAAAAATAGAACACTGATTGTTAAGAAGATTTCCGAATTCGACTCTTTTTTTCTCCTCTTTTCTGTTTTGAGAATAAAAAAACATTTTGTCGAGCACAAACATGGCTTATACATCAAATGAATTTATGCGACTAAAATAGGGATTAATCCCCGAGAAAAATTATAGACAATCTTTCACTTCCCCAATTTGTCCTTCCTATAACCGCCATTCACTCATATGCAAATTAATGCCATATTTATATAAATTGAGCCATCTACAACCAAAAGTTTTTCTTTTCTTTTTCCTTCTCTGATCCCGTCACCTGACAGGATAGACAGAAGCACTGCCACTTGTGTAAGTCATGTCTTGCATTAGCTTCGCTACTGAAGTCAATTTAAAAAAAAAAAATATAGAATTTAATCCGGTATAATACCTTTTAGATATTTTACACCTGCACAATGAGGAGTTTAGTGATAGTGAGCAAGAGCTGCACAATCTCATCTGCATCTTTTTTCTTCTTAGAAATCGTTCCAGACAAGGCATGAAGCCATTTGATGTAAGGAGTTAACAAGAATGGAAGATGATTCTCACAAACACAGGAAATGCCTAGTGACCGAAATCTTCAAAAGACTAAGGTGGGAAACAATCAGCAGAAAGAGAATTGACAGTGAAACATTGTTTTGTCTAATGGCTGATTGTATTTGTGACACACCAAATTTGCATATTTTACATAACATGAGGTATTAGTTAAATGGAGAAGTGATTGATGGATGGGAGGTGAGAATTTAACCTTTAATGAATGGAACTTCAGGGCTCGATATTGCGAGTGAAACAGTCGCATTTGCGAGTGATTTTTCAAAGTGGCGACTAAAAATAATGAAACGCTTATCTTTTGGCGATTGTATTTCTTTCACTTACAATCTTTCAAACTCACTACTGAGTGAAAAATATCTTTTCAACTTTTTTTTATATAAAATGAACAAAGTTAAATTATTTAAACAATAAAAGTTTAATAGAACAATACACTGTTTTTAAACAAAGGCTGTTTAAAAAATATCTGAAGAAATTAGAGTGTTTATGCCTTCAAGTATCAACATATAATTTGTTGCATATTTAGAATTACACTGATTTAAAAATATACAGAAAAATCTTTATGATGTACATACTCGTCACAGAACGAAGGTGTCATATTCTAAAAATCATGTGGTTTTGGCTAGTAACTTTTCTATTTGGCTAGTAAACGAAAATATTTAGTTGTCAAAGGTCAACTAAAGATAAATTTGTCTGTTGAGCCCTGAACTTGGCCAAAAGCATATGCCTTCTAAAAGGGAGATCTTCCTCTTTTCAGCTAACAATATATGCAGATGGATGTAAAAACGTGGTCATTGTCTGAAAAACACCAGTGAGGCTTGAACCGTCGTGCACAATGTATGATGAGACATGCCATCTCTCTTTCGTGCATGCAAAAAATTTGGCACTTTAAAGTGTTTTTTTTCTGTTTAATAAATATATATATATAAAACAAGGGACTTAGCAGAGAAGCCAACAAATGAAAAAAAAAGGGGGGGTTCAAAAATTCAAATATATAACAAATAAATATTACCAAAGGCAAGACAAATTATTCTTCTCCTTACCTTGATAAATTTTGTGTGTTTTAACGTATTTTAAAGTTTTCATTCGGTTCCTAAAACAAGTAGTGCCGAGTTGTTAAGTTAAACTGACAAGAAGATGGTTATCTCCCGAGTGTCAGTAATGGCTCAAAAGTCAAATAATAAAATGAAATACTGATAGAAATCCACCCAATAAGTGTCACAATGACACATATTGGGTGGATTTCTATCAGCATTTTTTTTTTCCACAGGCAGGCAGTTCTGGGAAAGAAGCTTTGTTCATAGAATCTGCGTTTTGATTTAAACAGAGAGAGAGCGGGGGAAATCGTATATAGTGATTGTAGCTAGTCAGGGTTTCTTGTGAAAGTTTGGCAAGGGAACACCATAGATTGGAGTTCAGTCAAGTTCTTGCCATGAAAATAAAGATAGGGCAGAAACAGGCTTGCAACGTCTCTTGTGGCAAAGAGGCTGTGGGGAAGAGAAAAGAGCATCACCTACTAGGTTTCGAAACCAGTTTTGAACTCTATCAAGGATGGATAAGACATGCTGAGCAGCTCCTGCCCAGATGTGGCAACAGTTCTTCATTTTAGGGTGTACCTGGCTCTTATACAAATAGAGGGTTGCATTGACAGTAAGATACCTACTGGGACGGTAGAGGTATCTAACCATTTTTCCAGTGATTATGGCAACAGATTTGATGTACTAAAACTGATTATATTCTTCCACTCCAAATTGTTACCGTATATTGAAAACTGAGATATAAATGTTGTCAATATATATAAAACAGCAGATTCAATATTTGAAAGACACTCCAATCTTAATGCTTTATTATAGATATCTCTGAAAAAATACTGACATTGCTGAAATATGGTTAATTGGTCCCCTGATTTACTGGAGACTATGTTTTCAATGGTGTCTGTGCTTTCGTTAGTTATTATATTTCATTAAATAGATGTGCACAGTAAAAAAAATTTTTTTTGCAAAAATTCCCGGTGTCCCCAGGGGCTCAAAAGAGGTCCAAAATGGCCAAAAATGACATGTTTTGCCCCATAACTTTTGATCCATCCTTTAGATTTTTCTGAAACTTGGCCAAAGTATAGAGCCCATTGTTCTTAATATAAATCCAGTATGGGTGATCCTGGCAAAATTCTGGTTCACGTTCCCAGGGACTTATAATGCTAAAAATGCCCCTTCTTGTGGCTCTTTTTTAATATTTCTCAACAAAACTTGATATGTCTGAATATATAGTGTTTTTTCACGGTAGTATACTCAAATATACATGTGTTAAGGTCTGAAACTGCACCGTTTTCCATTTACACTGAGATTCGGCATATGTAGGGGCTCAGAGGAGGTCAAAAGTGCCCCAAAATGTTCAAAAATTACATTTTTTGACCCTTAGCATTTGATCCATCCATTAGATTTTCCTGAAACTTGGCAGAAATGTGGAGGTCACTGTTCTTAATATAAAATCAGTATGGGTAACCCTGGCAAAATTCTGGTTTGCATCTCTCTGGGACTTTTAGGGCTAAAAAAAACAAAAAAAAACATGCCTTTTTGGGGCTCTTTTTTCATATTACACAAAAACTTGATATTTATGTCTATATAGTTGTTTTCCATGGTGCTGAATTCAAATATGTCTTAAGGCGTGAAACTGCACAGCTTGTCTATTTTCACTTAGATTCGGCATTCCCAGGAGCTCAAAAGGGGTCACAAATGCCCCAAAAATTGCAAAACATGACACTTTTTACCCCATAACTTTTGCCCTATCCATTAGATTTTTCTGAAACTTGGAGGTGTGAAGGCAACGTTGGCCCTTCACACTTCTCACATTCATCATTTCTTCACTATTTTTTGTGGCGTCATCTCACATGAAGCACCAGAGGGGGACCACACATGCACACACACACACACACACACATACACACACACAACTTGTTATCTTGCAAATTATCCCAAAAAATAAAATAAATAAATAAAATACACATGCACATACACTTCTTCCATAGCTACATATTCTTTAAATAAACATATTTAAAATTATAGCAGGTTAATTCTTTTTAAAATAATAGTCTGTCTTTGCACCATCTACGAGAATATAAATTTCACCTGTCTGTTTAAATGTATATATTAATGTATGTCTCGCAAAAACTTTCAACAGAGGCGACGGATTTTCATGAGATCGGTATCATTTGGAGATCGACCCTTCGGACGACAAATATTGAAAAGTTGGCCAAAAATATTAATTCCTTCACCCTTAATTGGGCATAATCACATTGACACACCGGTTCCCGTGAGATCACTGGAGTTAAGCAACGTTGAACCTGGTCATTACTAAAATGGGTGACCAATTTGGGAAGTCCAGGTGCTGTATGTAGGAGGACGTCGACACCTCCCTGCAAAAAGTTGAAAAAACCTAACGTCGTCATTTCCCCTAATGGGGGTATACATGCGACTGGGGACCGCTTGTGAATTTCATACTCCCATGAAACTTCCTCCCTTGGAGGAAGCAGGTTAAACCCTGAATAGGGTTGGTGCTGACTGCACACACAACTGGGTACTTTTCTACAGCGAGGGTCGGTTTTTCTGCTGACATTTTTTGCAAGTCATTCAACCCTCGCGCCCACAATGTCTCATGAAAGGCGTTATTTTGATCGGTAGTGACATCACAACCATAGTAGGCACATCAGTGAGACAGTTTTCTTCTTGTCATCTCTTTTTTCCTCTGGTTCAAGCCTGCTTACTCCTATTATTTTTTTTTTTTGCGTTTGTAATTTTGTTTCTTTTAGGCTCAACCACCACCCCTACACACACACCTCCATTTTTTCCCCCACTTTGCATCACGGGTTTGAGCCTGTCTGCTTACTACAACTTTTTTTTTTTTTTTTTTTTTTTTTTTTTTGCTCAACACATACCTCCAAACACCAGGGCAACGCCAGGCACCCATGCTAATCTATGATATAAATCTCACCTGTTTGTTTAAATGTATGTATGTATGTCTGCCTACAACTTTCGACAAAGGCAACAGATTTTCACGAGATCAGTATCGTTTTGAAGTTCAACCCTTCAGACAACAAATATCGAAAAATTGGCTAAAATCATTAATTCCTTCACCCTTAACTGAGAAGTTTTCTACAAGGAGGGGTCGCTTTTATTGCCGATATGTTCGAAAATCATCCTATCTTTTTGATTGACTAGCCTGAATTTAAACCTTTGCCACTTCTGGTTTGGCGATAGATGCAACGGCAGAGATGTCATTTTTTTTTTTCACATTCTTTTCCTCCTTCGCAGTACGGTTTCAAGCCTGCCTGCCAACTACCACTTTTTTTTTTTTTTGCACAACACACCACCAAACACCCGGACAATGCTGGGCACCCAAGTTAGTAAGAAATAATTGTCAGCAAAATATGCTTCACATCAATAAAAAAAAATATCTCACTTTTGAAATGTATTTATTTAAATTTGTACTGTTTTAATTGAAATAATTTGATTTTGGAACAATTCATTTTTAAATGGGTAAAGTGTGAATTTTTTTTTCTTTTACCTTAGTGGCAGATTAATCACCGATCACCATCTTTGTAGATTGAACAATTACATTTTCTAAACTGTATCTGAAAACTGATAACATACAGGATTGAACGATAAAATTGATGCCATAGAAAAGATGACATGATTCCATTTCCGTTTGATGAAAACTGGTTTCTTTTTTTTTGTTTTTTTTGCTGACCATCTACTAGTTGGCCAGTTGTGTACAAATCCCAAGAGCGATAGGAGCTTTCTATCATGTCTGAAAGTGACACAATGTTCAACGAGCGAGATCAGAAATGTGCCACTAAACACCTCATGCTCTCTACTGATCCAAGTTATGATAACAGGACCATTGCCAGCACCCTCAAAATGCAAATTCGAACAGTTCAATGCTTGAGGGCGAAGCTCAATGAAGTTTTTGGCTACGGTTACGTCTTTGGTGGGGTTTCAAGTAAGAGCCACATCATGCCACCTCACATTGTTGAAGTCGGCTTGAAAGTTAACACCAAAGTGTACCTGGATGTGATGAAGAGTGTGGTGATCCTCTGGTGCAATCAGGTGACTGCTGGCAGATCCTAGGTATGGCAGCAGGATTCAGCGCTGGCCCACAAGTCCAAAGAGACCGTCGGCTTAGCTTCAGAAGAACGACTTTGTACTCTTCTCTCACTGGCTCCCTTCTCCCCTTACCTGAACCTGCTGGACTACTTTATTTGATCACACGTCAAGAACATCACCCCCAAAGCCAACCTGATTGCCGTCATTCACTGAGTATTTACTGAGCACCTGCCAATGCTTGTGGAAAAGATGTGCTCATATTGAAGCGGTGATTGAGGCTGAAGGTGGCTACATTGAATAGATGTCAGCTCTACTATATAATCAAGTTACCTTTTTTTTTTTTTATTTATTACATTTTCACCCCAAACAAGGCACATCACCACTTTGATGTAGGGGGCTACTATCAGGGACATAAGCTACAGGGGTACTATGTAGGGAGTTGGGCAGCAAGATGTCGGTTCACATTACACTTGAACTTCTGCATGTCAGTACAGTTGGGGAAGCAGAGTCCCGGAAGGGAATTCCAAAGTCTAGCTGTTCTGGGGGAAGAAACTACTGGAGTAGAAGGCTCTCTTACATCTAGGGATCTCTACTGTGAAAGGGTGGGATTTAGCTGCTTGTCTGTCGGGGGTATTTACGTCGAGGGGGTACAAGTGCTTGCAGTTCGTCAGAGCATTCACCATTAAAGTACTTGTAGAACAGGCAGAGGGATCCAACGCAGAGGCTGAAGCTAAGATGACAGTTCAGGATCTATCAGGTTGGCAACTCTCTTTTGAACCTTGTTCAGGAGCAAGAGACTAGTAGCAGATACACCAGCCCAAATATGACAACAATACTCCATACATGGGCGAATGGTGGCCTTATAGAGGTACAGGATACTTTTGGGCATTAGTAACTTTCTAGCATGGTAGAGAGAACCTACCTTCGTTGCAGCAGTCCTGGCAATACTCTCAATGTAATTGTTCCAACTTATGTTTTCTGTGAACGTTAGGCCGAGGAGTTTAAAGGATGTACTTTCAGATAAAGAGTCTTTGGCCATTGCTATTGGTGGTAGAGGAGGTTTCTTGTAATTATTGAAGGAAACAAGTTTAGTCTTGGCAGCATTGAATGTGACCATCCACTTTTGTCCCCATTCCACGGTCAGCCTCTAGTGTTTCTGCCATTTCTTTAGATATGTGTTCATTTGTTTTCCTGTCGTGTCTGTTATAGAGCGTGATGTCATCAGCATATATACCCATCTCACAGACAATTTTGTCAGGGAGGTTATTTATGAATATTAAGAATAATAGAGGTTCAAGGATAGACCCTTGAGGTACTCCCGCATTTATATCATATTGTTTAGATGTACGACCATCGAGGACAACCTGAGAAGGATTTAATTATGTTAAGTATTTTATATTATGATCTGATTTTCCTGAGAAAACCTTCATGCGTACCCTGTCAAAAGCCTTAGATATATCTAGAGCTACCGCTCTACCCTCCTCTGCTTTGTCTAGTGAATGGTATATACGTTCAGAGATTACAGTTAGGATGTCTGCTGTGGAACAGGCTTGCCTAAATCCATATTGTTGGTCGGTAAGAAGTTTAGCATCTGTAAGGTGATGGACTAGAGCTTGGTTAATTATGGACTCAAATATTTTGGCGAAAAGTGGGAGGAGGCTAATGGGCCGGTAATTTACTGGGTCAGTTCTTTCGCCAGAATTCTTGAAAACTGGTACCACAGAAGCAGTTTTCCAGCAGGCAGGAAAGCAAAATTCATTAAGGCATTTGTTGTAAAGTTAGGAGAGAACTGGAGCTACTTCAGCGGAGCACTTTTTTAATAGCACAGCCGGGATGAGATCAGGTCCACATGCTTTTGCAGTGTCAAGATTTTTTATGATAGCATGCAGCTGAGAAGGGGTGATTTTCAGATCATTTAGTGTGGTGTCTGTCCACAAAGGAAAGTCAGGGAGGGGGTGGTTAGCAGGATCCACTGTGGAGTTGGAGGCAAACCGACTGGCAAGCATGTTAGCCTTCTCAGTTGTTGCGCAAACAAGCTCATGATTGTTGGATAGTGGGGGAATTGTTGAATGACCATTATTTACTACACTGTTGTAGATTTTCCAGAAGTCACGGGTTCCTAATTTCTGTGCTTCGATGCGTTTTTTGGTGGTTTCAGTAAATTCTCTCTTAGCTATCGCTATTTCTTTCTTACAGTTATTTCTAGCTTCTATATACTTCTGTCTGTTTGAACTGGACCTATGTTGGTTAAATCTGTGGTACGCATGCTGCCTTTGCGCAATGGCAGCTACACAAGTAGAAGTAATCCATCGGAGAGAGTGGGTCTTGCTATAAAATTTCCGTGCAGGAACATGTGCTTCAATTGCCGTTTTGAACCATTCAGTGGTCTCATTGGCGCACTGTTCAGCAGGAAGTGAAAAGATATTTCGCCATGGGGCATCTCTGATGACATCCCTGATGGCTTCCCAGTCAGCCTTTTTATAATATTTCGTTGTTTTGAGCAGTGGTTCTTCAGTTTTGGCTCTGGAGTTTAGGGCGATTTCAACCAATGCATGATCTGCGTTCCCAAGTGGGCTGTGGGCATTCGTCAGGAACTGTGGTCAGAAACAAAGAAATGAAGCATGTTGTTCTTGCTGGTCTGAGAAACGGGTTGGAAACGTAACCTGAATTGATTTTTTCTATAAAAGTTTTAAAATAAAGCTGTAGTGTTGTTTTCTTTAGGGTGACACTTTTAGCGTTCCACCCTGTACATATGAACATGAAATTTTGCGCAAAGCATATTACAACATAGGGAAGACATTCATGCAACCTGCTGACAAAAGTCAACAAAATGCTGTGGGTCAAATTGACCTAGTTGATGTAGAAGTTTAACAAGTGCAGCTCATGATTGTTAACTTCATGAATGCATATGTGAAGAGGTTTTCAAATAAAAACACTGAAGAATATTTGGTTTCAAGCAAAATTTGCAATTCTGTCTATTTTTTAACTCATATGGTTTTATTATTGCAATAATGTATTCAGATGCAGGTGTGTAAAGATAAGATTAGTATAGTAAATTTCCATTTCATGTTAAAAAATTTGGTAGTGTGGAATTTTCCAATTAAAATTTGAGTAAATGCTCACTTTCCATGACAAAAGAGGAAGAATTCCTGTTATCTGGCTTTAAATTTATCCATATAACATTTATTGTGATTTTTGTTTACCTTGAAGTAATATTGTTTTGTTTTTTGTTTTTTGCCCCCCACCCTTACATCAACTAATTTCATGCCTTGTGTGGAGCAACTTCCATAAAAAAAATTAAATATATTTTATTTACTTAATCATGGCTGTGTTATGATTGGATGTGAAAAAATTGAATATATTTTATTTACTTAACCACGGCTGTGTTATGATTGGATGTGAAAAAATTAAATATATTTTATTTACTTAACCACGGCTGTTTTATGATTGGATGTGAAATATCTTCAACGAATATCAAATGTCACCTAACATTAATATTGAAATGCAGGTGTATCATTCAAAACTTGCTACAATAACAGGCAGGAACGAATTTTCGCAGCTCAAGATTTAAAATCCATTTTCTCCCTGGCTTGTCCAATCACAAGCCAGCTCTCAATCACGTGACAGAGTACATAAAACACTGAACTCTCCTACTAACCCATTTCTCTCTTGTACACGCTACTGGCGAAGATGACGAAGTTGCTTTCAAATATAGAATGAAACTCCATTCCATTTTGTCTTCATTATTAACTAAACAGATGTATAAAAATAGATTTCCACGGGAAGTTAAAAAAATTAGGTTGAGTGCAATTTTCCAATTAGAATTCGAGCAAGGCTATGTGTCCTGGCAATGACGTCACAGAGGGAGAGAAAACCACCAATTTTATGTGACGAATGAGCAAAAAAATGCAAAGAGAGAGAGAGAGAGATACAACAGTGGGTTCGAACACCTGCTGCCTTTCTCCTAGGTGGTTCTACGTATATACATGTATGCTTTAAAGAAAGAATAAAATTTCAAAGGGATTTTTAAAACCCAATTGCATTTGTCAATAAACTCCCCAACCCAGGATACTCACCAATGTATGTGTTGTGAGGGCAATGCAAAAAATAACAAATAAACACAATTTAAGAGAAAGACACTGAGTCTGCATGTGGGGGGGGGGGTAATAGGAAGCCGTTAACTTCTCTACCATCATGAACTGTTTGATGTCTTAGTCTTCATGACAAAATTAACATTTTCAGAAAGAAAAGAAATGCAAAACAAGACGGAGAAGAGAAAAACAGAAAGAAAGATAAAGCGAAAGGGATTGAAAAAAAGAAAATCCAACCAAATAGCAAGAGAAAAAAAACAAAAAAAAAAACAAAGATTTCAACCATTAGTTGAGAACATACTTCCATGGAAGGCTCTGGAGATTTAAACAGTAATATATTTTTTTGTTAGATTCAATTTAAAATAAATAAATAAAACAGAATTCAGCTAAAAACTGAAAACTCGCATTCCAATAACAGCATTAGGATGTTTCAGCAGGTCTAGGGTGCTTCATGCCTAATTTGTTGTTTTGAAGTCTATAAATGACAGACAAAAGAAAATATGCAATGATAAAATAAATAATAAACAAAGCATCAGTAATAGTTGATTATATATGTGTGTGTGTATATGTGTATATATATATGTGTGTGTGTATATATACATATGTGTGTGTGTATGTATGCATATATATGTGTGTGTATGTATGCATATATATATGTGTGTGTATGTATGTAATATGTGTCTGTGTATATATATATGTGTGTATATATGTATATATATATATATATGTGTGTGTGTATATATATATTACTAATTTGTTTTGGATTAAAAAAAGAAAGTTCATGAAATCACAAACTAAACAATGTTTTTGTTGTACAATTATCAAAATGGTTTTTGTTTTTATTCATTCATCATATATTTCAAACAGTTTTATTTATCATAAAAAAAAAAAAAAATTCCAGAAAATATTTTCTATATTTCTTTTCAATAGTGATGTTTTTTTGTTATGAGTAAGTGAATAATTGGCATCCAATGAATAGTTTCAGTGCTCAATGCTGACTCAGGAGAATGCTTCAGAGGCAGATGGAACTTGGAGTCAGCGACGCAAGGATGAAAAACAAAAAAACAAAAACAAAAACATCACCCCTTTATCTCCAGAAAATGTGGTTAGGGTTTTAAGTGTGATCTGTAATGACGTATGAAGATCCGGAGTAGAAATTGTTGCTTTTGTTAAGTTAAACATTTGCAAAACTTTTTGATGAAGAATTAGTTTGCTTATATATTTGTGTGTGAGTTAAGCCTTGATCTTTTGTTGGTAAGCATTTTCATTTTTGATGTCAAGAGGGGGCAAATTGTTGCCGAGTTCTGGAAAATTGCGGAGGGGGGGGGGCTATAAAACAATAGGATGTCCTGTACAAAAAAAATGTTGCCTTCCAAATTCGACTTATATACAAGCATACAGGTTTCTGCAAGTTCTTTGGGGTTTGTATTTTGTTCCCAACTAGCCAGATGATTGACATTCTGGATCCTTTCATTTCAAAGATTCACAATAGTAAACATTTCAGTCATTTTTAATCTATGATTGATAGATTTAACAACATAAACCTTTGAAATTACAAAGTAATAAAAAGTCCTTCCTGGCTTGAATTCCATTTTAAAAAGGCAAAAGTCAAATGTTTTGGTACTTTATTTATTTTTTTAATTATAAATCAAACAGTAAATTTTGCACGCGTTCCTGGTGTATAAAAGATTCCACATCTTGGTAGTGATCAGCAGATAATTAAATTTTTACACATCCCATGAGAACTTTATCTTCTCAGATATTTGTTCAACATTTCTTCATTTTAAAAAAAAAAATTTTATTATAATAATTGCCAATCATTTTATTTTTTTGTTTTTTTAATAATGTGTTGATATTATTGAAATGTTTGTATTTCCTTTTTTTCCTCTCGAAGACAAAGCTTAGACACAGTTTTGTTTTATACAGCCCGAAAAGAGGCACTCTGGATTGGCAACAAAAATAAATCTCCTCCTTACTTAAATAAGAGCAGAGTTGCAGAAATATTGCCTCAATCAAGGATTTCTTTACCAACTAAGGACAGAAAAAATGAAGTTTAATATCAGAACAGATACTACACTTTGCCCCTAGCAAGAAATTCAAGATGAAATGGTTGCTGTATATTTAAAACATTATCAGTTAAAAAGTTGTCTCCCTTTATACAAAAAAGAGGGTTATCTCCCTTCTAATGCTGAAGTTCTCGTTAATGAACTACCATTTTTTTTTTTTTTCTTCTTGATCAAATACTGATCAAAGAATACAGAATTTATCATCATATTTCTCTCGCATCATATGGTATTGAGATGTGATCGTAAAACAGTCTACATCATAAAAAAAAAATCAACCAAGTTAAATTAAATGCATTTATAACATCCAACAAAATGATTTTTTTTTCATATAATATTTTAATGTGCGTGTTTATAAACGTTTTTATTATTATTATTATTATTATTATTATTATTTTATCCCAAGAAGTATAATTTTTTTTTGTTTCTTTTTAAATAAGCATATTTTCTTTTCAGGTATGAATAAAAAAAATGATCTGTTGGCGCAAGATGGGAGGGGGGAGAATAAAATATTAGTGTATGCTTACAAAAAAAAAAAGAAAATCTAATTATTACTCGTTTGTTTATCGACATGACTGTATACAGTAACTGTACAAATAAGGATAACATTGCATAGACAGTGGTTCCTATTTCTGATTATGACTGAACATAAATTCTATGTTGCACAGACTTGCATAGTCAGAAACAATTATTTCAACTTTGAAAACAAACAAGTATTTTTTTGTTTGTTTTTCTACAGATTTCAGAATGAGAAGGACGAATGACACTATTTTGTTGACTACTCAACCAAAAAAAAGATAACTCTGCGCTCGACAATGCACAAATGCTCGGTTAGAGTTATTGTTGATGAATACCTGAAAAATCTTTGCTAAGTATGTTGAAAGTAATTACAACTGCTGTATGCATAACATTATACGTATGCAAAATGACTGTATACATAATGGTGACCTTGTTTTGATTGGATTTGGATTAACTTTTGTTTTCCTCCCATTTATTCTTCCCAAAGTGAACAATGTCAATGCATGATTATTTAAGCATAATTATTTTTTTAATTAACAGATTGAATGTGACGATTTTTTATACGAGGTACCGTTCTTACAATTCTGAATTTTTGAGATGAGGATTGATTATTTGGATTCTTCAGACGACTTTTCTCATCTTGAGTGATATTTTCACAACGTTTCGGTCAATGTAACCAACGACCTTCTTCAAAGACCTATTGTGTAGTGGATAGAGTACTTGGAAAAATTCAGTTGTAAAAATTACATTCCTGGAGATTGAAGGTTCAATCCTCAGTACAGGTGAGCTAAAAATTTAATTGCAAATTACTTAGAACTTCTACCCAGTCATAACTGATGGAATGAAAGCATGTTACCCTCATGAATTAAATAAAGGGTTCTGTTCGAAAATCAGAGTAGATTCTTAAGTTTGACAAGATACACCTGAAGAAGGTCAAAGGTTATATCAATGAAAATGTTGTACAAATAATGAAAGACAAAAATAGTAGTCCCACTTTTTTTTTTTTTTTTTTTACAAAGTCACCACTTATCAAGGCCTGTAAGCCACCCAAGGATAAGGGTTAATGGGTGTACGGTAGTCAATGGGACAATATCGTTAGTAGTGGAAATTTAGTAAATTGGATTACTTAAGGAGACAGCTCATCAAGAACTTGTTTACGTTGAACTTGAAGACAACCATATTACAGTCAGCTGGAAGCAGGGAAACGGAAGAGAGTTCCACAGGCGTGCAGTTCTAAGTTTAGATTTAGGCACAGATAAAGAGTGGGGGAAATTATTGATAGTGTTTTCAGCTAGACAAGTGTTTTTCGTGAAAGTTTGGCAAGGGGAGGGGGACCATAGATCGGAGCTCAGACGAGCAAATCCAAATAATATGAGGTGTTGTTGCTTACAAAGAAGTAACTTTAAAAGTTGTAAATTATTTTCAAGAAAACCGAATTATGTAAGTTTTTTTTTTTTAATTTTTATTAATTCAAAATTTATGTGTAAATAATATCAAATTAAATATTTTATTTAAAAAACAAAAAAATAACAAAAAAAAAAAAAAAAACAATGGGTTCCATTTACCATTTAAGTTGAGTAAAAGAGTACCTTATAAGTAAATCTCCACTCCAGCTAACGTTTGTATATTTTTTCATTTAGAAATCATTAAATAAAGACATTTTATTATCATTATAAAATAGTTTACTTTATAGGCAAAATCATAAAATGGCATTGCTCCTTGTAAATATAATAGTTTATTTAATATGCTGTTTTTTTTTCATTTGATATATTTTTTTAACATGTCATCACAAATTATGAATTTAAAGTGCTTGAAGCTTCTTCTTTCTTCATTTAAGGACTGGTTTATTATGTGGAAACTAGCCATTTATTAAGTCGTCTGACAAAGACTTCTGGTTTTAACCAGCCATTTGTCCAAAACATTACATGTCTAATGTCGTGACCATATAAATTTGTTTAAATTAATAAAAATATATCCTGCTGTTCTTTTATTGAGCACTCTTAATAACCTTATTAAATTCATTAGTTATCACTCTTGAATATCTTTAACCTGGTTTATATATATATATATATATATATATATATATAAAGAGAGAGATAAGATAATAATACGAAAATCTTATATAGTTAAATTTGTTTGTTATATAGTTAAATTTGAATTTGTATCTGAAAAAAAAAATTCTACAATACAAATGTTTTAAATTGCTTTGTAGAAGCTTAATTATTTATGATATGATAGAGTTTAATAACTTTTTTTTTCAAACACTTATATCGTTTGAATCAAATTATAAAATGAAAAATATTCAAAGCCAGGAATTTACACACACATTTCAAAGGAACTTGAATAGTAAACATGGATGAGTCGGTAATTAATTGATTGATCTTCCATCTTCAGAATTTAAGCTTAAATTTCAGTTAAAACCCTGAAAATGGGAGATTAATTGCTGATTCATCTACGTTTGCTATTCAAGTCCTTTTGAAGCATGTAAATTCATGGCTTTAGATATCTTTCATCCCATAATTTGATTTAAATGATATAAATCTTTGAAAAAAAAAAGTCTGTGTGAAGTATTCAGCTCATTTTTAAATCTTTTATCTTTTCCATTAAAATCAACCCAATTTCAGTTATTCCATTATCCCTAACTCATATTTTTGAAACGCTGTAGTCTAGTCCGATCTATTTAAAATGGATTTAAATATTTAAATGCCCAAACACAATACATATTTTATTGAGGAACTTGTTTTACGTATAGTTCAGAGAAGAGGGAGAGTCATACATTTACCACCGTGTTAGTGGTAGAAAAATCGGCCTAATAAATACAGAGAGATTTGATTTAATCTTCCAAAGTCCAAGATTTAATCTTCCAATCCTCCTCAATAACAATATCAGGTGCTTAAAAAAAATTATTTAGACTTAAGCCTAGTTTCAAAACAAAAAGACGGAAGAATGTTTTAAAAAATTCATGATATACGATCACAGATTGTATATCATATATGATATATCATATTTATGATCACAGAACAAAGATGTCATATTCCAAAAATCATATAAATTGATAAAGTAGTTTGTTTTTTTTCAAATTTTATGAGAATTAAATATTATGAAGCAGTACATTATGTTTTGATCTGCCATGTTTTATAAATAAAGAGAAGACAACTCAATTCGAACTCTGGAGGTCAAAATCAATCTTATAAGGGTTACAATTCATTATTAAATTTGATAAAAATTGTAAAAAAAAATTTTTTTTATATATATAAAAAAAAATACTTGATTGATTTACATGATTTTTGAAGTATGATATCTTCATTCTGTGATCATAAAGATTTTCTGCAAGTTAGATTTTTTTTTAATGGGCTTAATTCTAAATAAGCACCCAAATTTTATCAAAACATAAAAGTGTGTAATGTGAATAGGTTATTCAATCTGTCAATTAACATTTTCATTTTTTTTCATAAAATAATTCTTAGTTATATCATTGATACGAGACAAGTTCTGTTTTAGGAGTACATATAATCTATAACACTGAAATTAAAATTTTAATTCAAGCTAATTTTTTTTTTTTTTTCAGTTTAAAAGCATTCAATTTACTTTTAAATTTTGAAGATTCACGACAGAGTAAACAAGGCAGTCATTTTAATCAAAATTAAATTTGTTGGCCGCAGTCAAGGGTGTCCTGAGAAATTCCCTTTTCTATTGGAAAAGAGTTGCCCTTGCCTGCTAATTTGATTGAAATAATTAAACTGGTAGCACTTTACCAATCATCAGAGGATGTGGGACTTTGTGAGAACCTGAACCTCAGTGATTAGAACGTTACCATTATAATCACTCGACTATCCTAAATAGATGCTTGGAATGTGTTTACTTTGTGACTCTTGAAAATTTGAAAGTAGTTTTGAAGCTACGTTTCTTGATTTATGAGATGAGGATTGAGTATTCATATTATTTGGATTCTTTCGACTACTGTTCTCATCTTGAGCGTTATTTTCACAATGTTTCGATGTAACCTGTGATCTTCTTGTCAAACTCAAAAATACGACTGCGGATTACTTAGGACTTCTACCCAGTCATGGTTGACGAAACGAGAGCATGCTACGTTCTGGCCACCGTGGATTAAACACAGAGTTCCATTCGAAATTCTATGTAGATTCCAGAGTTCAACAGAAAGATTCCAAAGTTAGACAAAAATTTCTGTGTTCGATAAAATATACCTGATGAAGGTTGGAAGTTACATCAACCAAAACGTTGCGAAAATAACACTCAAGATGGGAACAGTAGTCCAAAGAATCCAAATAGTTCTGAAATTTTTAAACTGGTGTATGAACCCAGTATTATGGTTCATTTGTACTCCTAAACCAAAAGAAAACATTATTTTTCTCAAGCGCCTCTGTAGTATAAAAGAATCTTGTCATTGTCTTATTTTATCTTTGTTTTTCCTTTTTTTAATTTCTTTCTGCAATGACTATTCATCAATATCTACACTTGAAAAATGAGTTGAAAGACTTGGCAAGTCGGCTTAAGAAATTCATAGAGCCATTCCGACGATCCCTACACAAATCGCATGGTGAAACAAAAAATAAAATAAAATCAGCAGTCGAGTGCACCACTTGTTGACCCCAACCCAGATTTAGATGGTGCCCCACCCACAGCCCCTGGTGGGATCACTTCGGTAGGCGTGTTCGAAGCCACCGAGGCAGCTGTGGACATGGCATCGGCAGTTGTAGTAGTGCTGGCAGCTGATGAGGCGTCGGTTGTGCTTCCAAACAGGAAGAGTCCGGGAGGTGCAGGTCGGCTCGGCATTGATATTGCTTCTTCATAGGAAGGGGGGGAACAGTCCAAATCTATGTTATCGGTGTTTGTGGCTGTGTCGAGCACCACTGTCCCATTCTGGCCACCATAAATAATGTGGACATGTGGTTCGTTGTCAACTGGAATGTTATTCTGTGCAGAGGAATGGATTTGACCATTATGAAGATCAACTGAAAGACAGAAAAAAAAGTACAATAGAGATGAAAAATATAAAAAATATAAATTGGTCAGAATAAAATAATCTCATCACTTTGAAAAATGAGTCATCTGATTTTGAACTGTTGTAGTTTAGTACAGAGACAACAACATGGTTGTTATCAAACTTTATGTACAGTTAATTCATAATATTCTTTAGCGTGGTGTCTTCTTTATAGATCTAAGCAAATTGTATCTTTTCAAACTTAGAAGTGATTAGACAACCATACAAAGTGAATTTTGGAGACAGGTAACCTGCTTACACCAGGAGAAATTTTGAGACAGGTAACCTGCTTACACCAGGAGAAATTTGGAGACAGGTAATCTGCTTACACCAGGAGAAATTTGGAGGCAGGTAACCTGCTTATACCAGGAGAAATTAAACTTAAATTCAAATCATTATCATCGCACAATATGTAATGCCAGGCATATAAAATCAACAGTAGATTCTTTGATATGACAGGAGCGTGTTTGAAATACATTTGTTTAGAGCACAACTGAAGCATGATACTTGACTTTTCATCTAAAACTTTAATTCAAGCCATTATAAATAAAAACTAATTTTATAAAATCACCAGTAGGTTCTCTACAGTGCAATTTAGACTACAATGTATTGTGGACTAAGTCACTGTGGGAAGATATGCGACGCTTCCTTCCGGTGCACCGCAATAGCTCCCCAACTAAAGCAGGCAATCAATTGATTTGATTGAAAAAAAATGGCGGATTTCACTGATTTTGATGACCTTAAAAATATGGGAGAGTGAATCATCATTCGATCCCAGGCAACGCTGGGTCTCCCTGCTAGTGAACTATATATTTGAAAAACAGATAGAAATTCGTCTAGCATCAATTCAAATATCAAAGATCTGTTAGATGGAGTTACAGTGTCGGCATACATGATCATCATATTTAGTTTAATATCCGTACATGCTGGTAGGTGTTTGATGGCTTTTAGAAATCGACTTTCAAACTAACCATTCTTATTACTTTCACCCTTGGCTTTTTTCCTGCAACCTCAACTACTAACATAAGAACTTTCATTCATTCTCTCAAAGTGGCCATACCCACAAAGTCTCCTGTTCTACACACAGATTTAATCTTCCTCTGAGGTCATTAGATCTAAGTCAGTCTTTAAGATTCCCATTACACATCCATCGTATCATTCTCATATTATTTCTCCCCTCAAAAATCACTGGCCAGGGTTCACTTCCATACATCAAGTACACATGCACGATAAACTTTTCGTTTTGTCAACAATAACACTCTGCTGGTTAAACAATGGCAGAAGTTCGCCAACTTATTCCATCCATCCACCCCTAACTTTTTCAATCACGCTAGCACCTGCTCCACCCTGTGCTCCAAGCTAAAAAGAAATAAAAAAGCTACAGATATTACATAATAGCGATTCTCTTAATGATATAGATGTCTAGGTTTCCTAGAATATTTCTCCCATCAATTCATTTTCTATCGCTGAAAATATAAGTTAACAGACAAGGCATATTTCCATTTTGACAAATATGGCAGACAAATTCCTCAACTGCAAACATTTTGCCATGCAACCTGCAATTCAAAACAAGAGAAAAAGAATTTTTATTTATTTTCTATCTTTCCTGCAATTCTGAAAAATTTGCCAAATTAAAAGTCACTGAAAATACAAAATCATGCTCACACAAACATATATTAGTGATGGGACGATTCCAATATTTTTAGCGATTCTGCTCCAATTATGGATTCTGTTTTAAATTTCCGATTCTGATTTCAATTCTAAAATTGCATAATTGTCTGAAAAGTAGAATTTTATTATTTTTTCGGAGAAGTGGGGATTCCTTGTCTACTTTTAAATGTAAATATAATTTTCTTTTCAATTGGAGAAGCTTCTTAATGCATTCCATTTATATATTATATCTAAGAGTTTATAAACTCATTGTGAGATGAGTTTATCTATATTTTAACTCGCACCAGTTTTCCTAGTTATCCATTTGTGCCATTCTACATGTGCCATTTTATTGGGTTGTTTTTTTTTTTTTGTTTTCCGGTGCCATTTTTACATAAATTCATGTGAATATAAGTTTTACTATTACTGGTCTTTCAACAGTAGCAACAATTGAAAATTAAGTTTTAAACAAAAAAAAATATTTAAAAGAATCGTTTTTGGAATCAGAAATTATGCCCATATTTTTCTGATTCCGATACTATTTTTTGATACCACCCAAAAGTTTTGATTTTTCCAATTCCTGATTGATCAATCGTCCCAACACTTATATATATATATATATGTATCAATAATATGAAAAATCGTCATCTCAAAATTGGAAACTGAGCGCCAAACCAAAAAAGCAGATGTTGCACACACAAAGGAGGCTGATATCCTTTCAGGTAACATTTTAGTAATAATAATTAAAAGTGGATTATCTCCTTATTGCAATTACATGGCAAACTCGTATTCTTTTCACACACACTGGAGAGAACTTGAATGCCTACTAGACACTATCTCCGAGTAGGGTAGTGATTGTAAAACTGATGTAGCTATTAGCTTTGTTATCATTATGGTAGTTATATTCTCCCAAAAGGCATTTAAACCTAGAAATAACATTGGTTCTTTCTAATGGATTCGGGAGGTGTTGCTTGTTTACAAGATTTTGGGTCTTAAAATAGTATTATACACACACACACATACATATATATATACATATACCTTTCCGAGTGTATTAGTGAGTAGATGACTGCAATAGATCCAATTGGATTTAAGCTTGGTATAGCCAATTCCATAGGCTGACAATATTTACACACACACACACGAGAAGAACTTGAATGCCTACTAGACACTATCCTCGAGTGTCTAAGGTCTCTCTGTACAGGGGTTTGCGAGAACAACCTGGCATGAGGATACTTTTCCCCAGAAGTAAACCCTGACTAAATATTCACTGCCCATCTCCTCACCATAGCTAACTTATATTAGCTTTTATGAGGAAAGGTGCACCTTCTCCAAGTGATGTTACCTCAAATAGCAACACAAAGCTGGATACTCCACCAGACTAGATTAATTCTTTTCCTGGAAGCCAGAGACCAAAACGAAAGATATATTACAACATATGAAAATGGTTAATTAGGGAGAGGAAATCATGTTCCAATTTCTTTACTAACTCAGTGTTTGAGAGACAAAGAACTTTAATGGAACATTCGAATATCTATGTATTTCATATAGCGTTCAAGTGTTAGCCCCAGGTAGTGGGCCCCTTGATTTCTGAGAACTTTGAAGTAAAATAGAATGTACGTGAAAAGAATACACTGTTATATATTGGGACGCCAGTAAGTAGTGATTATGTTGACTAGCATGAATATTGGAAGTGTTACATTAAGTACATGTCAGGATGGTCTGGCGGTGAATAGAGATGAATCCAGTGTACCTAGCACGATTGATGCGAGGATTCAGAGGTCAGCTTCCTAGACAAAACACATTAGAAGCAGGTGTTGATGATTATATAAGAAATGATCACGTGCTTGAGGATTGGAACAGAGTTTTGAGGCAGTTGGACTCATAGAAGCAAACAGTCCAAATATGCATGACAGTGTAGGGATCTAAGTGAATATTTCCTTGAAATTGTCCATTCAAGGCTAAATAAGAAAATTAAGTAAGAAGGAATGAATTCTAGCCTATCTTTTTAGAAGGAATTAATTTTTGGTCTCTCCTTTTGTGAACGAACTTCTCTCCCCAATAAAACCTTTGAAACTGCCAACAAGTCTCCTTATGTTTCCATACTTGAGTTTTATTCATCTTGAGTTAACAGAACATCACAACTACTAAGGGATCAACTGCCACATACACATGGAAGGCAACACTCAAAGAAGGAATACCAGACTGCATGTATGTAAAAAAAAAAATTTTCATTAATTTGTGTTTCTCGATTGCTTACTAGCGATAACAATGCACATGCATTTGTGTGAAAAGACTACATGCTTTTCATTTAACATAACGTTTGTTTATGAAAATCTTACAATGCTTCTGATGATCAGGTCTGCCATGAAATAGCAGTAAAGTATCATGATAAACCTCTTTCAATCATTTCTTATTTGGAGGATATCAAAGTTAGCCACATAAAAATTACAATCATGCTATAAGACACAGAAATTAAATAAAAATTAAGAAATATATATATATATATATATATATATATATATATATATATATTTAAAAGAGTGTAGCCATATATGAATAAGAAGAGTAAAAAAAATATATATATAGAAATTTTTAAGTAGATTTTCCAATCAGTTCGCCAACGTTCTTGCAAACAACTGGTGCAAAACAATTACAAACACAACTGCATACAGCACCAATGGTGGCTCGCCTTAAGATTGTTTTTATTTGCAGAGGGGGGAGGGTGTTTTAGAAAATTTACAATCCTTTTAAAAATTTAAAATCTTTTTTTTTTCCTTGATACTTATTTTAAATAATTTCAGTGAAACAAAAAAAAAAAAAAAAAAAAAAACCCAGAAAAAACAGAAAACTAAAATCGTTTACATGAGTTGTATCTGCTCCATTCACTTTTCTCTTCGTTCCATTCATAAAATGCTTCAGGTGACGGTGGCTCAGTGGTTTAACGGTACTGATTACCTGGATGTGCCAGGTCTGAATCCAATTCGTTCCACAGAAACACTTTCACTTAGGGATGTTGGCAACCTTCATGTTATCCCTTCTGTAAATACCCGATATCCTAATAGAAAGAATTCCTAATAGAAAGATATCAGGGAAACGAATGCCAACCAAATCATCAGGAAAGATGCTCAACAACAACTGCTTTGTAGTAGACACCTTTGCAGCTCCTTCACTCAGTCGTGACTTATATGACAGACATTCTTCTATCAGAGATACATCACTTTTTTTTTTTATTTATTTTTTTTTAATTTATTTTTTTTGTTCAGCATTTTGGCAATTTCTGCATGTCTGTCCATTAGCAGGGTATGCTCAGTTCACAAAGTGATAGCCACATCTACATTGTTTTATCTTTTATCTCTCGATTTCTTTTTGCATACCTGTTTTATAAGTATTTTTTTGTAAGTATCTTCCAGGCCGTATATCATGTACGGCTAACTCCTGACTTTGTCCGATAACAATTCAGGTCTGGATCTCAGTTTTATTTTCTATCATCCATACTTTAGACATTATTCTGTTGCATATAATGGCGTTTTTATTTTCTTCAAGGTTGCATTTTTCAGCTTATGAGAATTTTCCTTAAGGAATACATCATTTCTCCATCTGTCTGGTTTCTCTTGTAATATTTATGGCTAAGTCTTGGAGAATTATGTTTCTGAATTTTTTAGATGAGGATTGAATATTCATATTATTTGGATCCTTTAGACTGTTATCATCTTGAGTGTTATTTACCCAACATTTTGGTTGATGTAACCTCCGACCTTCTTCAGGTGTATCGCATTGAACTAGGGGAATCTTTCTGTCAAACTCTGGAATCTGCAAAGAATTTCGAATGGAACCCCTTATTTAACCCACGAGGGTAGCCTGCTCTCGTTCCATCAGCCATGACTAGGTAGAAGTTCTCAGTAATTCACAATTGTACTTTGAGTGTTGCCAGAATCAAGGATTGAATTTTCAACTTTCAGAAGAGTGTAACTTTGCAACTGGATTTTACCAAGTACTTTATCCACTACACCACGAGTCCATTTGAAATTCCATGCAAATTTCAAAAGTTCAACAGGAAGTTTCTCCAAATTCGACAGAATGATTCTCAGAGTTTGACAGAAGGACCCTACCCCTCCTCGAGTTTGACAGGAGTCCCCACCCCGAGTTTGACAGAAGGATCCCACCCCACCCCGAGTTTGACAGAAGGATCCCACCCCTTCCAGAGTTTGACAGAAGGACTCACCTCCTTCCTGAGTTCGACAGAAGGATCTCACCACTCCCCAAGTTTAACAGAAGGATCCCATTCCTCCCCTAGTTCGGCAGAAGGATCCTACCCCTCCCTGAGTTTGACAGAAGGACTCCATCTCTCCCCGAGTTTGACAGAAGGATCCCAGCCCTCCCCAAGTTCAACAGAAGGACCTCACCCCTCCCTGAGTTCAACAGAAGGATCCTTCCCCCCAGAGTTTGACAGAAGGATTTTCCCAAGTTCAACAGAAAGATTTCTTCGAACTTGACAAAAGGATTCCCCCAAGCTCGACAGAAGGTAAACTTTCAACTGAAACATTGTGAAAATAACACTCAACATGCAAACAGTAGTCTGAAGAATCCAGACTTTGAGAATTAATTAAAGTTAAGTTTTTCCCACATTTGTGAATTATAATGCATTGTATACTTTAATTGATGTATATTTGTTTTCAACTTTTATTCACCATAAACAAGCCACTGATACATGAGAGCATCCTAAGTGGATAATTGTGTAGTAAGAGGTTTGTTCACATTACATTTAAATTTCTGCATATTTATGCAAACAAAGAAATGGAACAGAAGGAGGAGAGGTAATTCTAAAGACAAGTGGTCCACTGAAAGAAGCTATTAAAGTAGAAAGCTTTCAGGGATCTGAGGACCTTTACAGAAAACGCGTGGAATTTTACTGCTAGTTGAGTTGGGGGCTGGCGCTTGGTTGAGAGTACGAGACCTATTAGAGACTCTTTTTTTTGTGCTCTGTCCAAGATGAAGAAACAAATGATTGGTACACCAGTTTTGATGTGGCAACAATACTCCATGCATCATGAATGGCGGCCTTATAAAAATTGAACACAATTCTTCACAAGAAGAGTGTTGTCAGCCATCACAATTAATGGTTGAAAAAGTTTCTTATAATTAGTAAAGAAAATGTGTAGAAAGCGTGTACACTCGATGTTAGGCTTCAAGATTTTGTTTTCTGAAGCATCTAGGGACAATTCAAATTTCTGAAATCAAGCTTTGATGTTTTTTGGTGTTACCTATCCATGATGATATTAATATGAGTGTTTGTAGAAGTTTCATGCCGATTTTCTACTTCATAATATGTTAAGGCATGGTTAAATCAAGTGCTTAAATCAAGTTTTCATTAGTTGTGTTTATGAAGTACAATAAATCACTAGGGCTGGGACAACAGCATATTCTTTTTATTGTTTTGACTCTAGTGTGTATTTGTTGATATCTTATATGCTTTTATATAGAGAGATGTGATTCTTGGTTGATTAACTGTGTCTAACTAGTCGGATATATACTCGAGAGCCAAAAAAAAAAAAAATTAAAAAAATATTCTGTTGTCATAGCCCTATAAATTACATACCAAATGAAGATATTAAACTTGTTTACAACTGTTTCAAGGAAATGTTTATTTTGTCATATAATGAAACATAAAATTTGTTCAAAACATTGAAATATATACGTGCACATGTTGTGTCAGAGATTTTTTGGGAGAGATTTTCTGATTCTCATCTTTAAAGTTAATTTATTGTGTTTTTGAATTGCTGTTCTTCTTATCTTTTCTAACCACCTTTTTATTTTTATTTGGGGGGAAGAATAGTGTTATTTTTGTTTTTTGTTATTTTTTGGCCTTAATAAATAATCGTCTCTGAGGAACAGCCTATAAAAGCAAAGACAATATTTTTTATCATCAGTCGCAAAACGTGCAGAGGACAGAAAGGAAAAAAATATAGGCATTTGCCAAAATAAATTCAATAATTACGATTGTGGATTAATTCTTTCTTTTGTCAATGGGATGCATCTAAACAGAATATATGCTCTTAAGCTGGAAACAACTTCATTAAGCTTGTTATTTGGGCGCTTGTTTGGACTAGCAAAAAAAAAAAAAAAATCAAAAATCGAAAAATTCAATTTCAACAAACAGTAATGCAATCAATTTAATTGTCATGTCAAAATTAATGGCATGATAAAGCAGAAAAGTAATTACTAATGAAAATTGCTTTCGAAAAAAATTGCAAGTTCAATTTAAATAATAAAGGGAATAGTTCTTATGATAGCAGAAGAGGTAATTGCATGAAGTCAGGGGAGGAAACTATAATGATGGTGGATCACTGGATCATGAAAGTAAATGTTTTATCTAATAATGTAGATAATTAAGTAGATATACTTTTAGTTGAAATTACAAATATATTTCTTTTATATAATAAAAAATATATATATATATATATATATATATATATATATATATATATATTATTACTGTTTTTAATCTGCTTAGTTACATATGTTTCCACTACACCAACATATATATGTGTATATGGTATATGCGTGTGTGTGTGTGACACACGCACATATATGTGTGTTGATTGGTACAAACTTTTAAAATAGGTTTTACAAGTAGTTCATTCTTAGTAGCTTCTTTTGAACATTCTTGAGGTTAAGATGAAAGTTGGAATATAACGTTGTGTAAACAGATTTTGTTTATTTTGTTTGTACTTATCCAGTTTATGGTCCAATCTCCAGCAACTTCAGCAGGTTATGTAAGCAGCTGGAAGATGTCGAAGCGATTATCCAATCAGCTGTCAGAAGGCGACAAAATTTTAATGAACGTATGAAATTTACAAAAAAAAACAAAAACAACCTTTTTTTTTTAACCAAAAATGACTTTCAACACATGATGTGAATGTGAACCACCCTTTCCACATCTAAATGATTGCTTTCTACATAGAAAGCCATTCTTAAAATGGAAAGGATGTGGGCGCTACAAATTACGAATTAATCGTATGGTAGTCTCTGTTTCGATTTTATTTATTTATTTTTTTTTTTACATAGGAGTCACCACTATCAAGACCCGGAGGCCACTCGAGGATAAGAGTTAATGAGTGTACAGTAGTCAATGGGATAATATAGTAATCATTAGTAATAGAAATTTGGTAAATTTGATTACTTAAGGGGATGGTTAATCAAGAATTTGTTTACGTCGGACTTGAAGACGACCAAATTGTAGTCAGTTGGGAAGCAGGCAAACGGAAGATAGTTCCACAGGTGTGCAGTTCTAAGAAAGAAGGTTTGTTCATGGAATCTACGTTTAGGTTTAGGTACACATAAAGAGTGGGAGAAATTATTGATAGTAGTTTGAATTAGATAAGTGTTTTTCGTGAAAGTTTGGTGAAATGGGACCATAGATTTGAGCTCAGACAAGCACTTGCCATGAAAATAACAATAAAGCAAGGACATGCTCACAATGTCTCTTCTGTGGGAAAGAGGTTGGAGGGAAGAGAAAAGAGCATTCTTCACTAGGCTACAAAGTCTATTAAGTCAAGATAAGCTGCTTCTAACAGCGCTTGCCCAGATGTGGCAACAGTGCTCCATCCTTGAGCGTACCTGGCGCTTATACAGCTAGAGAATTGCATCAGCAATGAGATATCCAAAGTTGTGAATGCAGAGCTGTATTTCAAGCTAAGACAATCCTTAATAGTTTGCATTGAAGACAGACGCTTTTAGCAGTGAAGTTGTGAAGTTGTGATATTTTCTTTTTTATTAGATGCATATGTTAATATTAATTATATTTAGTTCAGTTTTTAATTTATATTTTTTATTTGATTGTTTTATTAAATGTATAATAGGTTTTCTCATGCAAGAATGTACTCATTTTATCTGGCAATAAATGGCGATTATTTTTTGGATATTTCACAATTGTTATTCATCACATGCCTAAATTTGTCCTAACTTTTGTTCACTTAAATTCTGATATTATCCGTATTGTCTTCGGACTACTGTTATCATCTTGAGTTATTTTCACAACAATTCGGTTGATGTGACCTCCAATCTTCTTCAGGTGTATCTTGTTGAATCCGGGAATTTTTCTGTTGAACTCTGAAATCTGCACAGAATTTAAAACAGAACGTTTTATTTAATCCTCTAGGGTAACATGTTCTTTTTTTGTTTTTGTTTTTTCAGCTATTAATGGGTAGAAGTCCTAAGTAATTAACAATTGTATTTTGAATTTTGCCTGCTCACACAGGATTGAACCTTTAACATCCAGAAGAGTAACTTTACAACTGAATTTTACCAAGTACTTTATCCAGTACACCATTGGTCCTTGCAATTGCAAAGTTACACTCTTCTGGAGGTCGAAGGTTCAATCCTCAGTGCGGGCGGCATTCACAATACAATTGTCAATTATTTAGGACATCTACCCAGTTATTGTTGATGGCACGAAAGCATGCTACTCCCGTGGATTAAAGAAAGGGTTTTGTTTGAAATTCTGTTCAGATTCCTGAGTTTGATAGACAGATTCGCAAATTCAACAGATACACCTGAAGAAAGTTACATCAATTGAAACATTGTGCAAATAACACCCAAGATGAGAACAGTAGTCCGTAGAATCCAAATATGAATACTCAATCCTCATCTAAAAAATTCAGAAATTTATTATAGTCAGTACAAACACGTTACATAATTTATTCAAATTGATCCATTTATTCTCTAATATATAAAGTATTTACATAAACATTTTGGGCTACATCTGTGCATACATGTTTCATTTAAAACCTAAGAGGAGCTAAAGCTTCCTCATGCTAAACTATTAACAGAAAAATTAATAAATTTATAATATTTTAGCCTGATGATGAAACTTCAGCCTGTCATAGGTTTTAGCTGATACATGTATGCACATATGTAACCAGAAATGTTTGCATAAGTACTTTATATATTTGGGAATAAATAATAATATACTAAATTACTGCTCTACATATTGAGCACTATTATATAAACACATTTGGGACTTCATCCAATCTCTATGAACAAAACTGCAACTGGGAATATATATTTATACAAATATACTAGTTTTTTTATATATATATAAAAACATTGATAGTTTGTATTTTATCCAAAAGTGCTCAATATTCTAAAGAGTCAAGTAGTTATACTGATAAAAATAAATATGAGGTGCTGCAGGTCTACAGCACCTATGAACAAGCCGCCACTGTACAACACATAACAACAAGAGCAAAGATATTACTCATAATGGGTAACAAAGTCGCCAGCTCATCAGAGTCTAACAGGTTAAAATCATTTACTTACTTAAAAAGCACTGCGACTCATGACTCAATAATGAGCCATATTCCCCTAGAATAAAAAACATGAAAAGTAGTCATTGAATGTTTAGGCTTTAATTTTTGTTATTTTGAAAAACCTTTATTATTTACTAACAAGAATACCCATCCCAGGATAAATTCATAATAATTAGATATGCATGGAAACTTTAATAAATGAAGAAATAAAAAAAGAAAAAAAAACTTATGGTAAAAACTGCACAAATATAGAGTTAAAGTAAGTATTATAAACTAGTCTAGAATACAAAAACGAGTAAATATAGTTGAACTCTTCAATTTCAAATTGTGATATCTCATTTATTTGGAGGATAATTTTGATAAAATTTGGATGCAAAAAAAATTTTAACCTTTTCTCTTCAATTGATTTATGATTTATGTTGCAAACATATTCAATATTCATAATCTGGGATACAGTAAAAAAAAAAAAAAAAAAAAAAAGGACCGTCTAACACACGACTCCAACATCCCAACAGCCTGCCTCCACAACCAACCCAGCACTGACAATTGTTGCCCGCAGTATTTGGAATCAAAACAAAATTTCAATTGTTGCTTTTAGATTCTATAAAAAATTCAGCTCCAATTAAACCTTATTTGAATGTTTTCACTTGACATAGCAATTTCTATAATACACAAACATTATATATATAAGTTATGAAAATATTCATGGTAATTAAGCCACACAGATTCTTCCAAGTTTTATTCCGAGAAAGACTTTTCATGCTAAAATGCATAGAATTCATATTACCGGGTGTTCTTATATATATAGTTTGTGTTAAGTTTAGCTAGCTGATCAATCAGATTCGTTGTTATTCCTGACCGTTGGCTAAAATTTTCATTAGCGAATGGTGGGTCTTTTTTAGACAAAGGTTTGGCTGACTTCCATTTCCTCCTTGATATACATCACTAACTAGAATACCCATCCCACGACAGATCCATAATAACTAGACACACTTGGGAGTTTTTACAAGTGAAGCAAGCAAAAGCATAATGGTAAAAAACTGAAAATGAATTTACAAATAAATTTTGATAAAAAAAAATAATAATTAACTTTGTCTGATGTCATTTTTTAATGAATAACATTTGCTCGATTTCAGGAATTTTATGTATTTATTTATGGTTTAAATTGCATGAAAATCAAAGTATGAAAAAATCTAATGAGACAGGGGTTGTACTCCATTAAACCTCATTTTCAAAATATCAGGCACCAAAATACTTTAAACAACATCAAAAAACATAGAACCATAAGGTTTGGTATGCTTTTTTTTGTTAACACTTTTTTCAGGTTATTTAATCCCAAATTCAGTAATTTTGGTGAAAGTTTTTATGCTTCAAGTTCAATATATCTTCAAATATTTATTCATGATGTTTGGTTTGGTTGTTTCCTAGAGAAAAATTGTTGTTTTTGTGTTTTTGATTTTAACATGATTAAGCTTTGCAAATGTAAAGAGAAACATAATAGCATCATTTTAGATTAGGAAGCCAGTGTCTTCATGGTAGAACCGTTAGAACCATAGGGAACACTGTTCAAATATTGATGTCCAATTGATGATGTCGCATATATTATTTTCCCAAAGTAAACAAAACATAAAACTTTTCGTCTTAATCCTATAGATAAAAACATGGTTGCGAAAGCATGCGGCTCATTTCAAACTCCCCTTAAGATGGTCATTTTCACCGGTAGCAGTTATATTGAAAAATGATGTAGTATGTAATTAACTGTTGCTAAATGAACTGTTAGGTCTCTGAATATACAATTTTTTTTTATTGTGTATTTCGGTTTTTACCAAGTGTTGGATTCTACTGCCTGTACATATATATATATATATATATATATATATATATATATATATTATATACTTGAATATCAGGCACGACGAAACATGTGTCAGTGGATAATTATATTTTAAAAATAATATATATGCTGCTCCCCATTAAGGGGGTACCAGATTGGTCAATGAGAAAATTATTCCCAGCAAGCATTTACGTAAAAATGCACTTTCGTATAAATACTTGAATTAATTCAAGAAAGTATCGCTAACAAAAACAAATAAAAACATATACTCGAATATATATATATATATATATATATATATATATATATATATATATATATATATACATACATACACACACACCTTCCCCTCTCTGACCCTGCCATCACCTCAAAACTATACACCCCTCCCTCCATCCCCACTGGGCACAAACGGTTCGCATCCACTAACCATTTTCCGACTACTGTTAATATTATTCGCTCTGACGAAAGATGAAAAGCAACAAAATTACATGCTTCAAAGAGACAAATCTAACTATGTGACATTTATTAATAAATTTTGAACAAAAACATCATTAGAAAAATTGAAAAAATAAAAAAAGTATAACTAAGCAAAAGCTGTCTGTTGTCTTTTATGTTTGTTTTAATGAAAAAATGATGTCTAAATATACACAGTATATATATATATATATATATATATATATATATATATATAAGTGATGGACGATTCCAATATTTTTCCCCAATTCCGATCCAATTATCAATTCCGATTATTTAGAAATCTCTAAATATTTAACTATAAAATGGTTATTTTATCCCAATTACCGTAAAAACAGATATTTTAACAAACGTAACCACACACTTGTGAGAAATGATTTATAGATTTAATTTTGCTGGAAGTTTAAAATCAATAAATATTTATTATTTATTTAACACCCCATAATTTTATTATACCATATTTCTTCAAACTGAAACATAATTATCAAAGTATACTTACGCAGATAGATATTAAAAGTCTTTATTAAAGTTTGTGCCTATTTCCATTCTATGGAGGCCAGGCGTGAACGCGGACCCCCACAATTTTATTATATCATCCCTATTTAAGTTAAAACATACTTATCAAAGTATTCTTATGTACATCTATATCAAAAACACTTGTACACGTTTTTTTTTTTAATTTTTAAATTTTTTATTTCCATACTTTGTGGATCAGGCGCGAACACAGACCTCACAATTTTAATGAACCACTGTTCTGCCAGATCAAACATACCCATTCCTGTGTCTCGATACATCTTCTATCATTATATGTAATCAGCTTTTTAAAATAGTCAACCATAATGGACCCTATTCCTCAGTGTACCCAATGATACAGGGTTTAACAGAGCTGAGAGAGAAAAGATAACAAAGTATCAAGGACTTATGTATGATATGAAACGAAATTGGAAATTAAAACACGTTTCAATTATACTAGTCATTATAGGAGCAACTGGGCTTATGAAAAAGAACTTTAAAAAGTACATAGCAAGCATACCCGGTGAACCAAGTGCAAGTGAAATACAAACGATTACACTGAAAGGGACGGCTAGAATCCTGAAAAGATCTCTTGGTTGGACTCACTAAAATAGGGGTAAATGTCAGACATCTGGTTGGATGTCCCACCCCCTAGAAGAAAAAAGTTTAAGGAAAATGAAAAAAATAAAAGAGAGAGACCACACACACACACACACAAAGACATTCAGCTTTATATATATATATATATATATATATATATATATAGAAGGCTGCCTGATGTTATCTGGTCATAAAATACAGTTAAATATGATATTTTAATTCATGCACATTTCATATTTATTATAAAGCAAGTTCTCTATTGATTATTATATTGTACCCAATATATATATAATGATTTTGAAAGTTTAAAAAAATTGATTTTGGTGCCATCAGCTGGAACCAAAACCAAAACATTCAGGGCTCCAGTCTTAGTCGTCATTTAGTGCATTAGTTTTCATCATTATCATCCGAGCTATTACCAGATGAATAAAAAAGGTTATAAATTAAGTTCAAGCTAAAACTGTATATGTACGCATGCTCTGAAGTTAGACAATTTACTCCTGCCAAAGTCAACTGTTTTTTTTTTCTTTTAATTTTGACCCTATGGCAACTTTACAAGCTGAAAACCAAATCACAAGTGTTCTCGAGGTCCAAATACCCTATATATTAAATTTCAAGTCTATAGACCAAAATATTCAGAGAGGAGTTTACTAGAAAAGTTTCACACACACAGAGACAACATCACTTTATATACATATATATCGACTTGACTGAAGTCACTAAACGAAGGTGACATCCATATTGACTGAAATGAAAAACTTCCATGAGAAAAAGTCGTTTGTGTTCTGAGTGGATGACAAGTTATCCAATTCATATGCAAATTCTATACACGATTACTGTTGATGTTAATGATGACATTGATAATGTTGATGATGATGCCATTGATGTTGATGTTGATGATAATGATAATGTTGATAATAATGATAATATTGTTGATGATGATGATGATAATGGTGATGATGAACATCATCATCATCATAATAATGATGACTTAAAGCCAAACAATTTTTCTTTATTGGATGCATAGCCCAATTATCACACACTGCTCTATGATTTCCACATAGCAAATTAATTGTCATATGAACTATCAGTCACAAAAAGTTTGACTATCTGATAAGGTCAAGTAGTCCTAAAACCATGAATGCCAAAGTCATGTTTCATACCATAAAGGTAAATTTGTCAATTAGTAGCACTCAGAGAGTATCTAGTAATCTTTTGACATATCTCCATTCTGTTTGGTTTGTCAACTTCACAGCCCTTTGGAAAAAGTTCCAGAAGTTGTACTAGAATATCACAAAACTTTCTATCACTTAAATTTTATATCTTTAAAAAAAAAAAAAAAAGCTACCAAAGTTTCTTGAACTTTTTTCTTTAAATCTGATCATAAATCCAAGCAAGTATAGTAACTCACCATTCATTAGCGTTTGTGTGCCCACTGTCTGTCCATTCCGAGGATGGTTCGTCCCGGGGAATCTGTGCCTGACCTGAGGTGTGCACGGTTCACCTGTATCCAGGTTGTGGATGGACTCTTGCCATCTCGAATGTCGCATTGTACAATACTTGTAGACCAAAGCACAGCCAATAATTAGAACACTCGTCACAAGACCAACTATTATGAAAATAGTTTTTATTGAGGTTCTCGGAACTGGAGGGCCAGCTGAAAATAAATCAAAATGTTTTCAATATTATGCGTATTTTATATTGAAGGTTTAATAAGCAGTAAATACAAATATAATATGTGGCACAATCACGTTGACACACCGGTTCTCGCCAGATCACCGAAGTTAAGCAATGTTGAGCATGGCCAGTACCAGATGGGTGACCATTTGGGAAGGCTAGGCGTTGTATGTACCTTCTGGGAAGGATGGGCATGTGGCCAGCAAAAAGAACTCCTTGCTACAAAAACATCTACAAAAAGTTGTAGATGGCCTATGCCCCTCCAGGGGCTCAAGGGCTATGGATCGATGGAAATACGAATACAAGAACATGAAACAACAATAATAATATATGACAACAACAAAGATGATAGTGTAGTATATGTTTATTCCTTTTTTTATATTTGGTACTTGTACAGAATTGGAACAGACGTGAATCACCGTCAACTCGGCTTTGCGCTCGGATTTGACTGTAATCTGACATAAGATGCCGATCAATGTGCAGTAAAGAAGCAGACGACCTTTGGGGAAAATATTGGGGGGAAAAAAAAAAAAAAAAAAAAAAATCACTGGGGCCAGCCGGGAGCTTCTCAACAGTTATCTTTTCGAGTTTATTAGGAGACAAATTTGGCAATGATTCTTTTGTCTCCATCTTAAAACATATATCAGAAAGCTACCCAGTTGGCAAAGTTTTTTCCACATCTGCTGTCTATTCTCACCCCATTTTGACATCGTCTGATGCGACCATAGAAAAGTCTACCTAATCCTAAGAGAATATCCCGGCTGTCTTAATGCAATTTAATTTTAATTTACATGTTTCCTTCACTGTTTTCCTTGAGTAGTCTTGTTACGCTTTGATAATCGGTGATGCTTGGTGAAAGCTGGCGGTTGACGTCATGTTCCAGACAAAGCCGAGCAGCCAGTTAGTTACGTCTGGTTCAAATTTTATACAAGTACCTTATATCTTTATATGTTCATCCTAATATTTTGGAAATAATATCCCTGTGTAACAAGATTACCCCTGGGGGATTGCGATTAGGTGGTTGTAATGCTAATTGTGATAAAAAAAATTTTTTTAAATGCACAGAATAGAATCTTGGTTAAGTTTTTAATTTAGTAAAGATCTTAAATATGGGCGAGTAAACACATTAGTATATAAAATGGTTAATTGAGAAACAAACAGGAAATGAAAAGTCAATCAGGGTCAGCTTGCTGAACTAGAGGTTAGGATTACTAGAGTGTAGGAATTAATATAAATTGATATGACATCACAAAGAGAGAATGAGAGAGAGGAACAGTTAGTTCCTTGAGAGCACACTACCTGTGAACATGAGGAAGTGTAGTGTGCTGACAAAATATGATTAAACAGTGATTATTGATCTGTCTCCTTCAACCCTAATATATTGGTTAGTTATTTGAACTGAAGATCAAGTCAAATAAACCTCCTTTGCCTTCCATCAGATTAATATTTTTCAAGTTTTATGGGTAATGCTAACTAAAACTCATATTTATTTGTAATACTTAACCAAGGAATTTTCATTCTCTCTCTCACACATACACACAAAATCTAAATCCAAACATAAATAATACAGGGTGGAACGATAAAAGTGTCGCACTAAAGAAAATAACACTACAGCTTTATTTTAACACTTTTATTGAAAATATCATTCAAGTAACTTGATTATGTAGTAGAGCTGACATCTATTCAATGTAGCCGCCTTCAGCTTCAATCATCACCTTAATACGGATCCAGAACTGGGAGCATGCCGGAAAGAGCTCAGTGAATACTTGACAGATGGCAGCAATCAGGCTGGCTTTGGTGTTGTGGGAAGTCATGTTGGTAATGTTCTTGACATATGACCAAACGAAGTAGTGGGTTTAGGTATGGAAGGGGTGGGCAGTGAGAGAAGGGTGCAAAACCTGTGTCTCTTTGGATTTGTGAGCTGACGCAGAGTCCTGCTGCCACACCAAAGGTCTGCCAGCAGCAACCTGATTGCACCAGTGGATCACCACACTCGTCACCACATCCAGGTACACTTTGGTGTTGACTATCAAGCCGACTTTGAAGCTGTGAGATGGTATAATGTGGCCCTCACTTGAAACCACACCAAAGACCATAACCATGGCCAGAAACTTCGTTGAGCTGTGCCCTCAAGCATTGAACCATCCAGATTTGCATTTTGAGGGTGCTAGCAATGGTCATGTTGTCATAACTTGGATTGGTAGAGAGCATGCATTGTACAGCGGCATATCTTTTATCTCGCTTGTTGAATATAATGTCAATTTCAGACATGATAGAAGGCTTGCATCGCTCTTGGGATCTGTACACAACTGGCCAACTAGTAGATGGTCTGCAACAAAAAAGAAAACTGGTTTTCATCAAATGGAAATGGAATCATGTTGTCTTTTCTAGGGCGAGAATTTTATCGTTCCACCCTGTAAACATAAGTAACAAATATCATATAAAAGCTAATATATAAATGCAAATGGAGTATATATTGTTTATTTATCCTGTTATGTTATAAAAAAGATATATGGTGAATCAAGGCAAAATGAACTATGAAGTGAGTTAAAGAAAAATCTTACCTTTAGAGTCATGTTTATTTAGATAGACGAATTCTTAATTTGAGGTAAAACTTTAGAGAAAATACACATGCATGTCATTCTTAATTGAACGGACACAATGTTAAGATTACAATAATGCAGAATATATTGTGCTTGTTTAAGTTACAGAGTGTTTGAGATAAATTTGACACTTTGTGAAAATGAAAAGAAAAATCCTCATATCTTGACCAATAATTGATATATTATCAAAATTCAAGGTGCATCTCTTAGAGGGTCTATTGTTGAACATAGCTCACTGTAACAACACTTTGAAAAGGTGCACCATTCCTTGTATAAGCTAGTGTAGTGTAGCTATATCAAGGGAATCTCATTTGGGCTTTTGAATACTATATTATTTTGAATATTTAATCATGATAGTAATTGTCTTTATTTTTGAGATGAGGTGTTTTCATTGATTGAGATTGTCGGACTGACTTCCTCATCTTGGTTGTTATCGTCACAACGTTTCGGCCGTTTTGCCCTCCGGCCTTTATCAGGTGTTTTGTATCGAACTGGGGAACTGTTTGTTAGGAGTCTCGAACCCAACCCTTTATTATTATTACGGGGGTACCGTGTTTGGACTCCAGCTAGACTCTGGGACATAGTTGCTGATTCTCTGTTTTGAATGTTACTTTTTCACTGCCTTCGTTCAGGATTGAACTCAGCACCTTTGGGTAAATTTAATCATGATTTGACCACTCAGAATATTACAGGGTGTCCAAAAAGTCACTGAAGGGTTAAAAATCTTTGTCATTTTACCGTTAACGATTATTTTTTTCTCTATTTCAGATATTTTACAGATAATTTTTGGAAATTAATTATGGATTAGCATTGAACAATGTACACAAGTTGTGAAATTGTTTCACCAAAATCAGGGGTCAATGTCAAATGGCCAATACATTCCTCAGACTTGACTAGCCCCGACTTTTTCTTGTGGGGTATCCTGAAAAAGAGTCTATGTTAACAAACCTCAAACCCTGCAAGAATTAAAGGAAAACATCAGGAACAAAATAAGGGAGTTAAATCGCAATCCAGAGATTCTGCAATCTGTCATGAATAATGTTTTCAAAAGAGCACAAATATACAATGCTGAAAAAGGGCAACATTTAAAAGATATTATTTCTTATAATAAAGATTGATTGAATTTTGCATTTTTTTTTTAAAATTTCCCAATGTCTTAGATTGTGTTAAAATTACAGAAAGATATCATCAAAAATAAAGGATCGATTTAAGTTCAAAACCCTTCAGTGACTTTTTAGACACCCTGTACAATAAGTGATGCCCTAGACCGTGATCATATCAAACACCAATACCACACAGAAACATCTATCTATTGCACTTTACCAAACTAAATACTTCAAATGGTTGTGAAATGAGTATATAAAAAATATATCAATTTTATCACAAACACCCTGGAAGTAAAAGAAAAATAAATTGTTTTGTAGAACAACATAAAGAGCATAGGGAACACCAATTCATAAAAATACTGCTATAGATATTTGTACAATAAGCCATAGGAAATAAAAATAAACCTAGTTTAAGAAAAGATTACCTTGATTTTTAAGGTTAATGAGGATAGCAGCCATCTTATTATTGATTATGGCAATGTTTCATTTGACATTGACTATGTGGCACAAGGCCAAAACCCACATCCACTGAACTCATAGAGCTACATCACAGGTGATATGCATGCATATGTGTGTGTGTGTGTGTGTGTGTGTGTGTGTGTGTGTGTGTGTGTGTGTGTGTGTGTGTGAGTGAGTGTGTGTGTTAAGGGCAAAAATCAAATTTTTACATAAAATAGAAAAAAAAAAAAAATTGGGCCAGCTCATCTATCTTGGCAATGCCAACTTCGATTCAATAGTTGTTAACGTTTAATCAGATACATTACATGATGAGACGAGAAAGTATAAAAAGGAAGAAATAAAGCAAACCTACGATGAAGGAAAAAGAGGAACAGAGAAAAATAAAGCAGAAAAATGTACCAGAAGAAAAAAAAAAAGAAATGATGAGAAAAAGAAAAAAGGAAACAAAAAAAAAAAGGGAAAATAAAGAAAAGGGGAAATAAAAAGAAAAAAGGGGAAATAGAAAAAAGAAAGGGAAAAAGGAAACGAAAGAGTGAGAAAAAATAGGAAGATAAAACAAGTTAAAGAATGGCAAAAAATATAAGTAAAAAATTATATTTGCAAAATCCAATTTGATTTTGATGATCAAAATATTTTTTCCAAATTGCTACAACGGCTAAAGACGAATGGACTGATTGACAGACATCTTTAATATTTTTTTTTTTTAAGTTTACTTTTAGAGATTTTTATTTTGTGCAAAATGTTGTAAAGTTAATTTACTCACCTGAGAGTGAAGCATTAATTCTAAAATTATAATTTCGAATATATTTATCTTCTCGTTTCAAAAATAATTTGACATGGTTTCCTTCGTGAGAATAAATTTTTCCAGGATTCGGAGACTCACATGACAATAAGGCCTGAAAAATGTTATAGAAAGAAATATAAATTAATCACATCAGCAAAATAAAAAGTAACAAATAAAAAAGAGCAATTATTTTTTTTTTCAAATACTTAACTTTATTTGAAATTACTCTGCATTCTATTTTTAAATGGAATATGTCTTGTGATTCCTCCAATATGTCTGATTAATCATTGGTATTGAGAATTTTATACACTCTAAAAAATCGCAGAACACCAAACAACCAACAATGCTGCACTCCTGAATATAACAATGCTATAGCTCATAGAAACCACTATTTAAATTTCTATTAACACTTTAGATGCCTTGAAACCAAAACCTATTTTAGAGGTTTTGGTTTCAAGGCATCTAAACGGCTTGCAATTACTGCAAATAAGTGTTAGGAAATGCGATATTCATAGTGATAACTAGGGCTATGACAAGAGCATATTCTTTTCATTATTTTGACTCTCGAGTATATATCAGTTAATATCTTATATGTTTTTAGATAGTGATGTGATTCTCAGTTGATTAACTGTGTCTAACTGTGTCAGATATATACTCCAGAATCAAAATAATGAAAAGAATATGCTCATGTCATAGTCCTAGTAATAACCACACAGGAGCCTACTCAACAACATCACTGATCCCAACATTGTTTCCACGGTCCTCTTTTTCATCTTCTCTTCTGGCCATGTCTTCTCTCACATTGCCAACTATCAAGGGGGTAACACACAGGTTCACAAGTATATAAAACAAAACACAAAAAACAAACTCCTACACATTCTGCAAATATCAGTTGCACTCTGGATGAATGACACTATTGACCCTCTACATGCTAAGGTCATCAATCTACATAATCATCTGCCGAGGCTATGTTTGGCAATTGATGTCTGCTCATCTCGACTTTCTATCAACCAGATTCAAGCTACAACCTGCCCTCCACTGTGTCAAACTGGAACCTGTCCTCAACCGTCGCAAACCTAAGATTGTCCATAAATTATTCCAAACTGTTGTAAAACTCACTGACACTCCTAAAACTAACTTTAAACATATTGACCTCCATTGTTCAGTCCTTTTTTTTTTTTTTTTTTTTTTTTGTACATTTTCACCCCAAACAAGGCAAATTGCCACTTTGTGTAGGGGGCTACTATCAGGAGCAACAACTACTGGGGTACTATGTAGGGATTTGGGTAGCAAGATGTTGGTTCACGTTACACTTGAACTTCTCCACGTCAGTACTGTTGGGGAAGCAGGGACCTGGAATTGAATTCCAAAGTCTAGCGGTTCTGGGGAAGAAACTATTGGAGTAGAAAGATCTTTTACATCTAGGGATCTCTACAGTGTGGGGGTGGGATTTAGCAGCCTGTCGGGTTTGTTGAAGGTGTTCACGTCGTGGGGGCACAAGTGATTGCAGTTCGTCAGAGCATTCACCACTAAAATACTTGTAGAACAGGCAGAGGGATGCAACATTTCGTCGATGGGACAGAGGCTGAAGCTTAGATGCCAGTTCAGGGCCTATCAGGTTTGCGACTCTCTTTTGAACCTTGTCAAGGAGCGAGAGACTAGTAGCAGATGCACCAGCCCAAATGTGACAGCAATACTCCATACATGGGCGAATGGTGGCCTTATAGAGGTACAACATACTTTCGGGTGTTAGTAGTTGCCTAGCACGGTAGAGAGAGCCCACCTTTCTTGCAGCGGCCCTGGCAATGCCTTCAATGTAATTGTTCCAACTCATGTTTCCTGTGAATGTTAGGCCAAGGAGTTTGAAAGATGTACTCTCAGATAAAGAGTCGTTGGCCATTGCTATAGGTGGTAGAGAGGGTTTCTTGTAATTATTGAATGAAACTAGTTTAGTCTTGGCGGCATTGAACGTGACCAACCATTTTTACTGCCACACTTTGATTAACAATTCTATTTTAGTTCCCTTTGTGTACATTAGTAAACAACTTCCTCTTCATTATTATGCTAACTCCTTTTCCTTTTTTTTATTATATTTTTCCTCTCTTTTACTTCATAAAATTTGAGGGGGGGGGGCGTCAATAGTATCACACTATATCCAATCTGTTAAATACACAGTTGGTTCTCAAGAGTTTTGGTAGAATAATAAATTGTGTACCGAACAAATGTAAGACTTCTGTTCTGACCATCATTCATGGGCAAGGGGTGGTTTCTTCGTTTTGAAAAGAACTTTGACACAAATTTCATTCTTTGTGATCAGGGCCACCTACTTCCAAAATACGCTCCCTATAACTGAAAATACTCTTAAGTGACCTGAATATATTTGTCAAATATATGGGTGTCTGGTCTTGACAACATTTCAGTCATTTCGCTTAATATGTTAGAAATAATTTGTACAGTAAAGGCAAAAACACTTTTGTTTAAGAACAATCATCTTTTTGGGGATAAAGGTAATGACAAACAAAACAAAGGCAATTATTGCATTCAAGCAAATATATATTACAATTCCAAATTCAACAAAAAGATACTTCTTTTGTGATTTCGAAAAAATGGTTGTTCTGGAAGGTGTTTTCTTTATTTAAGAAAGTCAGTTTAGCAGAGGTAAGGTGCTCTTCCTTTTTTTTTTGTTAATCAAAATTAACTTCCTCCAATATTTGAGAGTTCCTTCTTTGAAAGTTCTTTTGTAAGAGCTCATATAGAACCTCTCCTCTTAAGTAAAGTGTGCAAAAAGCAACATAAATTATAATAAACTCACTTTTGCAATTGTTCAGAATATTTCCAAAGAATAATCTGTTGCTAGAACTTGCTCCTGTCCTTACGAAGCTATTCAATTATTGCTCAACAAATACTTTCCATCTCCTTGAAGAATTTTCTTCCTCCCCACCAAATTTTTAAAATACTGGTGATCAGTCTTCTGCATTTCACTACAGACCGATCAGTCATTTGTATATCACAAGTTGCTTGAATTTGTGATAAATCAAGAAGTTGTTAATGATGTCAACAAAAGGTGACGAATATGGATTGCAAGTGCTTGTGGTAATATCGCACATTATCAACAAACGTTATGATGGAGGTTCTCGTTCTAGGGCAATAATTGTCAACAAATCAAAGACTTTTGATAGGTTTCTAAATTTTGGAGATGAAAATCGATTATTCATACTATTTGGATTCTTTGGACTACTGTTCTCATCTTGAGTGTTATTTTCACAATGTTTTGGTCGATGTAATCTTCGAACTTCTTCAGGTGTATCTTGTCAAACTTTAGGAATCTGTATGGAATTTCTAATGGAACCTTTAAAATACAACCGCGAATTATTTAGGATTTCTATGCACTCATGGCTGATGGAACAAGAGCATGCTACCCTTGTGGATTAAATAATGGGTTCCATTTAAAATTCCATGCAAATTCCAGTGTTCAACAAGATACACCTGAAGAAGGCCAGAGACTACATTCTAAACTTTAATTCAAGTAATTATATAAAATAATTTCATAAAATCGATAGTAGGTTCTCTACAGTGCAATATAGACTACAATGTATTGTAGACTAAGTCACTGCAAGGAGGCATGTAACACTTCCTCCCAGTGTACCGTGATGGGTTCCTTAATAGAGCAGGCAATCAAACGATTTAATTGATGGATAGGTGATTTCACCTATTTCAATGACAATAAAAGTATTGGAAGTGTGGTACATTCGTTGATCCTCATTCAATTCCGGACAATGTCAGGCCTCCCTGCTAGTTATAAATGGATTATCATTATATTATATGCAGATAAATACGAAGACATTAATAAATCAATTATTTTTAGATCAACATTATTGTATCACAACTTTTCATGTGCAGTAACCTAATGTTTGCACATACATTTATACAAACACATTATCTATACGTCAATAAATTAATATATAGGCACACATATGAACTCTCATTTATGCAAGAACAAACTCACACGATTTGTGCCTCAGCAAACACATGCATACATATATTATTTACTTATACATTGAAACACGCTATCATAACCTATTTATGCCTCAATAAACACAAATGCATTATTAACACATCACTTAACACGTCTGCATAACTAGACAGATGTGTACACAGTATACACCAATAAATTCTTTTTAAAAAAAAATAAAGATTAGAAGAAAATGAGAAAACGAGGGGAGTAAGAGAGTAACAAGAAGGGCGTGAGTGGAAGAAAATAAAAGGAGATGATAAAGAAGAGGAGGTAAAAAGAGGGAAGGAGTAGGTAAGGAGGAGTAAAAAATTAAGGAAGTAAATAAAAGGAGAGGAGAAAGGTAAAAAAAGAAAGGGAGAAGAAAGGAGGGAAAAAAATAGAAGTGGAAAGGAAAGTAAAAACAGGGGAGGAAAGGGAGGGTGTGAAGAAGATGGTGGATTTAAAGCAAAGGAAGAAAAAAAAGCGAAGATGGTGACATTGAAGTAATAGCAAGAGTAAAACTAAAATTAATCGAGTTAAGTTTTTATTTTATATTAAAAAAAAAAACATTAAAAAATACAAAAAAAAATTGTTTAAAAAATGTATTTTTTGACTAACCAAATCTCGAACTTTGCTATCAAACTGTGCTGAGGGTGAATCAGAAATCTGCAGGACAACATCGCAGCTGTTAATGTAGAAAGTGTCAAAGGTCAATTGCACATATTGTAATTTGCTGGTTGATGATGCCCCAAGAACCATCTGGCAACTTCTCACTGATCGGGGACTTAAGGGAGGCGTTACTTTGCCAACGATGATTGCACACTGGTCGTCTTTCAGCCATTTTACTCGAATATTTTTGCACTGCTGAGGATCATCCAGGCCATCTAAAGAAAACACAAAACAAAAGCATTAAAAAAACGTGTGTAATGTTATAAATCTAATATTGAAGAGGTTGATCACACACACACACACACACACACACACACACACACACACACACTCATTAAGTGCACATTTATCCAAAAAGAGAAATAAAATGATTATGTTGTTAATCCCTTGAAGAGAAACATCAAAATAAAAAATACAGGACCCGTGGCACAGAAGTTAGAGTACTTTGAAAAATCAATTATAAAAGTGATATTCTCCTGAAGGTTCAATTCTAAGTGTGGTCGACTGAAAAATACAATTGCACATTACTTAAGACCTCTATCCAGTCATGGCTGATGGAACAAGAGCATGCTACCCCCGTGAAGTAAAAAGGGTTCCATTTGAAATTCCATTCAAATTCCCGAGTTCAACAAGATACAGCTGAAGAAAGTCAGAGGTTATATCGACCAAAACGTGAAAATGACACTCAAGATGAGAACAAAAATCGCTATCCAGTCTTTTATTATTGTTCCAGCTACTGTCACCGCCAATGTGTCCTTCACGTGTATGGCTGTTGGTCATCTGCTGAACCTGTCGACTATGGTGAGAATGTGGGTGTGTCCTTTTGAGGGGGGTAATGGCCCCACCAAGTCAACATGGACATTAGTAAACCTAGCATCGGGCGTACTGAAAGTGCCCAGCGGTGACTTTGTGTGCCTTTGTATTTTATTCTTTTGACAGGATACACACGTCTTGGTCCAATTTCGAATATCTGTATTCATTTTCGGCCAAACAAAGCGGTCTGCTATTATTTTTACAGTGTCCCGTTTGCCTGGATGAGATAAATAGTGAAAATGTTGAAAAACATGTCGTCTGATGCTTGGCGGTATGTATGGACGTGGTTGTTTTTTTGCTGTATCACAATAAAGTGTTGTTGTACTAAAAGGTATGGGCATTTCCTTCAGTTGCAAAGATGTTTTCTGTTGTACGTCAGTGAGTGTCTCGTCCGTCTTTTGTTCTTGTGCAATTAATTCCATACTCAGCGAACTGGAAGTTATTGCAGCTCGTGATAATGCGTCCGCATGTTTTCTAGTCCCTTGATGTATCTGATGTCTGTGGAATATTGAGCAATATAATCAAGATGTCTGATTTCTCTTGGGCCATATTTATCTACATGTGCATGCAGTGCATACGTTAACGGTTTATGGTCAGTGTAAATACAAAAGTTTCTTCCTTCTAACAGATGTCTAAAATGCTTAATTGATAAATAAATTGCTAATAGCTCCCTTGAAAAGGTACTGTACTTTGTCTGTGTCTTGCTCAGTTTGGCTGAGAAAAACGATATAGAGGCCATTGTATCCCCTGTCAGTTGGTGTATAACTGCTCCTACAGCTATGTCTGATGCGTCTGTTGTAAGTGTAAGTTTCGATTCTTCATTGTCCTTAATATAATTCAATTTTGTGAAATTGACTAAGGCAGTTTTAGCTTGATGGAAAGCTTTTAAAGCTGATCCTTCCAGTTTTAATTGTTGGTTTTTCGTTTTGTTCTTCAATAATGACGTTAACGGTGCAAGGATTGTGGAACAGTTGGGTAAAAATCGTCTGTAATAATTAATTACACCTATGAAGCGACGAACTTGTCTAACAGACGTAGGTTTTGGAAAATTCGTAATGGCACTTACTCTTTCGGGTAATGGTGATATACCATCCTTATCAATTGAATGTCCGAGGAAATTTACTTCTTGCTGACCGAAAATACATTTGTCCAAGTTTAATTTTAAACCGTAATGGGACAGTTTTTGGAAAGCTTGTTCCAAGTGTTGTTTATGTTCGTCGAGGTTTCTACTAGCAATTAGGACATCGTCCACGTATGCGAATACGAATGGAAGGTTCCTAAAAATCTCGTCTATTAACCTTTTGAAGGTTTGACAAGCGTTTCTAAGTCCGAATGGCGTGGTCAGTGCTGTTTTATGGATATCTTCTTCCGCCACCGGTATTTGGTAATATGCTTTTACTAAATCCAGTTTGGAAAAATACTGTGGCATTTTGCAGTCCGATTGCGAAATCGTGAATGTGTGGGATAGGGTATCTATCCAGTACGGTTTGTGCATTTAATCTCCTGAAATTGCCGCAAGGACGCCATGTTGTCGCGTCTGATTTCTGTACCGTATGTAGAGGAGATGACCACGCACTTTTGGAAGGTCGGATAATTCCTTGTTGTAACATGCGTTGAAATTCGTCTTTTGCGATCTTGTACTTATCCGGCTTCAGACGGGTTGTCTATTCATTTTAATATAATGCCTTGCATTATGTTTAATATTATCCGTGACTTTGAATGGCTGAGTAAGTTGTGGGTATTTTTGAAACAGCCGACGAATGTATGTCTCTTCAGGTAAGGCAGAACTAATCCCAGTAGACTGGTATCTTGTGTTGATACCTTTAATTACGACTTTTGTTTGGTTATCAGTCAGTGTGTGATTAGTCATGTCTACCGATAGATTAAATCATGCTAGGAAATCTGCTCCTAATATTGGTGTCGTCACGTTGGCTATGGTAAAAATCCACAATGCGATGTAAGGCGAGATTGACGCTTAAGTACTTTTCACCGTGTGTCGGTATTTGTGTGCCATTAGCTGCCTGGAGGTGGTAAGGCTGTGGAGTAGCTTCCTGTTTACGTAGCGGTGGTATCACGCTTATTTCGGCTCCAGTGTCTATTAAGAAGTTATATCCGTGATTACTGTCACAAATATAAAATAGATGACCTTTAGTGGAAAATCCAGCGACAGTTGTCGTCACTACTGGCTGGAATGATCGTTTCCCTGGTTCTTGTTTTTAAAAGAACAAGGATAAGTGCAATGCCTCGCTTCTGTGCCAAATTTTTTGTGGTAAAAACAGATTTTGTTCGCTCGTTCTCGTGTGTTGCTTCGACCTCTAGTAAAACTTCGTTTTCGGTAGTTAGGTCGTTTATTAAATGAGTAACGACGGTTTATTTGCATTAATTCTTGCAATTAACGAGTGAGATTTTCGACCATAGTTTTTAGTCTGGCTACTTCGTCGTCTCTCCTCTGTTTTGGCTGTGCTTGTGCTGAGTTTACTTTGCGGTTCCTCAGATTTTCATGAATTCGGTCTGCCATGTCGGTGAGCTTTTCAGTGCTTGTCTCTTCCATTGTGGGTGCCAGAATTTGTACTGTTGTGTCTGGGAGTTTATCCAGCCACAAACTTCTCATTATATTTTCGGACATTTTGTTGTCCCCTAGCAATGATCGCATGTATCGTAAAAGTTGCGACGGTGTGCGATCTCCCAATTCTACTTGGGTGAAGAGATTGCGTAACATTGTCTCGTTTGATAAGCCAGTCCGTCTCAAAATGGCCTCCTTAAGTTTATTGTATGGATTATTTTCTGGTACGTTCTCCAATAAATCAGTCACCTCTTCGACAACGTCTGCCGGGAGTTTTTCAACCAAATAACAATACTTGGTTCGCTGAGACGTAATCCGTTTTGCGTCGAAAAGGCCTGGATCTGGATAAACCACGTCTTTATATTGGTGGGATTAAAAGCTGGTATATTTAGCGTTAATGTAGCCAGAGGTGTTTCAGCACGGGGAGGTTCCATTTTTCTGTTTTTCGTTTGAAAGTGATTTTAAAGCCTTTAAACTGTCGGTTGAAGCTTGAAATCGTGATCAAAAAAAAATGTTGCTTTTGCTAGGGTCTGTGTTTCTGAGGTCTGTTAAACTGCCGAGTGAAGTTCGAGATTGTGGTAAATCATTTTCCGAGGGGTTTTACACGCTCATGTTCACGTTTGAATCGGCTGAATTGTAGCCGTGTGTGTTCATTACACGTTATTTATCACCAACTCGTTTTTTGGGAGGGGGCCTGATGAGCAAAAGTGCTGTTTTGACGCTGAGTCATGATTTGTTTAATTTTCGATTTTATAGAGACTATCGGCATAACTCGCTAATTTGTTGCTATATTGTACTAAGATCCACGCTTCGTTTGACGGCTTGTATCATCCCTTGAGATTCACGTCGTCTTTTTACTTCCTTTGAGTGTTACCGCACGCATGATATAGCAAGTAGGTTAGGAAACCGCGTGTAGCTTGTAAGCAGATTCCGTTGAGCATGTAATGTTCTAAGTCGGGTCACCTACTTGTGGGGGTCGTCAGGCCTTTTTAGGAAATAACTTCCTCCACAAATAAATAAAAATAAAAAGAAGAAGACTTACATGCAAAGAAAACGGAGGTTTATTCACAGAAACCAACCATTAACAAATAAAATATAATTCTCTTTATAATGAGTTCAGAAATCCTTTTTAAGTGTTCATATAAAAAAAAAAGGAGAATGTCTTTTTTTGTTGAACTGTTCATATGTTAAAACATGGTAACAGAGGCAATAGGTAATGTTCGCCTGTGAAATTGTATGAAGCGTGCAGAGCGGTGAAAATGGAAGAGTGACAGTAACACTCGTGGAACGTCCGAATGAGAATGCAGTTGAGAGAGAGATTTGATGTTTGTGTGTGCTTAAATACTATTTGGACCGGCTCCCAGCGAGCTTAAAAAGGAAAGTTTAGAAAAATGTCCTTGGAGAAATCCCATTGGACGGAAACATCACGTGGGGTGCTCTGTACTACGTCCGCTCGTTTTGAGTCGATTTAATATATAAGGCCACACCGGAATTTGCGTGGGAGTTATTTTTTATTTTTCACTGCCGGAACAGATACTACACTTTGATCTTGTCCCAAAGGCCAAGTAAAAACATTGTTTTTTTAGTTATCTGTGAATAAATTCAAACATTGATTGATATTCATTTTCTTATTTTCGTACGATTTCTTGGTCACGTGTTCAATTAGAAAATTATTTTTAGTACTGGAACGAAATTAGAAGTTCCGTAGTCACCTCCAAAATTACCACAGAATTACCCCCCACCCCTATATGTAACACAATGTAACTTTATTATAAATTAATATTATCAATATAACTTCTGTACCATTTAAAAGAAGAGCAAAATAAACTAGTAATAATTAAAAAAAATTTTCATCGTACAAAAATAATAAAATTGCAAGACGAAAATCGTGTTTACATAATTGGCACTTTAAAATAACGTCTCCCCGTAGTAATCATTGAAAACATATCCGTTTAACAAATCTAGCAAAAATCAACTAATGGTCAGATTTTTGTGAAATTTTCGATGCTTATCCATTTTTGAATTGACAAAAACTTTGAAATTACAGACGAATTGCTATCCGTGGAGTCTCTCAAACACACAGCCACTGGAAACGATTTATACAACAGTATCATTAGCAGTCTAATCAGGTCTAGGTTAAGCCTGGATAAACTGGTAAGTATTACAACTGATGGCGCTCCTTCACTCAGAAGCAAACACTGTGGCCTTGTGACCTTGATGAATAAAAAAATCAAAGAAGATTTTCCATCGCACAGTGTGTTGTCTTTTTACTGCATCATACATCAAGAAAGCCTCTGTAAATCATCTTTGAAACTCAAACATGTTATGGATCCAGTAGTGCGTGCAGTGAACTTAAGAGCACGGGGACTGAAACACAGGCAGTTCCAATGTTTCTTGTAAGATATCGAGGCAGATTTTACTGATGTGCTGTATCACACAAATATCCGATGGTTAAGTATGGGGAAAGTACTGAAGAGAATATGGGGCGTTAAAGCAGAGGTTGTCATGTTTTTTAATATGAAAGAAATTCCTTGTGACTTTTTAAAAGAAATGGAGTGTGACGAATGGGTTTGTGATTTTGCACTTGCTGAAGACATATTGCAAAAGCTGAGTGAATTAAATACAAAACTACAACGCAAAAGTGTATTTGCTCATGAATTGTATGGTGAAGTGAAAGCGTTTCAATTGAAACTTAAACTTTTTGCCAAGCAGCTTAAAGAGCAAAACTTTGTTCATTTTCCGCTGTTGAAAACACGAGCTGTTACACAAGCATTATCAGACAAATACAGTTCCCACTTGATGGCTCTTAAAAGAGGAATTTATCAGATTTGCTGATTTCAAGGCAATTGAAGGACAGTTTGATTTGCTCAGCTCACCTTTTGCATGTGACGTTGAAACAGCTGCCGAAGAACTACAGGTAGATCTTATTGATTTGCAAGCCGACAGCTCTTTAAAAAGGCTCTTTGAAAATAAACCACTAGTCGAATTTTATGCATCTCTGCACCCAGAAAAGTTTTAAAATATGAAAAATTTTCCAAGGAAGATGTTTGTGTTATTTGCTTCAACTTACATATGTGAGCAGACTTTTTCCATATTGAAAATTAACAAGTCAAAGAACAGATCACTTCTCACAGATTTAAATCTTCAGTCAGTGTTAAGAATCAGTATAAGCAACTTGACACCTAATTTAAACAAACTGGTAAATGATTGCAGTCAGTTGCATCATTCTCACTGACTCATTTTGATCCTTCTGTTGCTCAGTTGCTGAGCTATTATGTTTTTCAAATAAATATATTTCATATGAAGTTACTGTTTTAAAATATCAATAGAAATATGTTTTCCTCTTAAAATTGAGTTACTTTATTTTTAAATAAATGTGCTTCATGTGACGGTTCTTTTTTAATATATAAATTCATTTTTGTCCTTTGAGTTACTTTATATGTGTATCTTTTAAAGATTTTATTCTAAAATATTAATTAATAAGATATATTTTAATCTCTTTAAACAGAGTTACTTAAGAATTGCTTTTATTCTTCAAACAAGGTTATTTGTTTTTCAAATGTGTTTCATATGAAGCTCATACTTCAAAATACATATTAATAAAATTGTTTTCTTTTAAAGTTTAAAGTTACTGTATCTTTCAAATAAATGTGTTTTATGGGAATCTTCTATAGTACTTTAAAATGCTAATAAATGAAAATTAATTATATTTTTTCTCTGAAATCCTTTTATTTTGTCTTTTTTAAATATCAATTATATTGGAAAATATACTATGCGGCCCAGTAAAATTTAGAATTTTTTAATGCGGCCCTTGCACTGAAAAGTTTGCCCACCCCTGTTATTTATATATATATATATATATATATATATATATATATATATATATATATATATACACACACACACACACATACATTAGTGTTGAGATGATTAATCAGAATCAAATTCTGGAGTCAGAAAAATCTGAAGTTTTGGGGTTATTAGAATCGGAAAAATTTGTGCCTATTTTCTAATGCCAAAAAAGATTCTTTTAATTTATTTATGTTGTCCTTAAGAAGTCATTTTTTTTTTCAAACAAACAAATTTGCATGAGCTCTTATTTTAGCTATAGAAATATTTTTCTTATTGGGTAGATTTCTATAAGTATTTTGTTTATTTCTTTTTCAAATTTTGAACCATTTTTGATGCTTTGTAGACAGTGTGTTTTTTGTAAGACGTTACATTTGGATACATGCAATTAAATGAGAGAATTTCTTGCCAAGTAGAATATAGCTTTTCTTTTTTTTTTTTTTTTTAAGTATTAGTAAGTCGCAAGAAACAGTTGAAAAAATATTTTTAACCTCGCAAAGAGAATGAGAACATTAGTAAAAAAAAAAAAAAGAAAAAAAAGAAAAAAAGAAAATAAAACTTTTAATTAAATTCTCCAACAGTTTTTTGGGGTTTGTTTTACAATCCACAGAGATTCGAAAAAGTGGTAAAAAAACAAAAACAAATATATAACAAATAAATGTTACCAAAGTTACTCTTCTACTTAGCTAGATAAGTTTGTAGTGTTTTTATTTAATGTAAAATTTCATTCGGTTTAAAAACAGTAATGTCGAGTGTTACACAAGCACAAGAAAAATGGCAATGTGGTAATCTTATGTCTTTGAAATCTCGACAATGACTTAAAAAATATACAAAATACTGTTAGAAATTCAGCTGATAAATGTTCCATGTAACACTTATTGGATGGGCTTTCTAACAGTATTTTGTATAATTTTATATTTTTAACTCATTGTCAAGATTTCAAAGATATAAGAGATACCACGCGACCATTTTTTCTTGTGCTCATGTAATGCTCGACACTACTTATTTTTCGAGCTAAATAAGTATTTTACATTAAATAAACTACTAAAACCTTATCCAGCTAGGTAGAAGAGTAACCTATCTTACTTTTGATAACGTTTGTTATATATTTGTTTTGTTACCATTTTTTTTTTTTTTCGAATCTATGTGGATTGTAAAACAAACCCGAATTTTGTAATGTTTTACTATTTAATGTTTGAAATATTTCTGCACTAGTAACTTTCTTTATATTAACATTATTTGTTTGAATTTAATTTGTTTTTATTTTTATTAACTTATTGTCTGTTTTTCATCTAAACTAATTTATCATTCGCTTTCATTTTAAAAATTATTTATTGCTCATTTTGATTTTTAAAAAATATTGTCTGTTTTGATTTTAAAATATATTGTTTTGATTTTTAAAAAATATTGTTTTGATTTTAAAAAAATATTGTTTTGATTTTAAAAAAATATTGTTTTGATTGTCAAAAAATATTATTTTGATTTTCAAAAAATATTGTTCGTTTTGATTTGGAAAACTGTTCATTTTAATTAAAAAATATTGTTGTCCGTTTTGATTTTTAAAAAATTTTGTTGCTTGTTTTGAATTTTTAAAAATTGTTGTTGCTCGTTTTGATTTAAAAAAAAAAATGTTTGTTTTGATTTTTTTTTAAATTTGTTGTTTGTTTTGATGTAGTTTTTCGTTTCAATTAAAAAAATATTTATCGTTTAATTTTAAGTTGCTTGTTTTGCAACATTTGATGTCTTCTACTTCAAACATACGTAATTTTACATACATAATTTTTATATATATTGAATAGAGTTCAGTTTTACTATAAATTGAATTGTGTTCTTTTTTTCCTTTTTTTTAAAATGTAATTTATCAATAAATAATGAACGTATTTTAGTCTTTACAATTCATGAAACAACAAAATGTTTAATTAATTTTACTGCATAAACACACACTTTTCCATTTTGAATTCTTTTTTTTTTTTAAATATTGAATGAGTTTCAGTAAAATCATTTCTTATTTTTCTCTTAATGCAATTTTTAAATTTTCTAATAATTTTTGTAAAATAGTTAGATTCATTACTGACAGTCTTGACTATTTGATAAATATTGTTTGCTAGGACCTTGGCGATGACATAATTTTTCAGTTCACTGGCCTTAATGACATTATGAAAATTCAGAAGCAGATTTTCTTACTTTCATAAAACAAAAATGAAACGCAAAGTGAAAAATTTATTTAGAAATTTATTTTGTGCATTTAACGAACCAGACATAACTCAACATTTGCTCAGCTTTGTCCGGTGCATGACGTCAACAGCTCGGGTTTTGCTGCTGTCTGACGAAACATGGTCATTAGCCAATCAAAATGCTGCGTGCTTAGTTTCAACTCGGCGCGCGTGCAAGCAGCAGATGAGAATTTCAATATCAATTGGAAGAGTGTAAAAAAAAGAAAACTGCATTACAATTCAAGAAATGCTGACAAAACAATAAATCTGACTAACCTAGCGAACAAGCTCCAGACCCCAGAGACTATACTAAAGTTTTGCCAGGACCGAAAATTGGTGGCAGAAGCAAAGAAGTTCCACCTGCAGCCAGGAATGTTTACTTGCCGAGAGAGCAAGCCTTATGGACAGATACGGCTGGAAATTTTTGTAGATCCTGTAACACAGGCAACAACAAATCATCTGGAGGGGATGTGGAAGGAAGCAAAGCAGCGCAATAAACGAGAATGCGGAACCAACTGGGAGCTTTTGGACACATATTTTTCAGAGTTTATGTGGAGACAAAAGTTTGGTAGGCAGCCGTTTGACTCCATATTAACCCACATCGCCAAAAGCTACCCGGTTGGTAAGGAGCTTCCTATCACATTCACTATCTCATTTATGTCGACTGTCATCTGATGCACTCCAAAAGTCTGAGGAAAATACATCCTCCTGAGAAAATGTTTCTAGCAAAAAAAAAAAAAATCTCGCAGGGATTCTGGTTTAAAAGAAAACAAAAAAAAATTTTTTCCTTTTTCCTGGCAAAAAAAAATCCTGGTAAAAAATAAAAAAGTTTTGTTCCTTTCTTATGATTTTTTTTTTTTTACGTAAATAGTTGAAAAAAAAAAGTTTCATAAAAAAACAATTACTATTATTTGTTTAAAAAAAATCCTTCAAATATCATTTTTGTTGGTTATTTTACGTAAATAGTTGAAGAAAAAAAAAGTTTCATAAAAAATATTTACTAACTATTATTTGTTTAGAAAATTTTTTTATATGTATCTATTTTGCAGACAGAAAACAATTTCAAACAATAATACTAATAATAAAAAAACATAAATGGAAGGTAGGTTTTTTGCTTTTTATTTATTTATTTTTGGATGTTTCTACATTTTACAATTTCATTTTACAGTTATTTTGTAGTGTTGTTTTTATTTTATTGGCAACGCTCGGTTTTACCCGGCTGTTGACATCATACGCCGGACAAAGCCGAGCAAATGCTGAGTTATATCTGGTTCGTTAAATGCACAAGTACCAGAAAAGGTTTCAAACATTTGTTTCAATTTTGCTAAAGCCATTCGTCATAGAGATTGAAAGGGGGTGGGGTGGGGGGTCTTTCAAATTGTCAACTGCTTCGACCATTTAGGGATGACATTGATATTCTGTAAGTACTGACATCCTCTGGATACTCATTTCTTACAATTACCAATAAGAACTTTTGGTGCTTCTTAAGATAGAGCCGACGGATCGATTTTTTAAAAATATATCGTTTTAAGCAAAAACAATATGAGGTACTTAATTGTGTGAATGCTGAAAATATCAAAAAAAAATTATGAAACTTCATCGAGTAGAAAATTATTTATAGTTAAAAGTAATTTTTACAAAAAAAAAAAAAATTGGGTCAAATTGCATTTTTCTTAGACATTATAAATTAGACTACACAGGGGACATAACTCAGAGCGAATATTTAAGATTACTAGATTTTTTTTACTAAAAAAAAATAGCAGTTGGTCTACTTGATGAATTTTCGTAATTTCTGGATATATTACTATTTCTGACATGACAATTATGTAATATCTGTTTTGCTTAAAACGACATATTTAAAAAAATCGATTTGTCAACTATCTTAACAAGCACCAAACTTTGTTTTATAATATACTTACATCGGATGGGTTTACATGCCTCGCTGATAAGCATAACAAGCGTAAGTAGCAAGGCTCGACTTTGTTGACCCATTCTCACACCTCCGAACATCTGAAATGATAAAATTAAAAAATACAAAAATCCGTTTATATATAATGTATATAAATAATACATATAGTGTAATATACATATATATATATATATATATATATATATATATATATAACTACTTCATTTACTCATAAAATTAATATACGAAAGTATAAATTTATGCGTAAAGTTTAAGTATTAACTTCAAAAGTGCTCAATACGTAGGTAGAGCTAGTTAGTAAGTTATAAAATATATATGGCGATAAAGCTACACTGAATATTCCACGTTTCATCCACTCTAGGACTCTTCAGGCTTACGCGCGAATTTTGTGGTTGTCTGTCGTTTTTGTATAAGCACCTTCTATTGAGATTTTAGTTAGCCAATCAGCTTTCTAGTATCCACCGCGCCCTTTCTATCAGCCAATGAACATGCACTTACAGGACAAAGGCCCATTTGACCTCTGGTTGACCTGTTCCTTTGTGTGTGCTCTATTTAGCCTGGATATCTAGTTTCTTGACCTGTTTTAAATCTAGGTTATGTTTTTTTTATGTTAGTTTATATATAAAAATATATACATATACATACATATATATATACATACATATATGTGTGATCGTTTATGTATATTCATGTTTATCTAATTTATTTATTTGTTTATTTTCTATTGTTTTTGTTAGTTTTAAAACTATTTTGTATCGCTATCCAAGAGTAAATTTTATCTGGTGAACACAGTTGTTCGCTATTTCTCTTCTACAGTTTAATAGATGTTGAGGTACTTTAAAGTACAGGATAGCAAATTTTTCATGAAGGCATAATCTATATATTAAAAAAAAACAATACTTGTATATAATTTTTAAAAAATTTATATATCTTTAACTGAAATTAAAATTAATATCAAAATATCATTCAGTAAATAATGGAAATACAAGAAAGAGTGATAAGTAGTACATGAAAGGGATACCATTTTAAAGTTTTTTGTAAGGCTATTGATTTTTTCATTTCATTTTAGAATCAAAGAAAGCGTTTTGTGTGCTTGAATTTGAAAAATCTGAATCATGTTCAACGTGCCTCCCAGATTTCACACCCTGCAATTTTTTTATGGGAATTTTTGAAAGGACTGGTCTATATGCCTCCCATTCCAAGAAATGTGGATGAGCTGAATGCCCAAATAACAGAAACTGTTGCAACCATTGACAATGCAATGCTGGGGTGCATTTGGCAAGAATTGGATTATCGGTTTGATGTGTGTCGTGTGACCAATGATGCTCACATCGAACATCTTTGAACATTTCATGGAAAACTTGAGATTACAAGCTTTCTGAATATATATATCAGATGTGTTTTTAATAGTTCTCGACATATTTAATGTCAAAACGTGTCCAAGACTTTTGCAACACCATGTATAATAGATTCATACGAACTCTAGAAATGTACAACTAGCAAACATTTTTCTAAGAAAAAAGGTAAAGACGAACAATACAGGTAAGGAAAACATTTTTTATAACATAAATAGGTTAGAAAAAAATTATCTAGATCGGAAAAAAAAACAAAAAAACTAGATTCAATATTCAAAATGTATGTTTTTTTTTTTCAAGGGAGGTGGTGCTTGATCAACACTACTGAGGAGCCATGAGATAAAATACCGTTTTGTTTTTAAACCTGTAAAAAAGTATTTTCATGGTAGCAATTGATGATGAAAGAAGGAGGAGTACACTCACAAGTAGGGTATGGTAGTGAATGAATCAGTGCATGAACTGAGGTAGGGGTCAGAAGCTCCAGTTAATGACTAATATTGAAGCTGAGTGCTCCAAATTTTAAATCAAAGGCATAGATAAAAATTTTGGTATTAAAGGATGAAAGAAAAGGAAATTACTATTTATATGAAATCGATCAGATTTTAAGCACCCAACCTCTTTACTCTTCAATCTTTTTTTTCTTTTTCTATTTCATTTTGTACCTTCTTTTTCTTTATGGTTTGTTCAAATGAAAACCTTTGTATAAATTTGGTTTCATAAAATTTGGCCTGAAGATGATGCTTCTCTAAATGAATCGCAGCAGAAACATGTAGGTGCCTTCAACAAGTTTCCACACTTTTTTCATATGGGCACTTTTTTTTTTTTTTTTTTTTTTTTTTTTTACACAGTGATCACCACTTATCAAGGCCCGGAAGCCACTCAGGGATAAGGGTTATTGCAAGTACATTACGTTAGTGTGGAGATTTTATGAAGTGTTTACTTAAGGGGGCGGTTCATTAGGAATTTGTTAACATTGGACTTGAAGTTGTAGTCCTGTGGGAAGCAGGCAGACGGAACAGAGTTCCACAGGCGTGCAGTTCTAAGAAAGAAGTTTTGTTCATGGAATCATGGGCACTTTTATTGATAGTACACGCATAAAACTCTAATCCCATTTGAAGTAATCTCTTCTGGCTCCAATGCAATGTACAGTTCCAACAACTTCTGGAAGGCCTATGGAAGTCCTCTTTCTTATCAGCCTCTTTCATCTTCTCAATTGTCTCAAACGACAGCCTCTAAGGTTTTTCTTGAGCTTGGGGAATAACCAAAAGTCACAGAGAGCAAGGTCTGAACTGTAGGGAGGGTGAGGAACTATTTTGATGCCAATCTTGGTCAAATAGTAAGTGACAAAGATGGAGGTGTGGACTGCACCCTTAGGACAAACTGTGTGCAAATCTTCCACATCTTTAATTCCTCAAGAACAATTGCATGTATAGTTTACATACTGACATCAAACTGTGCACTTATTGTCTCTTTAGACACATGCCGGTCCTTATCTATGAAATTCTTTATTTGGTCAATCAACTATGGTGTTCTGACTTTCTTACTTCTCTTACACCTCTCTTCATCCCTCACATACTCCATACCTTCCTTGAATCTCTTATGCCATTAAAAACTTGATGCTTGATTCAGGCAAGGTGGTCCAAAAGCAGTCTTAAGCATTCCATACATTTCTGTGGCATTATTTTAAAGTTTAAAACAGAATTTTATTGCATATCGTTCTTCTAAAGTGTCTTCACCTCCAGATTACATTTTCGAAATTCACCAGCTGTGACAATCAGGCTTTAATGTTGGATATTTGGCAGGTGCCTCTGGAATGACATCAAAGGAAAATTGGTCAGATCCTCGATTCAGGTGCTCTGGGAATGATGTCAATGAACTCAGAATGGAGGCTGTAGAATCCCCAGAGATTAGGTCAGCAGGACTGACTGACATTTCAAGACAATGCGTGGGGGAATGTTTTGACGTCATCTGTGCCAATAAAATAGAGACGACAGACAAAGGGAAGAGCAGAGAGAGCAGCGACTATAGCAGGACAAGTGACACATTTTTCTCCACTGCCAAGCACACACACACACACACACACACACACACACACACACACACACACACACACACACACACACACGCACACACCAAATGTCATAACTGTCATTTTGAAATCGAAAATGTTGACTTGAATAAACAAAATATTTTATAATCAGCTTGTGTTTTATTTTGCTGCCAAGTTTATATATCGAGACAATGACAAAAGTTGATTTTTAGAAATTATAATTGATTGAAAAACACATTGGACAATTGGCCGCAGTGAACATATAACATTAATAGGGTGAATTCCAATTCTTGCTGTAGCTGTTAATTTGAACCTGAAATCATAAAATTTGGTCAGTCATCTCATAAGATATATAGCAATAACATACTGAATTTTCAAGAGTTTACGACAATTTTGAATGCCTGTACAAAAAGTCTGGAAACTTATTGAAGGCACAGTTTGTATATAAGAAAATATAAAAATTACAATATAAGGTAAATTTTGGAAAATGAGAATGGTCCATGAAATAAATAACTTTATAATCATCTCATTTATTTGTGTGCAACAAAATTTTTTGTTAATATGGAATAAACTAAAATAAAAAAAAATGTAACTAGATATACATTAAACTATATACAATTACGTATGTGTATCCGTTAATATATTTTTGTGTATAGAACTCATTCTTAAACTAATTAACTGATCACTATGATTTTTGGAACACAACTGCTAGTCATACAAGTGTATATTATATTTTGCTCAATTTAGTTTTCTAAATAATATAATATATTATTTAGAAAACTAAATTGAGCAAAATATAATATGCACTCGTATGACTAGCAGTTGACCTGTTCCTTTGCGGTAATTGTGCCAAGTCCAGGATAATTGTGCCAACTAGCTAAAAGTGCTCTTTTGGCAACCACGCATATAAAGAGCACTTTTCTAGTTGGTGCAGTTACCCCTGGATTTGACGCAATTACCCCAAAGTACGGTATACATACAACATATATGTTATAGCTTATATTTTACTCAATTTAGTTTTCTGCAAGGATGAAATAGAGAATGGAAATGCTCCGTGAAAATACCAATTGATTCACATTTCAATAAGTCTCCTTCTTAGGTTTGACGAGGTGGGTCTCTTTAAATAAGGACTCCACTGAAACATGTATGCATATATGTAACCAATAATGTTTGTACAATAAACAGACTATATACGTATGTGTGTATGTATATATATATATATATATATATATATATATATATATATATATATATATATATGAACATCTTGCAATTCAACTTATCGACTTCTATATGCATTATTCATCCATCCAAACGAAGATTTTACTCGTTATAAACTATCCTTGGTGTATGATTACTATTTTCTGTTAATTTCAGTGTTATGTGACAAAAAAATTTAAGAGTTTAGCTGTTAAATATTTATACATGGACAGACAGACACACACATATATCTAGTTTTATTTATTATTTGGCTGACTGAAGAGAAAAAAATATATCACATTACATTTTGTTGGACTAGCAGTTCACAAAAAGGGAAGGGAAAAAATGACAAAACAGCTGGTGGTATATATATATATATATATATATATATATAATTTTTATTTTTTTTCCATTTAGTGTCTTTTAATAACTCTTGCTGGCATTTTCTTAAGCAATAACCTGTACATTTCAGTTGACCTATCTTTTTGCCCTATATTTTTTGCCCTATATTTTTTGCCCTATATTTTTTTGCCCTATATTTTTTTGCCCTATATTTTTTTGCCCTATATTTTTTGCCCTATATTTTTTGCCCTATATTTTTTTGCCCTATATTTTTTTGCGCCTTTTAACATCATTTTGTTTGGGTCATTTTTACATTTGCTTTTCTATTTTATATTTAATTCTATCACAATTTTTTTTTCTCTTCCTCACTGAGTTTTTTTCTCTTCTTCTTCACTGATCTTTCTTAATTATATTTTGTCTCGGCAGTCGTGTCAAACGCATATCTTACTTTTCTTTTATTAATATTATTGGAATTTTTTCCCCTTTTCCTTGTACATATTTGTGAATTATTCCATGGATTTCAGCCTTTTGGATTATTTTGGACCATCTTCCAATTACGTGATTTCCTTGGATTTTACTTGTGTGAATGGAAATTCAATTAACTTTCTTGGATTTATATTTTTGGATTTTACCGTCATTGGATAATTTACCTTTCACCAGACTATCCATTCACGTGTAATCACCTTTTTCTTCACCATATTCCTTCTGCTTCACTTTTTGTTATCAGGTAAGATCTTTGACTTACTTGCAGTTTCATCAAATACTTTTGTATGCAAAATCCGATCACGCATTTTGCTAATTCCTACCTTCTGATGAGAAGGAAAGTATTTCTTTGAAACTTCGCAGATTCAGGACTATCCACTAATTAAGTGTTTCCTTTTCAGATTAAATATGTTTTTAACTCTTTTTCAAAGTGTTTTTTAACATGTTTTATTAACTATTTGCTCTTATATATATATACACACACACACACACACCATCAGCTGTTTTGTTTTTCTTGTAGAATTCGTGTGACAATAAGCCTCTTCAGACTCCAGTACCCTTTATATCCTTCCAGTAGATGTCTGTTTTGTGCTACCACTCCTTAACCCTTCATGACCATTTTGTGCAATACAAACTAATGTTGGTGACATTGCATGTTTATTTTTTCTCAAAGAGGGGGTGCCAGTTGAAAAATATTTTAATGTATTTATCCTGATGGTGTATTTCAATCTACATAATCAATAACCAATCACATGTGTAACAGATAAGAATTATTCTTGTGATTATGCTTTGATTCAATATTTTCTCATAAATATGTGTGTGTGCGTGAATATATGCATGTCTGTATATAAATATGTGTGTACATATAAAATATGTGTGTATATGTATATAAGTGTATGTATATTAAATAAAAAATCAGGGATAAAAGTTTATATATATATATATATATATATATATATATATATATATATACGAGCAAACAGTTAATAAAACATGTTAAAAAACACTTTGAAATGAGTTAAAAACATATTTAATCTGAAAAGGAAACACTAGATAACACTTATCTATTGTTTCCTTTTCAGATTAAATATGTTTTAACTCATTTCAAAGTGTTTTTTAACATGTTTTATTAACTGTTTGCCCGTATTATAAGCTCTATCTCCTATTTGGTTTTATCGAGCTTTTACATCTGGCTGAGATAACTTTATAAATATTAATTCTTTAATATTTATGATATACTTTAATTTTACGATCTTGGATCATTTTGGTAAATTTAATTGTAATTTTTTATTTTATTTTATATATATATTATTGTTTGCACCTCTAAATAATATTGAGTTTTTCTTATCTTGATAAGTTTTTGCTTTGTTAAAAATTTACTCTTTGATAACATAGTTATATTAATTATATCTATACGCCTTTAATTTGTTTTTTTTGTGTGTGTATGTATTTTTTCTATTTATTTAAAAAGAAAATACAACTTTGCTATATATGGGTCGTGGAATTGCATTCATCTGCAAAAGATCTAGTTAATTTGCATATTCTTTTAAACATTAATTTTAATTAATTCCCTATTAGTTGCTTCGGGTTTCTTATGGAATGACCATCTTTATTTAACTATTATGTGTAATTATATTCATGCAAATATTTTACATGATTTATACTTGCGTAAAATGTTTATTAGTAAACACAAACCTCTTTCTCTATATATTTATGTATGCATATATATATTTGTTTAAAAAATTTTGCCTACCAAACTATTGTCAGTTTTTGGTATACAGACATGAAACTTAATATATGGGCTATTCGAATTCATGCAAAACTTTATATGGGTTTTAGCCAGGGAAAATTGGTGTGAAAGTGTCAAAATTAAAGAAATGGAATTTGCCCGGTGAAGGTCGAACGATGGCATTACGATTCGTTCGACCTTCACCTGGCATGCATGCGTAACATAATAGCTATTGGTTCATGTTTGAATTTTTAGTCTTGCAGCAAACATGTCTTCATGGCTCAGGCATTAATGTCAAAGGAAAAATTAAATTATAAGCTAAACATTTTGGTTTCGATTCTCAATGGTGGCGCACGAGTCATTTTTTTTTTTATTTTTTATTTTTAACTTTTTAAATCATTACTATATATTGAGTTCAATATAACAATAAATACGAAATTTGCATTAATCAAAATATCATATTGAAGCTTATTTTACGACCGGTCAATGCCGGGCAGCCAGCTAGTGTGTGTGTATATATATATATATATATATATATATATATATATATATATATATATATATATATATATATATATTTCAAATATAATTTTTTTTAAACACAAAATTATATTAAATATCCAACAGTGCAAAACTAGAGCTCTAAATACTTTCTTTTTATTGTATTAAACGCTTTGGATACAAGCAACTAAACTTATGAATTCATTGAAAAGTCATTTTTCATTATCCAGTAGAACAATTGTTTTGGCCCATACTGAGGTACAGTAGAACCCCGGGATACGGTGACCCTAGGATAAGATGTTTTTCCGGCTCACGATTATGGTACATGCCTTGCCTTACGGTGTTATTTATAATGTTATTTGATTATATATGTGTGTATTATATACTGTACTATATTTTATTACTAATTTTTAATGGCGTATCCCGGGGTTATATTGTGTGTGTGTGTGTGTATATATATAGTCTTGGAAGTTTTTAACCTTTAAAACTATGCAAAAAAATATTTTTTATCATTCGTTAGAAAACCATCTAGTCAGTAAAATGTTCATCATATTATGTACTTATTTTTTTTTTTTAGGCCATCATCAATCCTCATTTATAGCAACAAAATATACAAAAACCTCTACAGGGAAAATTTTGTTGCATTCTGCTTTTCAAATTTACAGTCAAACTACCTCTCTCTCTCTCTCTCTCTCTCTCTCTCTCTCTCTCTCTCCATATATATATATATAGTCTGTTTATTATACAAACATTATTGGTTACATAGATGCATACTTAAGTCACCCATTAATAATTGAAAATAAAGTAAATTTAAATTAAAAATAAATTAACTTTAAATAATACTTCTAAATAGAACAAATAAAACGATTCTATTACAACAAACAAACAATAACACTGAGCTAATTATTAAAATAGATTTTCAATTATGTAATAAGCAAATGAGGTTACGCATTGAATGTACATTTCTTTTGAATAAATAGTAAACATAGAAATCATGTTGAAATAAATGAGTATATAAATCCGTTTCAGTATAAAGTTTATGAAACAGTGTATTTTTTGTACATCTATAATATAAAAGCGAAAATGTATGTATGTATGTATGTATGTATGTATGTATGTGTGTTCGCTTTTTCTGTATGTCTACAAAAGGCTTTTTTCAGAGAACCGGTCGGTCGGTTCACAACTTTTTAAAACTTTTTATATCACATATAAAAATCGTAATATCTCACAGTTAACAACGAAGCTCGCCTGTCTATTTCATTTGCTCGATTTCGGGAAGATAAATATTCAACATTTGTCGCTCGCCACATGTGGGTTAGTCTTTTTCCTATAACATCTTGGGAAAATACTATCCCGCAGTCAAACTTGACCTCATTAACTCCTTAAAACGGGCACCTACCAAATCCAAGTAATTAAATAAATTCAAATGTGTTTCCGTTAGCATCTTGTGGTGGGGCAATCGTTAACATCGCACTTTTTTTTTTTTAACATTTTAATTTACAACTTTGCCTCAAGGGTTCGGGCTCGATCCTCACTTACTTTTTTTTTTTTTTTAACCCCCCCACCCCCGGAGTTTCCACACACACCTACAAACACCCAGGCAACGCCGGGTACCCCTCGCTAGTCTATATATATAAAAGCGAAAATGTATGTATGTATGTATGTGTGTGTGTATATTTGTGTGTCTGCTAAAAACTTTTGACACACACGGCGAAAATTCACAAACTCGGTATCATATCAAAGCCCCATCCTTGGCTCGAAAAATATCGAAAAATTGGCCCAAAATGTTCATTTTTTTCACCCCGAAATCGACAATTTCGACAGGGGGTGGGGGTCAACAAAAACGGTCTTCTCATGACAACGAGCGGTTCTACGCATGCGCCAGATGACGTCAAGACCTGATTTACTTTAAATAGTTGAAAAACTGAACAAATTTTATGTATGTCGCGTTAGGTCAGTCGATTAGCGCGTTGGTTCGTTATCTAAACGTTTTGGGTTCGACTCGTGGTGTGAGATGTCTTCATTTTTTTTTTTTTTTTCGATTTTTTAAATTTAAATATTGAACCAGTATTATTGAAGCCATTTTTCACATAACGTTCGTTTTTCTGGGTTTTTTTTTATTACTTTGCTTATCCACCCCCGACCACACACCCAAAAACACCCGGGTACCCACCGATTTTTTTAATTTTAATATCGAAACAGGCTTATTCAAGCCATTTTTCACGTGTTCATTTTTCAGTTTTCATCGTTCATTTGCCTTACGTTAGTTTTTTTGTGTTTTTTTTTCCCGCTTAAGTTTTAACGTTGTTTTCTTTTTTTACTTCGCTTAGAACAAACAAACCTGGTCATTGACGTCATTGTCGTTGTAACGCTCGACGACTTCCGGGCGCGCACCTGTCAATTTGGTTCTTACTTAAATAATTTCAAACATCTTTCACTAACTGGCTACCCGATTTTATTTTCAAACTTCGCCTCAGACCTTCGGGTTCGATCCTACCCCCCCCAGGTTCTTTTTTATTTAACACCGCACACACCTACAAACACCCAGGCAATGCCGGGTACCCCCGCTAGTCTATAATATAAATCATACCTGTCTGTTTAAATGCATGTATGTATGTATGTATGTTTGTATGTCTGCTAAAAACTTTCAACAGAGGCGACGAATTTTCACAAGATCAGTATCATTTTGAAGCTCGACATCTCGGATGACAAATATAAAAAAAACTGGTCAAAAACATTAATTCCTTCACTCTCAACCGAGCAGCTTTCTACAAGGAGGGGTCGATGTTTTGCGAGCCATTTTTGCAAGTCATCGATCGGTTGGACTGACTTTGTCTGATTTTAATGTTCCAAATTTCGGTCATGTCATGGAGTAGGGGTAAGACATCAGATTTTCTTTCACTTTCTTTTCCGCCTTCACGTTACGGGTTTGAGCCTGCCTGCCTACTACCACTTTTTTTTTTGCTTAACACACACCTCCAAACATCCGGGCAACGCCAGGCACCTAGGCTAGTATTAACTAAATCGTAAACAAACGAACAAACAGGAATATGACTTTATTATAATAGATTAATGCAAAAACTGGCGAAACATTATATAATATACTAGGCGCCTGACTTTGTCGGTCATAAAATATGCTTAAATATATTTTAATTCATGCAGATTTTGTATTTATTATTAAAGAGACAATTCCCAACTGAATATTATATTGTACCTAATACATACATACATGCATTTAAACAGAAAGGTGTGATTTATATTATAGATGTACAAAAAATACACTGTTTCATAAACTTTATACTGAAACGGATTTCAAAAGTAAAAAAAAAAAAATGATTTGGGTTCAATCACCTCGAATCGAAACCAAAACATTTAGTGCACCAGCTGCGTTCCTTACTATCTGAGCTAACCCAATAGAAATTTTTTTAAATTAAACCACTTTTAGCTAAAATTACTTTTACACATGTCCAAACTAATGCAAATATGTCGGCAAGTTGAAATGGACATCTTGTATTTCAACTAATCGACTTCTGTATGCATTATTCATCCATCCAAACAAAGATTTTACTCGTTATAAACCATCCTTGGAGCATAATTACGATTTCCTGTTAATTTCAGTGTCATGTGACCAATGATTTAAGATTTTAGCGGTTAAATATTTATACACGGACAAACAGACAGACACACACACGCATCTAGTTTTATTTATATAGATTATTCGGCTGACTGAGGAGAAAAAATATATCACATTGCCAACCATTTTGTTGGACTAGCAGTTCAGAAAAAGGGAAGGGAAAAAACGACAAATAGGACAGAAAAGTTGCCAATTCAAATCTAATCAACAAATAATAATAATAATAATAATAATAATAATAATAATAATAATAATAATAATAAAATAAGCTCCAAAAGATTTTCTGATCAAGAGTACATTTCAACCGATCGAACAATCAATGTACAGCACGAAAACAAAGAAAAGGTTTGACAATGAAAGCAAGAAAAATGAATGAAAATATAGTTTGTTTGTTTTTTTTGTTTTTTTTTTTTACTACAACTACAGATACTTTATCAAAAGAAACAAAAATATATTCACCCTGGTTGACAATGGCTGAATGGGAATCAATCCAATAAAAACTATCGTAAAAAAAAGGTCAATAAAACAATTATTTGAGATACTAGGTAAAAAAAAAATATAATAAATAGAGAAGTCGACAAAACTTTAGATAGAGACAACTCAACAGATTTATATATGGCACAACACGGATAAATATCTATATGAATAAATTTTTTTTTCTTTTTTTTTTTTTTTTACACAGTGATCACCACTTATCAAGGCCCGGAAGCCACTCAGGGATAAGGGTTATTGCAAGTACATTATGTTAGTGTGGAGATTTGATGAAGTGTTTACTTAAGGGGGCGGTTCATTAGGAATTTGTTTACGTTGGACTTGAAGACATCCAAGTTGTAGTCCGGTCGGAAGCAGGCAGACGGAACAGAGTTCCACAGGCGTGCAGTTCTAAGAAAGAAGCTTTGTTCATGGAATCCGCGTTTTGATTTAGGCACAGATATAGAGTGGGGGAAATTTTTCACAGTGGATTCAGCTAGACGGGTGTTTTTCATGAAAGATTGGTGAGGGGGGACCAGAGATTTTCTTTATGTTTTATGTTTTTATTTTCATTTTTATATCCATGTCATAACTCGATAAGCGCCATCGCGGCAAAATATCAAGTTAATATCTCATTCTATTTCCCATAGCCTCCTCTAACACGTACAAGAATAATGCTAGAATTCAGACCAGAACATGGGTAGAAATCAATCAACGCACAGTACACCCACCACATCAGTCCACCCGCTCATCCTATAAGGCGTTTATATCCATTTTATAATGAAACAACTCTTAGGTTTTAGCATTATCCTCTCCCAATGTTTGAAACTTGGAAAGCAACAAGCGACAGTGTTGTCCCCCCATGCTATACGGTCGATAATAGGCCTTTGTGTACGTTCGATGTCACCTGCAGTGTTATTGGCGGTCAGCTAGCTTACAGAATTAGTGTCTTAACTCGGTAAACGCCACTACATGTTCACATGTTGTTGAGGGAGACGTCAGCCAATCACGCGCCTTGAGCCTTGCCAGCAAGCCAGCAGCACAGGCCAATGATAGTGCACAGAACAAAGATTTTTAGCTAAATCACGGACTGTCCTATTGTTTACTTGCCTCAACATAGAGATAGCATGACGTCATTTTTTGGAGTTATTTAAAGGTTTTATTGGTTTGCGTAAAAGTACATTCAGTTAACTACTTTCTGTCAAAATATATGGTATTCATGTCATAAGGTAGGTTTGGTATAACACTGAATGTGAGCACAACGTTTACTACCGCGTGGTTCATTGTTGTCATTTGTGTACGTTCGATGTCACCTGCAGTGTTATTGGCGGTCAGCTAGCTTACAGAATTAGTGTCTTAACTCGGTAAACGCCACTACATGTTCACATGTTGTTGAGGGAGACGTCAGCCAATCACGCGCCTTGAGCCTTGCCAGCAAGCCAGCAGCACAGGCCAATGATAGTGCACAGAACAAAGATTTTTAGCTAAATCACGGACTGTCCTATTGTTTACTTGCCTCAACATAGAGATAGCATGACGTCATTTTTTGGAGTTATTTAAAGGTTTTATTGGTTTGCGTAAAAGTACATTCAGTTAACTACTTTCTGTCAAAATATATGGTATTCATGTCATAAGGTAGGTTTGGTATAACACTGAATGTGAGCACAACGTTTACTACCGCGTGGTTCATTGTTGTCATGGAAAAGGAAAAACGCTGTTAATGCTTCTGTCTTCCAAAATGCCTAGCTTTTCTTACAGAAAAGTATAACAAAGAAGCTGATTCTTTAAGTTACACAATAAAGAAAACCTCACATGAACATCACGGTTCAGATTCTATGGCATTTTGAAAGTCGCTAAACTTTAACATCGTTTTTCTCTGTTTTTTTATTTTTTAT